>NC_141109.1:21825568-22290568 GCF_041138505.1 Cibotium barometz
CGTCGAGTTCGCGTTGCCGTCTGGTCGAATAGAGGAGAACGAGAGAAATTTTCTTGAAGGAATATATATATATTATTATACTTTAACCTTTATGAAATAGGGGCAACACGCTTTTGGACAAGGGGAGGAAAATTCTGAACCCTCCATTATAGGAATTGAACAGAGAGACAGCTTAGCAATCTTGAGATCAAGGTTCTAATCTCCTCAATTTGCTGATTCCATCTATACGGATGGATTATGAAGCATATTAGTGAAATTAAAGGTGGTTTTGTGGTTTTGTAAACCCACTAATAGTTTTTCACCTAGTTTTTAGTTTGATAGAGATTAGTTATCCAATGGTTAAAAACAAGCCTTCTTTCAACCATACATAAATATAAATCCATAAACTTCTTTCAACAATACCTAAACATAAATCCATAAACTTCTTCTTCTTCAATTTAAATTCAAAATTTTTTACCAAAATCATCTCTGTTTTTGTCTCTTTCACCTCTTTGTCCACAAGTCTTTGACTACCTTCATGAAGATTAAATTAAATCAAAGCTCTGATACCACTATCACAGGACCCTTTTATACTTCTTGAAGAATTAATTAAAAATCTCACAAATTACATCATAATTGAAAATAAAGACTTGAATTGAAATTGATAATTAAATAACTTAGCATAACACAAGGCAAAATAATTAGAATAACATCACACCCATCAAAATCAAAGGATAGAGAATACCACACAGTAAACCAGATTGGGTGCAATCTTCCCCCTCAAGTGTGTAGCTTCACTTCCACGACTTGAGTATTTTGAGATTTTTTTTTTCTTAGCCCAAGGAGCTAAGAATAGACGAGCGTACAAAATTGGGCTTGCTTTTCCCACTTTTGGGGTATTGCTTTAT
This sequence comes from Cibotium barometz, assembly GCF_041138505.1. Classification (NCBI taxonomy): domain Eukaryota; kingdom Viridiplantae; phylum Streptophyta; class Polypodiopsida; order Cyatheales; family Cibotiaceae; genus Cibotium; species Cibotium barometz. Next base: position 21,826,456 of record NC_141109.1, read on the forward strand.
ATATTTTTTTATCATATCAAAATCCCTAAGGTTTGCACATATAAAAACCTTTGCCCAAATACAATTGCTAGTGAGCCTTGTTACATAAAATGACTTTGTGCACATTTTCACATATAATAATCTTATGCACATTTACACATTTCATTAAGCCCATTCCTACACACATTAAATCAAGCATATTTTTTTTCGATTATCAATTCATCAAAAATATGATAAAGTATATACCTGTAACATAGTTGGTCTCATATTTCTTTAGCTTGCGAGAAGTATAAGCCACCGGTCTTCCTTCTTGGGCTAAGATACCACCAAGTGATAGACTATTGGCATTAGTAACCACCTCAAATTCCCTGGTGAAATCAAGAAGTTTCAGGACTCGTGCTGAGGTAATGAAGGCTTTAAGCTGATCAAAGTTGACTTGATGGATTGACAACCACACTATTTTGCAATCCTTCTTAAGAAGGTCAGTCAAGGGTACTCAATCTAGTGAGTGAAGAAGGTACATTTACTTTTTCTTAGCATACAGTTTATGTTTACGTAGTAATTGTAGAACTCTACGCACATGCTCCTCATGCTCTTCCACGGACTTAGAGTAGACTAGAATGTCGTCAAAAAAGACAAGCACAAATTCATCCAAGTAGGGATGAAATATATCTTGCATATTAGGTGGTTGAAAGTTGCAGGAGCATTGGTTAACCTAAATGACATTACAGTAAACTCATAGTGGCCATAGCATGTATTGAAAGCTGTCTTGGGTATATCTGCTTCCTTGACTCTGATCTGGTAGTAGCCAGACCTCAAGTCTATTTTTGCGAAAACCTTGGACCCATGAAGCGTGTCAAGAAGTTCGTTGATGCGAAGAATAGGGTACTTGTTCTTGACAGTGACTTGATTTAGCCCTTGATAAATCTATGTAGATACGAAGAGTGTCGTCCTTCTTCTTTTGGAAAAGAACGAGTGCTCCCCAAGGACAGCCGATGGGACGTACAAATCCTTGCTCAATGAGTTGGGAAAGTTTCTCCTTGAGCTCAATGGATTCAAAGAGAGACATCTTATAGGATGTTTTTGAGATAGGTTGAGCACCAGGAATTAGCTCAATTTCATGATCGACTTCTCGAGGAGGTGGTAGCCCTATAAGCTTGTCAAGAAAGATGTCAAAGAATTCTTGGAGCTAAGAGGGTTCTGATTCTTTACTAGGTTTGGCAACTTTATTGAGCTTAACAAGCAAAACTTGATATCCCTTCGTGCTCCCTTGAGAAGATGTTTTGCGTTGAATACCCTAGACTTGGGTTTACATGTCTTCCCCTGAACTAATACTCTTGGCCGTGCTCATTTTTAAAAGTGATACTCCCCGGTTCTCCAAAATTGCTGGGCTATTTTATACCAATCATTCAAAAGATTGTTTGCCTAATTATTTCCAAATTTTTAGAGAAAATGAAGAAAGATTCTCCAAAAATACACTAGGAACTACAATTTTGTATAAGAATTTCAAAAGATTCACCCAAATTTTCTAAATTTCTAGGTTTTTATAGAGCACATATTCGCCCACCCATCTACACTTACACATTGTTGAAGGTGTCTTATTTTTTACCCTGTGCCACATCCACCACCTCTTGCACCTTGGTGGTGGATGGGGGGTTCCACGGCCCTAATTTCCTTGACCACTTTGAGGAAAGGATGTTGCTAGCTTGGAGGGAAAATTGGCCTTAAAGTGGCCTGGCTCATTCCAATGGAAACACACAAGGGCCTCTCTAGAAGAAGCAATATACGAGCGGGGAACAAAGAAGCAGTATAAGAGCGGGAAACAAAGGAGTTGGTTTTTCGACCTTGGTTGTAGTCTCGAGGGGTGCACTTCTAAAAAATCATATGTATCACGTGCGTTCAAGGGACATTTAAAAACCCCCTTTACTAAAATTTTTCCTCCAATAAATCCACCCCTCTTTACTTATGAACTAACGAAATTTTTTTTGAAGTTGAATTAAAATACCCCTCCTGTTATTGTAATCCTGTTAAAATTTTTCTAAATTTTAAATTAAAATACCTTTCCTTTTGATCGCACGTGGTACACTAAAATTTTTTGAGGTGAACCCCCCGAGGTTGTAGTAGGGAGATCTCTTATGGAGGCCTAGCTTTGTCAAACTTCAGCTCCTTCACAAGAGGATTAGCTCGTGTAAGAGTGTCTTACAATGTACTCGGCCTCATTGCTTCGAGGCAGGAATCCAAAGGTTCATTCAAGCCTTGGCAAAAGCGGGCCACCTGCTGGTGGGAGGTAGTCATAGGCGAGGCATACTTCCGGAGAGTGATGTCTTTTCAGAAGGAGCCAATCTCTCATGGAGCACCTTAGTGGTCTTCGGCCATGTGTTACTTTGGTCCATAGTCAGTGGGGTCGACAAGACATCATTATGCTTAGTTGTTTAAGTGACTATGTGGAAACTTCTAGATTTAGGAAGGATTTTATCTTGATAAGTCCCAAAACCTTTATACTACAAGAAGATTTCTCGGACAAGATCATCACAATAGAGTTTAAGGCCCATTACACATCGCCATACCCCTGCCTGCCCATGCTGATGTGGTGGGGGTATCCACCGCCCATAATTCATGGGCAGGCAATCTCCCCTGCCCATACATGGACGGTGGGGTATGTGTGACGGGCCTAAAGAGCAAGCACGCAAAAGGGGTGACATTGTGATTCTAAAAATGTGATGCAAGAGGGGTCTAAAGCATGCAGCATTTCTATTATGTAATGCTCATGTTAGCCCTAATACACGACGTACCATGTAGGTGAATATTAAAGAAGATTTATTTTCATTGTAAGACTTTCTTGAAGTGTTACAGTTCCCAAAACACGATGTCTCAGTAGAATTGCAAAAGCGTGTCAAACTTACACCTCTACTGCAGAACGGAATGCATGAGTGCGTGTGCATGTGTGTGTGACACTTGACAATACTTGGTTACTGGGGATTTTCACTCAACAAAGGAGGAAAAAATTATGATCATTCTGATGGAGCTAAGCACAAATTATGTGGACCTTGGATTCCTTGAACTCTCAGAAACATCTGAGTCCATTTCATCTTCAAAGTCTGTTATGATCATCAAGTACTACTAGAGTCATTTGGTCAGAAGTATGATGATGCCTCATGAATGGCTTCTAGTCGCGCTAGGACCTTGGCAGCTTGCTTTCGAACAGAATTATTCCCATTAGTTGCCAGCTCTACAAGTGGTATCCTTGCGTGACCTCCATAGATATCTTTCATCCTCTTGACCTTGAATATTCTTTCAAGAATGTGTATTGCTCTTTCTTTGGTGCTCTCTGTGCCGTGTGATAGTAGCTTTAAAATAGGGATAATGGCTTCCTCTTCATGTAGAAGATTTGTTCCCTTCTCCAAAATTTCATCCTCATTAACCAAGGTCAAAAGTGCACCCACACCAGCACCAGCAGCATCACTTTCTTGTTCCTTCAACAGGAAAACAATGTCAGAAGTTACCTTGGATTCAACTAGACAGAAAGTGGTTCTCTCCCTACAAGAACCCGGGTGAACTCTACATACTGATGGAGGCTTTTTCAGCATGTAAAAGCATCCAGTTATTGAAGGTGGTTTGCTAAGGTGCAACGTGCTCATAGATAGGTTGCCCAAGACAGTCACAGCTCTTTGTTTGCTCACTGACGTCCCTGAATTGATCAGACTTTTCATGATCGGAAAGATGCCCAGTTCCACTACTTTTTGTTGCAGACTTACATTTGATGGTAATGTAAACCTTAGTAATGATCCAACTGCCTTTTCCTTTGCTTTTGCATTTCCGTTAACAAGGACATACACAATGGCCGGTAATACACCTTCTTGAGTCAAATAAATAGTAAGACTAGCGTCCTCTGGAGGAAGACTAGCCAATATCCCTGCTGCAGCAGCCTGCACATCCCCTCTTGCACTATCCTGAAGCAGAGAAACAAAAAATCCACCAAGCTTCTTTTGGATCAAGAAGAGGGATATTTCTTGTGGGCAATCATCCGATAGACAGGAGAGCAGCTGAACCACCACATCACGAATTTCTCGGTCTGAACATTCAAGTAAAGGTAGAAGAGTTGAAATAGCACGAGCATCCTCCATTAGTTTTCTCGCCTCATGAGCATCAGGTGGAGAAATCAGTCTCAACAAAGAAAGTAGCACATGCTTCCGCACAGATGAAGTGTTGGAGGAGTTTTCCTGTAACACAAGAAGCCTTTGCATGGTCTTACCCAGATCTATTGCATCTCTATTTGCATCTACAAGGTACTTGCTTCCATCATCCAGAACTATTCTCTCTAGGATAGAAGCTGCTGATACTCTCACAGTTGGTGGATATCTTCCAGAAAACAAGATCTGTAACACAATCGGAACTCCTCCTGCCTCAGCCATGTATCTCTTGTTGTTTCCAATAGCAGAGAGATTTTCTAGAGCTTTCAATGCTGCTGCCTTAGCCTCTAGATTTCCTGAGATCATATTAACAAGTGGCGCAACAGCCCCTCCCTCTCCAAGATTTTGTTTATTGAGCTCTGTAAGCTCCATGACTGCAAGAGCATTTGCCATAAGTAATTTTGAGCCATCTGAACCTGCATTACAGCTGGCATAATTAGTCCACAATTTTAAACAAGAATTGAGATACTTCAAACACTAAATACAGTTCATGGCTGCAGCAAACTTTCTTTGAAACAACACAAGTCTTGCACCAAATCTCAATCTCGTTAACGTCAAACATAACAGATTGTCAGTGACAGAATCTGAACTGTAACAAATATTATCACACTTGAAGGAAGAACCGAAAGAGCCATTCATCCAATGTCATGTGCCAGCTCAAAAAATAGCACAGTGAAAGACTTACAGAAGCACAATCATACACAAGTAATCTACTCTAACTTGTATTTACTCTGAGAGATAGAAGTACAGCTGGCTGTTCGGAAGCTACAAGAGATCAACACTCAGATAGAAGCCCAAGTAGATGCAAATCACTGCCTGTCCCCAAACAATGGCTCCTATTATCTGATTGATTGATTGTTTAATTGATGAAGGAAGGGGGCATGCCCATTTATAAGGTGATATAGACTGGATGTGAGAGGCTAGGGATTTTGGTCTGCGCCCATATCCAAATTACGGTATTATGGTTGGCCTGGGATGTAATATCTATGCCCGGAATGATCACTTGCTACAAGCTAAACGAAAGGGAGATTGACCAATACATTCTTATGCATGGGTTACTTGCATGCCTGGAACTGTTTTCACATGAATGTTTTACTGATGGCAGTCAACCAAACTCTTATAAATTAGGCACTTTTTTTTAGTAAGAGAGTGTAGATAGCTTATTGGGCACCCTCTCCACTTATGGGAGAGGTGTGGCTCCTATTGAGGTGGCCCAATGACCACCCAGTATCCATATGCAAAGGCTTATCCTCTCCCTCCCCTCATGGGAAGTAGGCACCCACTTCATGAGGAGATAAGGGAAGGCAATTTTCAGCATAACGAGTCCACATACATACTCAGCAAAGGGCACAATACATGCGAGAGGGGAAATGCTTTAAATGTGGTAGTAAAGACCACATATCACACCACTGTACAAGCAAAGACAAAAATGTGGCTGAACCTATACTGCATGTGAGTATGCATGTGAGTATGGTGCCCGATGTGCAAGGCAATATAGGACATGCAAGCAAGGATAGAGTGGTATGCAAAGCAAGGGAGCAACTTAAAGATCAGCCCTCCTTATTTATGTTTGATGACTGCTCTACCGACAACTTCATCACCACCCAAATGGCTGCCGCTTTGGGGAGACATGAAACCTGAATGCACATTCAGATTTTGTTGAGAAGGATGTGAAGGCCACTCCTCTCATTGGAAAGCTGCGAATTTATTGCTTGGCAAACCATGGCATGCTCGCCTTGAATCTCGCAAGAACTACAAGACAAATAAACTCTCTTTTATGTACAAAGACCGAGAGCATCTTATAGATACAGACGAATCAGGTGATACTATCCCCATTGTATTCCATTTACAAATCAATAAAGCAATGAAAAAGAGTGTTTCTTTGTACTTAAGGTTTTAGTACGTGATGGTGTGGAACATAGCAATGTGCATGTAGATAGATTCTCTTACTCGTGATAGGCTGAATTTTCTAAGTGAGTATAGAGATTGTTTTGCCGACGCATTGCCGAGTGAAATGCCTCCTTTATGGCCAAAGGATCACCGTATTGATTTGGTGCCAAGTAGTTCATCTCCTAATAGGCCGGCATATCGTGAGTGCTTCCAACCATAGTAGCAACGAAACTCGTTTCAGTCCATTTGAAACGGACTAAAATGTTTCACAAAAGTTTCATTCATTGAAACATGTTTTTTATCTATCAAAAAAACGGTCTTATCACATATTCGTGTACTTCGTGTACTTTCGCACAGCCACACACGTTTCGACGTCTACTCTCGCTGCTGCCGCCGCCTCCGCCGACCGAAGACTACTGTCCACGACTCCACCCGTGACCCTACTGCTCGGCAACGCCCGAGTCCGGACTGCTGTAACTTGTGACTTGTCCGCCTTGTTCACGATTGCTGGCCAAGTCCCGACGACTGCTATGACCTGTAACCTGTCCATTCGTGGCCCGCAAGCTGAGGAGCTTGTGGTCGATTGCTGTAGTGTCACATGTGTTCACCTTCACCCGACCGAGTGCTGTAGCCTGTGACCTGTCCACCACCCACCTTCACAACTCACGAGTGTTGTCCAGACTCCAAGCCTGCTGCCCAGTGCCAAGTCTCAAGGTAAGCCTAGCTGCCTAGGTGTTTTATGTTTCTAGAATCTATATATTGTGTTTTATGTTTCTATACAATATACTATTAACTATACATAATACATGCTGCTCTAGCCTACTGCCTGCAGCCTATATCAAGCTTTTTTTCCCATAACTAAAATCACAACCTATGCAAGCAACACGTTATAAGGTATTTCTCTTGCTGTTTGCAACTTTGCAAGATGCCTCGCGCACAGGATCCCTTGTGGAGCAATGTCACATGGGAGAGCACGTATGTAGGCTCAGGCTTGGGAAAATGGAGGTGCAATTTTTGTGCAGAAGTGCATCCTGGCAGCATTACACGGTTGAAGGCACACTTCACACATACAAAGGGCCATGGGGTGGGACCTTGTAAGGCCGTACCAATGCACATTTATGAAAGCCTTAAGGCTTGGAAGGCTAAGGAAGTAGGCCTTCCTGTTGAGAAGATCGTGGATCCTGAGCATTTAAGAGAGGCTGTCATGACTTTGGAAGAGCAAGATTCTCCAGTAGGTGACATGCAAAGTCAGTATCATGGGACTTTTAATGTTGGGGGTAGCTCTGGTTCACAACCTCGAGCAAAGAGGACAGCTTTACCTTTGTTGAAGAAAGAGCATGTGAAGGCAGGGTTTCAAAAGGCTGCCATGAAGAAGGCAACAAAGGAAGAGGTGTATATGTTGCAGCCACCTGGTTATGAGGATGTGGGTCACCCCGAGCATGTTTACAGGTTGAAGAAAGCCTTGCATGGCTTAAAACAAGCACCAAGAGCATGGTCTGACAAGATTTCTGAATACCTTGTCACTATTGGCTTTCATGTAGCCAATGCAGATTTCTCGCTGTATGTGAGACACAGTGATAGAGGGGTTGTGCTTATTGTCATCTATGTAGATGATTTGATCATTACAGGGGACCATGATGCAGAGATCTTTGTTATAAAGGTCTTGCTTAGACAAAAGTTTGAGATGAAGGATCTGGGGGAGCTTAGATATTTCTTGGGCATTGAGGTGATTAGGTCACCACATGGTATTGGATTACTGCAGAGACAGTATGGCTTGGACATGTTGTCCAAGTATGGTATGATAGGCTGTAAGCCTATCTCAGTGCCATTGGATCAGAATGGAAAGTTTAGTGCAGATTCAGGAGAGATTTTGTAGGATCCTACTATGTATAGGCACATAGTAGGAAGCTTGATCTACATGATGATCACCAGGCCAAATTTGAGCTATGTTGTTGGGTTGGTGAGTCAGTTTATGCAGGTTCATCTCAGAAGCCGCATTTGGATGCATTGAGACGCATACTGAGGTATGTGAGGTCTACTTTGCATTGTGGACTATTTTATGAAACTGGGACAGAGATATGTGTACATGGGTACACAGATGCTGATTGGGCTGGTAGTATCTCAGATAGAAGATCTACTAATGGCTTCATGTTTTCTTTGGGGAGTGCTGCTATGACTTGGAGCAGCAAGAAGCAGCCTACGGTTGCACAAGGGAGATAACCAAGCTTGTTGTGCAGTGTGCATTGTCCTTCAATATTTTGCGGACTCATCGATGGAGGACAACAATTAGAGCAATCTCACGCATAGGTTGTGAGTGGGATGGTCCCTCATATGAGGCCTTACGTACTATAGAGCTTCGGAGAGAGAAGCTAGCAGTTGAGACAAAGATGGAGCCTCTTAAGGCTACTTGGGTAAAGTATGGGTGTACTTTGATGTGTGATGGCTGGTTAGATGTGAAGAAGAGGAGTGTTTATAACATTCTGGTCTCCTCATGCATAGGCACTATGTTTATTCGTGCCATTGATGCCTTTGTGGCGAGGACAGTGGTGACAGGGGAGTTCATCTTCAAGCATATACGCCAGGCTATACAGGAGATTGGCCCACACAACATTGTGCAGGTGATAACAGACAATGGATCGAATTGTGTTTCCATGGGAAGGATGCTTGAAGAAGAGTTTCCCAAGATTGTATGGACACCTTGTGCTGCACATAGCCTTGATTTGATGATAGAAGATGTGGGAAAGCTGGATTGGGTGAGGAACATTTTCTCTGTAGCCTCTAGTATGGTGAACTTTGTCACCAAAAGGCCAAAAGTGCTGAGCATGTATAGAGCCAATTCTGATCTAGAGCTCTTGAAGCCATCCAAAACCCGCTTTGCCTACATGTTCATTGTGGTGGAGAGGCTCGTGAGGGTGCACCATGGCCTAATGCGCACAGTGGTATGTCGCGACGAGTGGGCAACGTGGGATGACAAAGATGCACCATGGGAGTACCATTGGGCTCCTCTATGAGTTCATGGACAAGATTGGAGAAGCCCTCGATGTTTGTACTTTATTGTCTCCTGAGAGGTATCACTCTTATTCTTTCTTTTGAAGTTAGATAGATCATAGAACTTAGAAGATTGAAGTATATGCTCATTGCTTACTTTTTGTTTTTCCACTTGCAACTTTGAACTCATATGCAGAGTTCAAGATATTAGGGAGATATGGAACCAACGCTGGGATTGGTTTCATAGGCCAATCCACGCGGTTGCACACATCTTGCATCCTCTTTGGAGAAGTGAGGAGCAATACTTGAGTGAAGAGCTAGAGGCAGGATGGAGCTCTTACATTTCCAGGCTAGTGGTGGTGATGTGCAACTTATGAGAAAGCTGGAGGATGAGCTTCTCATATATCGGAACAGTAGCCATATGTTTGGACGGCCAATAGTACAACTGAGGGACACACAGTTGGAGCCTATGTCCATGTACTCCAGATTTGGTAAGTAACAAGTTACTAAGTATAACTTGTCTAAGAATATTGACACTCTTATACTTCTATTCAATGATGAATGGTGTTGATTTTTATTTGCAGAGACGCATTGCCATGAGAGTTCTCTCACAAGATTGTAGTTCAGGACCTTGTGAGAGAAACTGGAGTACATGGATACTTTTCCACACCAAGAAGAGAAATAGGCTCTCAACTGCACAATTGGAGAGGCTTGTGTTCTATCATTGCAACCTGCGATTGATAGAGCAGAAAGGGAACCCCATTGAGCCTCGCCAAGTCAATCCTGACAAGATTGATATCACAAAGTGCAAGGAGATCCCCGACATCCCTCAGGAGGACAGATATCTATTCCATGTTGTATGAGGACATCTCATGGTACACGATCCCAGGCAGTTGCTAGTACCAGTGCAACACCAGCAAATCATGAGGATGAGGCATTTGAGGACTCCTCAGCCAGTGGTACTAGTAGTGAGAGTGAGGATGAGCGTGATGGAGAGGATGATGAGGATGATGGGCAAGAGGATGAGCCTTGAGTCATTTATCTATGTACTTTTTTTTGGATTTGGTGACCGTGGGACATTGTGTGATTGTCATGACTCTTGGGAGTCATCATGATTTATCTTTATTTGATGTTTTTTATCATTGTGTTATGTGAAGTACAAGACTCTTGGCTGCCCAGTATCATGTATGGAATGTGGATTGTAGAGAGATGAATATGGGTGTTGTTTTCTAGCATTGAATCATTGTTTACATTGAATAATAATGAATCCAATGTGTTTTCTTATGAGTCATGTTTTTCAAGTATTCTGCCTGCTGAAATAAATAGGCTAAGTAGTAAGACCTAAACACTTATTTCTTGTACTATTGTACATTCTATATTAAAAATATATATATTTTTTTATATTTTTGTTTGAAACCTTTTTTTGCCGTTTCAAAAAAATATGAAACTTCTGAAACGTTTTTGAAGCTCGTTTCAAATCAAGCGTTTCTGAAACTCCTGGTAACTATGCTTCCAACAAGAGGAGATTATAAAGCAAGTTGGTGAACTCTGTATTAGATTTTCTTCAATGCTTGTGAAATTTGCATATAACAACTCAGTACATGCTTCTACAGGAAAGGCCCCATTTGAGATCATGTATGGCAAAGTGGTATTGCCGCCCATCCTTCGTACAAAGGATGAGATCTTTGCCACTGATAAATTTGTCAAAGATCTTTATATTACCTTTGCATAGGCACGGATAGCAATTGAGCGTTCCCAACAAAAGCATAAAAAGACTGCATAGAAGGCAATTGGTCATTAAAGAAAATAGTTGGGTATTGCTGAAATTCGAGAAAGCCAAACTTAGAAGAAGGCTTGGAAAAGAGGAGAGGTGTCCTAAGCTCCTCTACCAGATAATATGGACCATTCAAAGTCATTGAGCATATCAATGAAGTGGCTTTTCGGATGGCTTTGCCGAATCATTGGAAGATACATGGACTAGAGGAGTAGACTAGAGGACATCAAGCACAAATACCCCAACTCCAAGGAGTTTGGCACACAATGGACATAGGCATTGGAGGCCACAAAACCATGTCACTTCATCATACGAGATGGTTGGCTCTTTTACAAGGACTGAGTTGAAAACATTTCAAGCACAGCTCCTCCATGATATGCATGTCATCTCATCATTCTTGCACACAACAGGTTGATACCACTGCCCAAGACAGCCCTCAGCCCTAAACACAAGCCACGAAGAGTTCTGCATGCAGTCCAAATCAGTGTTGATGCAATAAATATAGGCAAATCAGCCTGCTGAAACAAAAATGCCACACATAGAAGCTGTCCAGCAATGTGATATCGGCATGTGACCTTGTACGGGAGAAACTAGCCATGTTCAACTAATAATGATGCCCTCCTCAGCCAATACAGATCTGATCGCTGAGAGAATATCTGCTGCCTCTGTGATGGAAGCATGTCAGGGTGTCAAAGAACCTCCTAGATCCGCATCTGTCGAATGGAGGGTTGTTATGCTCTGGGTTGGGGATGCTTGGCCCACAAAATAGATCGAGCTCTATCACTTAGGACCCCTCTAGGGCGGAGGATTGGACCACTAGTGTGGACGATGGGCTTTGATGTGGATGCATGACGACTGAAGAAATCTGTAATGACCCTTTGGGAAGTATCATGTCGAGTTTGCCTCTAGTGATAGTCGTTTTTCCTTTTCTCTCAGTTACTTTTTCCATGGTATCATTCTATCACTTATGGTCTCATAGACCCTTGGGATCTTTTGTAGACGTTAATATTACTTTCTTCTCTCTCTCTCTCTCTCTCTCTCTCTCTCTCTCTCTCTCTCTCTCTCTCTCTCTCTGCGACTACTATGGCAGCAGCAGGAGATACGGGATATTGCAGAGACATCTATCATTGACTTCTTTGGCCCCCCACCCGCAGAGAACCCCATCTAACACTCAGCCTGCACACGATTCACTAGGACACATGGACCAAGACAGACCCAGATATCCCCATCAAGTGAGCACCCTCCAGACCTGCGCCAGGCTGGCATCACGCTCGTGGGGGAGTGCTCTGAGAGAAAGCACAATCCCTCCAGAGACCCAGACGCCCCCGCTCCCGGGTGACCCAGACCCTCCGCTCACTAGCTCGAGATCTGGGACTTGCTTCAGCGATACAGAGTGGCAGCTCCCACAAGTGGTGGATATCCAGGCCAGGTACACGGACCATGAGGAGGAGGACACATTATGAGCCCAGACACATGAGGTTCTTCTATTGCCTACTTTATTGTAGACACATGATCAATGTAGTACATTCCCTGTCTATCCTTTCGGCATCTAGTCTTTTACTTTTTTTCATGTTGTCTTGACATCCAGTTTACTCATGGATCACATGTAACAGCTATTTGGCTTCAAAGACCCTTCGGGTCTTTTGTAGACGTTAATAACATCTTTCTTTCTTTACCTCTCTCTCTCTCTCTCTCTCTCTCTCTCTCTCTCTCTCTCTCACATGATTCAGTTTTGAAGATCTCAGCTTATTAAGTAAGAGGTTTCTTAAGCTTCCGCATGTAAAAGAAAGCCCTCTCTTTTTAACAAGCGATGCAACATCCCATCAGAGTGAGTTGGGCTTTTGATTGTGTTCTTTCAAGTTTTAGTTTGGGATTTTCACTTCAAATGAGCGTGTCATTCCAAATTTGGAGACCCACTAATGAGCTGTCCGCAAGAGAGGATCAAAAGGTTAAGAATGAAGATTCGCTGCTGAAAGTTTCAGATAGCAAACTGTTCAAAACAATGCAAGTGAGTTTTTGTGAACCCCCTAAACAATGCAGGTAAGTTTTTGTGAAGCCTCTTGGCAAAACAGGTAGTGATTGATGGCTTGATAAGTAAGACAACAAGCGTTGAGTAGCCGGGCTACTCCGCACATCTGACTCTAAGAGCATCTAAAGTTGGGTCCTTTCAAAATTATTGGGTTTTTATTTTTTGATACTTTCAGCTTGAGGTACAAAACCCAAGGACATTAGTGTGGAATTAATAGGACAAGTTCGTAAACCCTCTCAAGCCTTGATGACAGAGCACATTAATGTACAGACCACATATGAAAGAACATGCATCCAACCTGATTATCTCTATACTGAAATAGGAGGGAGAAAGGGGGAAGGGGGGAACATCATATATTTTGTTTTTAATTTAATAAGAAATACAATATGAACTTGTGAAACCCAAAGATATGAGATAGAAATTCCGAACCATGACCCAAACAATGTATCAGTGGAGTAAACCAATTTGCCTTTGCCATCTCAATGATGTTTTGATCTTTGTCACAAAGCTGCTCCAAAATCTGCTTGGCTAATCGAGCAGCTTCTGCATCCTTCCCATTAAGTGAAGTCACCAGCAAAAGAATGGACCCTGTTGTCTGAGTAAGCTTGCTATACACTGAATAGTTTCTAGCTGGCTTGCCTGGTGTACCAGCCTGCAACAAATCCAAAAGCAAGGCCAGAGCCAACTTTGACAAACTTTCCCTTGCAAGGCAACGAACTATTTGCTGCACTCCACCCGCATCAACTAACTGCTCCTGTAAGCATGCAAAAAACAACATTCAAGAAGTGCCTCCATTCAGCTAAATTCATAATGAACTGTCAAGAATTTGCACACCCCATAATTACAGAAGCATAACGTCCTCAGCAGTGTAGCTAAGTTGGTAAGGAAGTGGAGTCCCAAGCGCAAAAGTGGAGGGTTCGATTCCTGCTCACTTCAGCTGGTGGACGTGCTTGCTGTAACATGAAAACCCCCCTAAATTTTTCTTTAAAAAAGAAGCAGCATAACATGTCATGCTTACTTTATTATTATCGTTTCCAGCAACAATGATCTGAAGTGCCAACAAACTCTTCTTTTTGACATCCTTATCATGAGACACAAGCATTGTCACAATCTGAGCCACCAATTTTTCTTCTCCAATCCATTGCCTGACCTTGGAACTCCCATCACAAAGAGAATATAGATCCTCGAGAGCCTCTTTTGTCATGATCTCATCTCCTGTCTCAAGCTTTCTCCTTGCATTTCTGATTCGCACCCGATTATTGTACTCCATCCACTCTTCTATGGTTTTCTTAACTCCAATATTGGGTCTTAGGGTCAGATCAGGGAGCAACAACTTGGTGATAGGATTTGTCTTCTCACCACTGTCAAACCACTCCTGGATCCGGGACCGTTCAAATGTATGTCTAGTAGCTACAGACACTGGGTCTTTCATTACATCATGTGAGATTGGGCAAAAGAAGGACGTCAAAGGAGGTTGTTCTTCCTCAAGGCACGCTTCAAATTTCTTGTCTCTGTAGTCCACCCTTGACGTTTCCGGTGTGCTAGCAGCATCTGCAGTGGAGAGAAGGAGAAGGATTTGCTCCATATAAACCTCTTCTTCTCTCTCTTTTCTTAGTGATGCATCCTCTTTCTCCCTTTGGAGGCTCTCCAGCTCTTTTCTGATCTCAGAGTTCTCAACCGGCACGCCAACGGCCCTAGCAATCTCCCTGATCAGATCATTCACAAAGCCTTGATCGGTCTGGTGTTGCTGCAAACCCATCTCTATTTTTTCAACAATCCGTAGCTCCTGTTCAGAGGCTTGAAACTCTGCACTAAGCATCTGGTGTCTGAGCTTGTCTACATTGTCACGAATGTCAGCAGCAACCTCGGTACTGGCAAGGGAGAGGAGGGCTAGGGATTTGGCGACATCACGGGAGATTTGCTCGGCTTGTTTCACAATGCTGCGGCAATGGAGGAGCTTGTAGAACTTAGACTTCTTCTTGCACGTGTCAACCAAGCTTCTGGCTCTTTTGACATCACCTTGGAGGGATTCCAGGGCCTGCCGGGCGGCAGGGGAGTCCCCCATGTTCCTCTTCATCAAATCAGACAAAACCGGTTGTATGTCCATGAAAAATGTATAGAGCGACCTGAACGTCTCCTTCTCCACCAGCACATCGTGAGCAGCAACAGCCGTTTCAAGGATCTCTGTAGTCAACAGGGCTAGAACTGTGCTTATGGGAATCAGCTCAACAAGCACCATATTCAATAGCTTCTTCTGCTCTTTTGTTTCCCCGCACTCGATCGAAACCCTCAAAGCTTGAAGAGTGAAGTTATTTTGCCACTGAAGCTTTACCTCGAATTTGCTCCATCAAAGACCCATCCTCTGAAGCTGTTGTTGGTGCTCGAGATGGGATTGCGCACTTTTGAACCTCCTTCCCGTCGCGGTGTGGTGTGTGACTTTTCTGGTCAAGTCCAATTTTCCATATACCTCAAAGAAGATGGCGTTTTTTTTATATCAATAATAATTATTTATATTAATTAAAACTGAAACTGTTCAAAAGCTCTCATACAACCAAGTCAAGATTACAATTTACTACTCTTTCTCCACCTCATTCAAAATAAATCCCATCTTTCATCTTCTAACAAAAGCAAGACTATTCTCAAGAAATCTAATACCCCAAAAGTAAACAAGCCCCCATCATAGCTTCTGTAGTGCAACCACGGGAGACTATTTTTCCACCATTCCCCCTTTCTTGGACAAAACTATAACAGTGGGCTTGGTTCCAACCGGGTTTTCTATGAAGGCAAAAGATGTATGATCGTTTTGTTTTTCTTTACGGTACCACCTCATAGTTTTTGGACCAAACCTAGGAGGCCTTTTCTTCCCTTCCCAACATCTCACTTGCGTCATACAATCCAGAGTTAGGGGTTTATCCCTAGTATGTTTGAAGCTCACCAAGAACTGGGGCAGAATTCAAAGCATATTCTGTTGTAGATTCTGAATCAACAAATCCATCTCAGGACATCTAATTTTATTCACATTACACACAGACCAGCACATGAACACACATTTATGCATCAAATCTGAATCTTGCATGTACATACTGCCCTCATAAATACAATTGCATTCCTGCTAGACTAGATTTCCCATAAGATGCAGGCTCTGGTAATATTAAATACCAGCCCAATGTGTTCATTACTAACTGACCATTTACCCAAGATCCAGTTCCCCCAATATGTTTGCATATCCAAGCTCTTCTCTATCCATTTAGACATTTTGGACCAGGTACTCCTGATTGCTGGACATTCCCAAAACACATGTTTACCATCTTCAAGTGATGACCTACACCTGGGACAGATGCCACTAGATATGTTTCTCTTTTGGAGTTTACAGCCAATAGGTGATGCCCACATGCAAACCTTTCACAAAAAGACTTGAAACTTCCTAGGGATCTGGCAATCCCAAAGCAAATTACATTCCAGATTTTATTGCGATATAGCACATTGGCATCCCCATTTCTTATTAATAAATATATATCTCTGGTTTTGCCATCCGCCTTTAGCCATAACATCAGCAAGCTCCACCATTTCCCTCATCATTAGAGCCCAAGTGATATTCTGAGATAAAAATCTAGGGAACATCAGAGTCTTTCTCGCAATACAGTGAGTGGGCATGTGAATAATGCTAAGGCCCCTTCCTTCCCATGCAAGCTAAGCAGAGACCTTTCTTTTTTCCATTACCATTTCTCCAAAGAAAGTCCCTGATAGGGTCTATGATTTTCTTCTAGTGGCACTTCCCAATATTTAACACATGGCATAAAAAAATAACATAGGCATTCAGTACTGTATTGCAAATATCCACCCTGCTATGAAAGGGGACTCTGATGCCTTCCCACTTTTTCAATTTGTCCAAAAACCTATTTATAGCCCACATTACCAGTTGTTTATTAGTAACCCCAACACCAAAAGTTATACCAAGCAGTGTAACAATTTGGCCCTGTTGCACCACCTCACAGCCCCACCTTTGCATATCAAAATTATTATCCTCAGTCAAGCTTATAATTCTAGATTTCAGAATGTTGCATATTTAGAACCACCATAGGCAAACTCCTGCACAATCTCTAAGGCCAATCTCACATTATTGTTCTCAGCCCTTAGAAACAATAAAGAATCATCAGCAAAACATTTTATAACTAATTGTTCACTATACTTGAGTTTTAACCCAATAATCTTCCCTTCAATGCATGCTGATTCTAGAGACATTATTAAAGGGTGGGAGGCAATGGCAAACAACAAGGGGGCTAATGGACAGCCTTGTCTGACTGATCTATTAATCTCAAACCCCCCTACCACTCTTCCATTAAGCAACACTTTAGAGTGTCCTCCCCAGTATAAAGTGTAAATGCATGTGGCCATTTTGGTCCCAAAACCTAGTTTTTCCATCACTCTAGCTACAAACGACCAATGAATCCTATCATAGGCTTTCTCTAAGTCCAATTGCAACATGATGCATTTTTGTTGAGTTTTAATAGCCACATCCCTTCCCAATAGAGCTGCAAAGATGTTATCATAAATTGACCTTCCTTTAATAAAACCATGTTGTTTTCTGGAGATAACATTTTGCAGCACATGGGTGATTCTAAGAGCAATCACTTTGGCCAAAATTTTGTACATCAATGTTAACAAGGTGATAGGCCAAACCTGTTGCAAGCAATTTGTTTTGGGATGAGCTTTACAAGCCCTTCTTTAAAGACCTTATCCCAAAGCCCTAAATTGAAGGCTTTCTTACAAATGTCACCCACCACCTCTTTCAAGGAAGGCCAAAAGGCTATAAAGAACTTTGTTGATAGTCCATCCCAACCCGGGGCTTTCTCCCTCCCTAGCTTTAGCAAGGCACACCAGCATTTATCCACCTCAATATCTCTTTCTAACCATCTAGCTTTATCTGAGTCCACCATTTGTTTCAAAAGACCCAATAGCCTATCTTCAGCTTGAAACCTCCTCAAAGAACAATCCTCCTTCAGACTAAGGGTTGAACCCAAAAATTTCACCCATTTCAAAGCTAGTATGTTTATATCATTCAAAGGGGTACCATCCTCATCCAGAATGTCTCCCACAATCTCACTACACACTTCTT
The DNA here is from genome assembly GCF_041138505.1 of Cibotium barometz. Lineage (NCBI taxonomy): Eukaryota > Viridiplantae > Streptophyta > Polypodiopsida > Cyatheales > Cibotiaceae > Cibotium > Cibotium barometz. Next base: position 21,844,422 of record NC_141109.1, read on the forward strand.
CTTTGGGAGTTTAAATAGCCTATTGTCCGGTTTTCTTTTGTTATTGAATTGATTCCATTTAGCACAATTCTTATGTTCTCTATAACATCTATCCTCCTCTTCCTTAATACGAGCCTAGCACTTAAAGTACAAAGTTGTGTTAGCAGCATCCAACCCTATGGTTTGCCTCTTTAACAAAAGATCCTCTACCAATGCATCCCACTTCCTTCTCTCTCCTATCCTTTCATCAGCCCTCAATTTACCCACAGCTCTAATAATCCCTTGCATTTCATTAGCAAACTGCCTCCAAGAGCCATCAGTCCCCTTTCTCCTTTTAAGTTTTAAATTGCATCTTTTGTGTATTCTACAAAGAGAGGGTCCTTCAAGAGCAAAATATTCACTCTCAATTTCCTTGTTGGGCAATGAGAGAGACCTATGTCAACCCCATCATTACTGATCCAACTCCACTTCAAACGAAGGTGATTAGAGAGTGTGGAACAACAATCAACTAAGACTCTCAAGGTGTGGGGCACCCACTCCACGAGGCCTGCTCTGCTAAAAAAGATTCTATCAATTCTTAAAGAAGAAGACAGATATTGAAGGCTGAAATAAGTATGACCCGATTTGTCTCTCCAATCACCCAAATACCAACTATCCTTCTTCCCATTTCCCTTTTTCCTTTCCTATAAGAACAGAGCTACCACCACATCTATCAACCACTTTTTCCACCATGCTGAAATCCCCAAGAACAATGCAAGGAACTTGTGCATTTAAACTGGCAATCCAATTCCACGTATTGCTCCTAACTTTGTGATTGTGTGCCCCATATACATTAATAACCCATATTCTCTCCCCATCTACTAAGATCTCAACCACTAAAATTCTTCCCTCAGGATGATTAGCTATAACACTAGGATTAAGATCTCTCCAAACTAGAGTCATAACTCCACTATACCCAAAGTTGACTCCACCATAAAAAATTTCCCAATCATTGAAACTATTTAGTCTAGAAATTTTACCAAAAAGATTGTGCTCCTGTACAGCAAAAACCGACAAGCCCCAAGATTTAACTAATCCCCAAAACAGAGCATTTTTCTTTTTGTCCTTAATACCCTTAATGTTAGGATTCTTCATGATAAGGCAGTTTTCGGGACCATCTCAACTTCCTCCTTATCCCTCTGACTATCCTGAACAACTCGAGATCCTTTCCTAGCTTCACTCGTTAATAGCTCAAGATTTTGCTCTGCCAACGGGTGGCTATCTCTTTCAATCAGTGGGCTGAATGGGTTTGAATAAAAAATAGAGCTCAGATTCTCACTATTCCTAGGCCTTCTACTCTCGGTTCCACAATTAAGTTGAGCCTTCTTGGCCTCGGCCTTAGCCTGCCTAACTAACTTTAGCCCAACCCCCTTCCACCATCTTTTTCCCGGCTTTCATCACTACTTCCTTTCCTTTTTCATCTTTCTTCTAATTTTTCTAAAGAGTTTTCTCTTTAACACTTCCTCCCAAGTTGACCTCTTTTGCCTCTTCCCTAATAGAAACCAATTCACGACAGTTTTTGGCAATATGCCCAAACGCACCACACCGAAAACATGCACTAGGGAAAGCTCCAAACTTAAGGCCTAATTCCAGAGTGCCCAGTTGACCTAGGTCCACTTCTATCGATTTTGGGGTTTCAGTGGATGAATTCCAAGTGATGCACACACTGTTGCCATGCCTCCCTCCGACCTCATCACTAGGGACATATAACACAGGGACATATAACACAGAACCTAGGGTTTGGTCTATGTCACGCAGTGCAAGCCTAAGCCAGGGAGGGAGCCCTACTACTTTTACCCAAACAGGACAAGCATTCTGCAGACTTCTATTAACATCGAATAATGGATCAAAAGGAAAGACATGCACCAGATGTTGCCCAAAGAACAAAGGCCCTTTAGCAAATAATTCAGAGAATGATTGGCCTTTAATAAACAGCACATTGAAGAAGCCTTTCCCCAAGTAAAAGATCTTAGAAACATCACAGTCATGTAGAATGCTCTCCTGGAGCCATCTACCTAGTTCACCCTTTGAAGGAGGCTTACTTGGATAGAAGATAAATACGTTGCACATCGAAAACAAACCTATTTGGCTTCTGACAAAATCTTGGTTAAGCTTCAAACATACCTTATTTTTCACCTGATTACAGAGTCTCTCATTCAACCAGTCCGGCATGCACTTCCTCTTGGAACACTCCGCCTTGATGTCCTCCCCTCAACGCTTCATCTCTTCCTCAGCCTCCGGATCCCAGTCCCCCCATCCATTTTCTCCCTCTTCCTCACCATGATGCCATCCACTACAAGGCTCCACCATGCAAGGTCCGAGTAGTTAACCACCCGTCGACGTACTAGGGGCATGCACTCGCACGAGCGGATTAAGGATGCCACTACCCCACTACTCACGTGCATGCATCACACGTCACCCTCGAATCGATCCGCCGCTATCACACCCCTCTCTCAGAAGATGATGTTTGGGTGTAAGAAAGCTTCGATGCTTGTTCACATGGTGTGATATTATTTTGCGATAATAGAAGACACCATCTTCTATTATCGCAAAAATAATATCACACCATTTGAACAAGCATCGAAGCTTCCTTCCACCCAAATCTTTAGATTTTGGTGGAGCGTTTAATTAATTTGTTAGGTCCCTAGAAAGAAAATGGAATTATCCACCGGATAAAAGGTTCAAGCCCATATCTTTGACAAGAATGTTATTAGTACATTAGGTGCACTAAGGTGTGCATGCTTGTAGCTTGCTTGTGTTCTGCAATGCACCTCTCTCTCTCTCTCTCTCTCTCTCTCTCTCTCTCTCTCTCTCTCTCTCTCTCTCTCTCTCTCACACACACACACACACACACACAACTAGAATGTAAATCTTCTATTCTTCATCACAAAATTTTGGCAAGACAGTTTCAAAAGACAAGGCAAGAGGATTAATAGAAGGTAATGAATGAATAGGTGCTTTTTTCCCTTTTAGTTTCCTAATTTTGTAAATATGTTAGTTTTTTATGGCTTGCCAAGAGATGTTTCATAACAATGGGTAGTTAGACCAACACCCACTAGCTTGAAAAGATCCTAAAAAGTAAAGAGGCTCCATAAAGAACCAAAGGAGAAACCCCCATCCCTTTAACACTAATATTGAGAATAAGCAATAAAGGCACAAATGTAGTTTCCATAGTGGTAATTATAAAATGATTGATGCACAAATCAAGGGATAATCAAAACCATTAAAAGAGGTAGAAATTCTAACTCCATGACCCAAAGTTTATGTTACAACAATAAGAGCAGAGTAGTGCTCAAGAAATAAATTTCATGAACCTTAAATTAATTCTTCTTAGTATATGGGGTTGAAGAGGAAGTTGAGCAAGTATTTTCTTCATACTTTCATGGTACTATAATTATTTTTTTAAATAATTAAGGATGTATTTTCATACTCCCATTAATCTAAAACAAACCTACCTTTTCTCAAACTTTAAAAGAGACCTGGCAGTAAAGAGATTTTGCACATGTTGAGTGGTTGTGCTTGCCACGGGATGTTATTTCTAGCAAGTGAGGTTCATTGTTTTTCATCACATCAAGTTATTGTCATTATTAAAGTGGTCTTTTAAGGCTAAGTGATGGAAAGTTTTGGGGTTGAAGTCCATGCTGAGGACTTCTTTACTTTGTTTGATTTTGGCAACCATATGAAGGTACTACCATCATAATACCTTTGTTGTTGAAGCACGTTCACAGGCACCCATCTTTGATGAACATTATAAATTGGTGGGGCTGATGCCTTTGGTGCTAAGGTTTCTTCTTTGTGCAAGCTAAGGGGACTTTTTGATGCGCTTGGGAATCCAAGCTTTAGTATTAGCTTGGTAGTACCATTGTGCTTGCGGTAATCTTTTTGATACCCACACTTGTTGATTCGTTGGAGTTCTTTAAGGAACTTGCATAGACTTTTGTGGACGGTGTTGTGGAGTACTTTTATTTTTGCTTGGCCTCTGAGTGTTGTGTTAAGGAAGAGGCTTTAATGATCGAGGCACCCAAATTGAATTGGTGCCTTTCTAGTAGCCTTGCGCTACAAGTAGCCTCTTCTCCACCCACATTTTGATACCATTAAGATACCTTGATTTTGGTTGTCGTGGTGGAGTTATCTTTTTGAATGAAGCAAATGGAGTGGGGCACTCCTTCACACTAGGTGGTGCCAAGATTATGGTTGACGAGACGAGGTGAGGCTAGAGTCTCTTATTATGGAGTGGCTTTCGAAGATGAGGGTTTTGAGTATGCAACCATCTCTTGTGGTGAGGGTGGTGGTTGAAGAGGCATGGGATCCGGGGCTTTTCCTTTGAGTTCCTTTTTAGAGGTAGATGGTTGTGCTTGGGAAACTTTTTTAGGAATAGCTGCTACTGAAGGTTGTGGTATTAGATATTGTTGGTGTGAGGATGGAGCTGAAGGGGTGGATGCTTTATCGAAGTCAGTCATCATTGATGCCGATGGTAGGTCATAGTGTAGAGAGGATTCCATGGAAGAGGCTTGTAAATTTTTACGTTCAGCATCATAGAAATCCATTAGGGTTGGATTCTCTTCCATGCAGTATGGCATTGTCAACTTTGTGTCCTTGACCATCATGATTACCCTATCGCTAGCAAAGCACAATGGTGCTTGGACAGTAATAGTCCATTTATGCCTCGAGAGCAAATCTACTTCCAGCACATAACCACAAAAAATTGCAAGTAAAGGGGTTAGTTTCAATATGCATTGTATCTTCAAAAAACCCCAAACATGGCATGTTCAAATCTTGTGTAAATGGAATTCTTTTAGGATGAGCCGTAAGTGTTGGTTGACCTAATAAATCCCATAACTTAAGGGTCATTAGATTCTGCTCTTGTGTTGGATAAAGCTGTGCTTGAATTGTGGTTATTTTATTGGAACATTCCAATCTTGAATTGTGGTTAAATTGTGGTTGGATTGGAACATTCCAATCCAACCATAATTCTTGGGATATTCTCTATAAGATATGTTGAAAGTTCCAACTCCTCAAGGTCTCTTCCTCTCGGAATAGAAATTGCACAACGCTTGCAAGAGTGTTCAAGGTGACTGTTTGCATGGATTCATCAATTGAATACAAGGAGTCACGTATCCAAGTTTCACCAAGGATGATATCACACTCAAGGGGATCTTGGGGGTAACATGGAATCTAAATTCCACATCTCCATCGATTGTTTGAGTAGCATAGCTAAAGTAACATGGAACTTTAATGTTTTGTCCATTGGTATCTCTTGCAATACCATTGTCTTTAGGGATGATTTTAGGTTGTCCCAATGACACCCAAGTGTCTATTATCATGATGTTATGACTAGCTTGAGGGCTAATCACCATGCATTTATGGTTAACATCATTGCCTGTAGGAAAATTTAACCATACCATGATAGAATCTTCAAGTGGAACCGTGGATGTTTCAGTTTTTGTTTGAGCTTCAGATCCCGTTTCTATTTTATATTCCCATTCACTTTCATCCTCTTTTTGGATCTCAGCCGTGGCACACTTGGTCCTTTAACAATTCCAACTGAGGTCTGTTTGAAAACTTGTGAATCCTCATAGTCCTGTTCTATGAGGCTCTTTCTGTCTTGGTATAACTCATGTTTAGCCTTTAAAGGTGCAAGTGCTGATATTATGCTGGCTTCACCACATGAGAGAACATGAGAGAAGAGCACTCCCCAAATGAAGATTTGAGAGACTGCTTTAATTTTGTAAGGGATTCATTGAATTCCTCATGTGCTTTTCCAACTGCATAATTCGTGCAATCTGTCTCTAATGACTTCTGTAGAGAGTACGTCTTCCTCTTGAAAGAGGAAGCGATACTTGTAAGATTCCTCCCCCAACCCCCTTCTTGATGTCTAATATCTTCCCCTGTAATCAATCCCTCTTCAGAAATATAAAGACCTTGTTTCTAACTGTTTTAACCTAGAGAGAGAAAATATTCTAGAGAGAGAATATTCAGATTTTGAATATTTTTGGATAGAAAAATATCTCATATAATTAAGATGAATTTTCCTGAAACAGAAATTCAAAAAGAATTTTCAAATGTGCAATTGGAATTAATTGGAAATAGGTATAAAGAACCTTAGTCTAAGGGTCTAGATTTTCAAAAATCTTTAGACTATGGTCCAATTAAGGTTCCTATGGGCCAATAGCATCAATACATGTGTAGGGAGGAGATAAATCCAATTTGTAAAAAGAAGATACCCAAAAATGAGTAAATGCTCACATAAGGTGAAGAGTTGAAAATGTACAAGGTTTATTAGTAAAAAACTATGAGCAATATTAAAAATATGAGATATTTTGGGTATCCAAAAATGAGTAAATGCTCACATAAGATGAAGAGTTGAAAATGTACAAGGTTTATTAGTAAAAAAAAAAACACATATGTAAGGAAGGGGAGTTCTTTAAAGGAGGTGCATATTTCACATAAGATGAAGAGTTGAAAATGTACAAGGTTTATTAGTAAAAAAAAACTATGACACATATGTAAGGAAGAGGAGTTCTTTAAAGGAGGTGCATATTTCACATAAGATGAAGAGTTGAAAATGTACAAGGTTTATTAGTAAAAAACTATGAGCAATATTAAAAATATGAGATATTTTGGGTATCCAAAAATGAGTAAATGCTCACATAAGATGAAGAGTTGAAAATGTACAAGGTTTATTAGCAAAAAAAAAACACATATGTAAGGAAGGGGAGTTCTTTAAAGAAGGTGTATATTTCACATAAGATGAAGAGTTGAAAATGTACAAGGTTTATTAGTAAAAAAAAAACTATGACACATATGTAAGGAAGGAGAGTTCTTTAAAGGAGATGCATATTTCACATGCTTGAATGAGTTTTAAACTCATAAAAATTGAGATATTTCATCTCTCCTCTCTCCTCATTCAAGTCTAGTTCCAAAAAGTTAGCTTAACTGACCTAAAAATGGTCAAAAAGTGACCTAACTGACTTGGAAAATTCTAGAATCAGTTTGTTTGGTTAGGAGCTCAAATTTTCCTATAAATAGAAGCCTCCCCTTGTTGAAAAAAATATAATGTCTTATGCATTGTTACTCTACTCTACCTAAGCCAAGAACTGTGAATTCTTTAATAATTCACTAGTTTTTGATACTTCTCTCTTTCTTCAATCTCCATTGGTGGCTCCATCAACATACTAAACCAATTGATTGGTTGGGGGCCTCTACCGTGAACAAAGAATCAAGCAAATTATAAGATAAGTATAGTGAATTATGATCTTTTCTATAATTTCTCAATGATTCTCTCTTCTCAACCCCTCTCAAGCTTGAGAAGCTTAATTGGTATGGTTTTTGAAATGCTATTGAAGTTAATTAATTAATGATAGTAAAGAATTACATAAAATTCTATTTATATTTAATTCTAATGGTTTTTCTCTCTTTCTCACTTTAGAAATGGTCATACTCATGACCCTCTTCAATCCAAATGAAGCTTTTCATAAGGCTTTTCCTTAATCCAAGATTAAGCTATGCTTGAGGCCAAATTAATGGCTTTTTTCTATGCTTTTAGTTTATGTATATTGATGATTCAATCCATTATGGATTGATGATCCAATTAGAGACCATTCTAATTATTTTCTTAATGATCCAATTAGAGACCATTATGGATTGATGATCCAATTAGAGACCATTTTAATTATTTTCTTAATGATCCAATTAGAGACCATTATGGATTGATGATCCAATTAGTGACCATTCTAATTATTTCTTTAATAATGAGCCTTATCCCTTAGAAAAAAATTGAGATTTATCAGTCATAGTAGCGGAGCTATGGCAAAATTTTTATAGAAATTACGCATAAAATAATTTCATTCAAAGCATAAAAAGAGGACTTCCTACCATATTCTAGGAACTATCATCCTAGATTAATTAAAAGAATATTATTATGCATGGAGATATGGATGTTTGCATGTAGATGTAGAGGTATGGATGTGAGTGTGAATGTGGAGGTGGATGTATGCATGGAGATGTGGATGTATGCATGTAGAAATAGATGTGTAGATGAGGATGTAAATGGAGATATGGATGGATGCATGTAGAAGTAGATGTATAGATGTAGATGTGAATGGAGATGTGGATGTATACATGTACATGTAGATGTATAGATGTAGATGTGGATGTGGAGGTGGATGGATGCATGTAGATGTAGGTGTATAGATGTAGATGTGGATGTGGAGGTGGATGGATGCATGTAGAAGTAGATGTATAGATGTAGTGATGTGGCATTTTTCCAAAAAGGCAAGTGGGAATCAAAAAAGTTAACCCTTTTATGACACCCCCTTACACCCTTTATAAATGATGCCCAAAATGGACAATTTGACAACTCCCTTTTATGACACCCCCCTTACCCCCTTCATAAACGACACTCAAAATGGACAATTTGACAACTCATTGGCATCTTTTCATTCAATGCCCATTAGCCTTAATGAATTATGGAAAAAAGTGATTAAAAATTAATCCTTTCTCTAATCAAAGACTGTAATTAACAACTAATCACTAATTAATTTATACCATTGAGCACGTCATTAGATAGAGCATGAAATTGCTAAGCTATGTGCATCAGCTAATGTGTAAATTAACCTATAATTAGAACACTTATATACATGGCCATTAGTGAATGTTCACGCTCACTTAAACTGTGGCTAGCCGGGCACTTTAGGCTTAAGAGGCCTAATGCTATTACAATGACTACTCTCATAATATATCCATGAAGTACATCACTTAAGACTTTATCCTAGCTTACTACCACACGCTCTTGAAGCGAAAATCACCATAAGTATTCCATAGGACTATTACAAGCACCTGTCCAAGTTGTAGATTTAGACACTATTGCTTCATATCTTGTATGTATGACCTTTTGGTGTATCTACCTTAACTCCTTGATATAAGATAATGGTAGTGGCTCTTGTTAACCCTAGGAATGGGTTAACATTCCCCCTTTCGTGATGCTGATCATGTCCTCGTGATCGCGTTGAAGGCCTTTGTGTGGGGAAGGATAACCCAATGGCTTTAGATCTTGTTGGAGTTTGATTTTATTATGGTCGTCGTATGGGAAGGCTCATAGCATGTTAATGCCGACCATTTGTCATGCATCCCTTATAAAAAAACTACCCTAGTTAAATTGGAGGATGAACTACTTGACGCCCCACTATTTAAACTTTGCATTCTTCCAAAATGGGCTGAAGAGATAGTCTATTATTTTGGCTAATGGTCTTCCCCAAGAGAGACCCCTTAATTGAGACAAAGATAGTCAATTATTTGGCTAACAATATTTCCCAAGAGAAACCCCTTAACTGAGACACAGAGCATGATGCCTTATTAAAAAGGTAGTCCCCTACTAGTAGTCGATTATTGTAGGGAAACTATATAACAAGCAAAGCCAAGGTGGAATCATGAGGCGATGTTCTCAAGAATTTGGATATTTCAATGTCCTTGAGCAAGCCCACTCCGGTGTAGTTGTTGGACATTTCTCGACAGACACCACTGCAAAGAAAGTTTTACTAGTAGGCTTGTGGTGGTGGCCTACCTTGCTTGGAGATGTAACAAAATTTATAAAAGGCATTGATGAATGTTAACATTTCACTGGGGTTCATAACCAGCATGACAGAATGCCCCTGTACCCTGTAGTTTCCCTATACAAATATGAGAAATGGGGTATTATCTTCATCGGACCAATTAGTTCACCTGCTTGTGGAACTCAAGTATGTTTCATTACCCGCTATGGACTAATATACCAAATGGGTCTAGGCCCATGGTGCTACCACAAAGATTGGTGCCAGAGAAACAACATTTCTTGATGAGAATATAATTACTAGGGTGCCCACTTAAACTAGTAAGCGACAGAGGGACGCACTCCATAAAGTTCCTACTAAGCAAATTTATAGTACCACAAATCCTCACCCTATTATCCCTAGGCTAATGGCCAGGCTGAAAGCACCAATAAAATTATATGTGCTATTCTAACCAAGACAGTTGAAGCCTTACATAATGATTAGGTGTAGAAGTTACCAACAGGTTGCTCTTTGGTGGCATATAACTCTTTTGAATTAAAAATAAAATTCTTTATGCATCTTTATATGCATAAAAACCAAATTGATGAAAATAACTCTTTTGAATTAAAAATAAAATTCTTTATGCATCTTTCTATGCATAAAATCAAAATTGATAAGAATAACTCTTTTGGAATAAATATAAAATTCTTTATGCATCTTTCCATGTATAAATCCAATTTAGTAGGAATTACACTTTTAGAATAAAGAATTTCTCTTGCATTTAATTTATGCATAAAATCCATTTATGATGAAAAACACACTTTTAATATAAAAAAGGAGTACACACATTAAAGTCCACATACATAAGAGTCTTTACTGCCATGTTTCACATTGGAAATAACCCCTTGGAAGGGAATTTCTATGTTATGCCTCTATAATCACCATGCGTGAAGAAGTATTTCTTAGACAAGGGTGGATGGGACACAATCGATGCCGAATTGACTGAGACTCACAAACTGCAACCTTGAAACTACCCTCATGATAGGTAATCATTATATAATGACAAAAGAAGACCTCATCTCTTGCAAAACCTTAATACCAATAACCATTCTCTCATCAAAGAAGTGCTAGAGTCAATCGAGTCCTCAAAGGTAACCTATACTCTGACCATGTCACTCGAAAAGAGGCCAATTCTTTACTTTCTTGCATAGGGGTAAGTAACCAAGTTCAATTAAAAGCCTTGTCCATGATAGATCAATCCTCATCGTGTCGCATACCCCTCGACACAATTGGTCTCTCTAAGAACTAACCTAACTAGCACTCGTGCTATTAACATTTCTAACCTTGTAGAATCAAAACCCAACTAGCACTCATGTTATTAACATTTCTAACCTTGTAGAATCAAAACCAACTGCACAAATCCATCACTCCTAGCAACACCAACATTTCCATAATAAGAAGGGTGGAAAATGGAGGGTGCCAAAAGAAATACTCTAAGCACAATGATACTATGAGGGTCAAAAGGTAATTTGGATACCAAAGAGAAAGCAATAGCATAAGCCAGTGGCTACACCACAAGGCATACCTCAATGAAAGGTAATAAAAACCAACCCTAAGCCAAAGACATGGTTCATTATTAGGAAAGAGTTGTTAGAAGACCAAGGATACTATCTAGGCCAAAAACAACTATGGGTACCCAAAGCAGTACAGTCAAAACCATCCCATCAAAGAAGGCAACCTTGATGAAGGAGTGATACTCAAAGATGGTCGGTGCCTACTAGTGGCCCAAGAGTATTACAAAGGTAACAAGAGCATTTGGGTACCTAAAGTCATAATGTCATTACCCCTAACTTCTTTAGCCACCAAGGTAAGTACCAAGGCGGCGAGGTGTCTGTAGCTACCAATGCTACTAGCACCTCTTGCTCAATCGTCTCGCAAGCAAAGGGCTTACAAGGACAAGATTGAAAAATTCATAGAACCCTAAGATTATGATACTAAAAATTCTTTGAATAGGATATTCCTTTTGCATTCGACCTCAGAGAAGACTATGCTAACAGTTGGCCTCACTTTCAAGCTAGCCAATTGGCCAAAATACACATACCTCACCCTTGTTAGAGAAGAGGGTACCCATCAAAAAACTAATTAAAAATGTCAAAGAAAGTAGTCAAAAGAGTTGAGAGAGATGGAGCAAGGAGGAAAGCAAAAGCATTATAATGTTTTCTAGGTAGATCTTAGGATGGGGGGGCATGATGGGTGAAAACCTGGTCCATGGTATATCCCATTGCCATGATTGCTTAATCATTAGAACACCACTAATTAAGGCACTCCCACATACATGGCCTAACATCGTACCTGCATATTCACTAAGGGTCTTTTTGCATATGCACAATTTGCTTGTACAAGATGTACACGCATGTTCTAATCTATGCACATGGATTTGAGTCTATGCATGCACATTCACTCTGACCATGTTTCATTTGTGAATGCATGTTCTATGCTTTGCATGCACATCCACAGTGTTACAAAAACAAGCCACTCTACATACACATGTTCCCAAGAATGGTCTATGAATGTACGTATCAACCTGCATACGTTGATGCATTTTTTTTGGAAACCCATTTTCTCTTTTAGGTAGTGTCTAAGAGCTAGCATAATCGTGTTGGATAGGAAATTGTAATGTACATATGCTGCTCTAGGATGTAATTGTACACTCAACTTAAGCCAACTGAGATGGTCGATATAGTATGAACCCAATGCAATTGAGCAAGACAAGCGTGGGTACAATGCCATGTACATGATAAAAAAAGATGTTTTGATTGTGAAGATGCGAAGAAATCCATAAGAGCAAAGGCAACGAAATAAGAAAGGGGCAATGGGAGTTCGATGGATCGGGTGGCAAATCCTTTTTTGGAGGAAGGAAGGTAGAATAAGTCATCTCTTTGGATTTTTGTATAAAAAAGAGTTTTGGCTAAGGGTCTAGGGGGGAATAGACAAGGACAGAGACAGACAAAGGACAGAGAGTGGAGAGCTGGGAGTTCTATTTATTTATTTATTGTTAAAAACATATATGCTTTGTGGAGTTTATGGTTTGGAGAGAGAAGGGTTTTAAGAAGATGCAGTAACTATGGCTGAATTTGTGAGCACTAGGTTATCTTTCAATCTCTTCACTTTCACTATTTGAGTATTTATGAGACATAGGGTCAACGTAATCAATTCAAAAAAAGAGCTTTGTTTAAATCTTGTGTCCTATCTATCTGGTTTACTAAAAGATGAATACTAAGCACCGTCATGTTTTCTTAGCTTCTCTAAGAATCTTTCTAGTTTCATGCTGAATATCGATTGCCTCTGGTCATCAGAATGATTGTGTTTGGGTGAGTTGCTTATTGATTTTTGAATTTCCATGAGATAGGAGCTATTGGGTCAGGGAGGACTAACTTGCCTATGTTTTTTAATTGGCTGTTTTAATGAGTGTGGTATGAGTTGAAAGGTAAGAGCAGAGCAATTGAGTATAAGCATAGAGTCTAGGGAGTGAAATTCTTATAGATTTAGGTCTATCTATTAGTAAGGGTGTAAAAGACAGGGGACAATCATAGTGTCTTCTACTGTGGTAGTATGACCCAATCCTCTTGTAGTGTTTGCTACATGCAACTTCACATCATAACATAAACTGGTCTGAATCAGACTGGTTGGAGTAAGACTAGTGGGATTAGGCGCTGTCAGATGAGGAGCTGTTCAGATCGCTAAGCTATCAGATTAGGGGCTAGTCAGAGGAAGATTGGTTGGATCTGGAAAGGGTCAAATTAGTAGCTAGTTGGATCAGGAATTGTGGCGTAAGACTGGTTGGACCAGGAAAGAGTTGGATTAAGAGTCAAATTAGAAGCTGTACAAATCAAAAGTGTCAGATAAGGATTGGTTGGATTAGGTCTAATTGGAGCTACATTGGTTAGATAAGGAGCTCTTGAGTTTTAGAGCTATCAGATCTAGAGCTATTGGATTAGGAGTAGTTCAAATTAGAAGTTAGTTGGAGTTAATATGTTCAGATCAATCAGGAACTATTGAATTAGAGACTGGTCAGATTAGGAGTTGGTCGGATTAGTGCTATGAGACAAAGAGTAGTTGGTCAGATCCAGAGTTGGTCAGATTAGAAGACACATATTAGGAGCTGGTTAGATCAAATACTGTTTAGATTAGAAGAGTTGAATTAGGAGCTGGTCGGATCACGAACTATAGAGTAGGATTGGTCGGACTAGGAAAGAGTGGGATCGAAATTAGTCAGATCAGAGAAGAATCAGATTAGGAACTATCAGTTCAGAATCTGTTAGATTAGTGACTATTCAGTTCAAGAGCTATCTTATCAGGTCTATGATGGAGTGGAGCTTGTCAAATTAGGAGATATCAGATAAGTAGTTGATAGGAGCTAGACTGTTGGAATCAGAGTTGACTGAAGTAAGAAAGAGTCAGATTTGGAGCTATCAGATTAGAAACTATTCAGTTTAGAAGTTGTCAGGTTAGTGACTGTTTAAATTAGGAGCTACTAAATTAGGAGTTGGTAGGAGCTAGATTGTTCAGATTAGGAACAGTCACTGTCAGATTAGTGATTGTTCAGATTAGGAGCTACCAAATTAGGAGTTGGTCGGAGCTAGATTATTGGAAATTAGAGAGCTGACTGAAGTAGCGAAGAGTTAGATCTAGAGCTGTCAGATAAGAAGCTGTTGAGATCGGAAGTTATTCAGTTCAGGAGTCGATCGAAGCTAGATTAGAAGTGTCATGTGATGCGACCTATCTGAATCAAAAAGGTATCCGACGTAAGACCTTCAGATTGGTGTTTGTTTTATGTTCAAGGATGGTGTCTATTGTTTGAAATAGAACTGGTCGAAGTAGGAAGTGCGAGGGTTAAAAATGTTCAAATTAGGAGTTTTTTGAATCAGGAAGATGTTTCGAGCAGGAGTTATCTGAATCGGGGAGAGGGTCTAAAGGGGTTTAAGAGCCGTCTGAATCGTAAAGGTGTCTGAATCAGGTGCTGTCAAGATCGGGAGGTGTCCAGAGCTGCATTTAAGCAAAGACCATTGAGCTAAAAAGAGGCAAGCCAAGACCTTTAGTATATGTGGTTTTCTCGTGGGGTTTGTGGTGGTGTTTCATATCAGCTTTGACTGATTAAGCGTTCTTATAGTGCTAGCTAGTTATAGCTAGTGGGAGTCGAAAAAGCTCTCAACATATGTTGCTAGGCAAAGCTATATAAGTTGGGGCCCCTCCTCTCATTTTCCACTATTCACTCTCTAGCTTGCCATTTTTATTCAAAAATCTTACATACCTCATAGCCCCCTTTGGAGCTCTATCCATTTCTCTCCCCCACTATTATCATGGCAGTAGTAGTAGGTGCATTAGAAACTTCATCTGACATAGTGCTACTCACACCCACCAAGAAGAGGAAGGCCACCAAATTCCATAGGCTCTTGGACTATCTGGTAGCTCTCCACTAGTAGTGGAGCTAATTTGGGCCTACCAAGCAAATTCTCACCAAAGTCCTCTATTATATAGTAGGTTGGGAAGATCTCCCCGAACCATACTCCTACCAAAGTGCTGCCACCCCAAGCAAGCCCCTTCTGTAGCATGCACCTCCTTTGGCTTCCTTGCACACATAATTTTCTCAACCTAAAAAGCCTAAGATGGATCAGGAGACACTTGCCATCACAGACTCTTTTGCTAATTTCTTGGAGACCAAATTGCTGAACACACCCACATGGTAGGCAGCAACATGTGAGGCAAGTGGCAACAACCCAAGCCCCCTAAGAGCATGCTCGATTAGGAGGTCCCTCTACTTGACCATTTCACATTGTTGAAGAGGTGCCTGAAGGTGCCGTTGCCACGTAGCATTCCACTTACATGGCACCAGATTCTCAAGTTCTTATGAAGCTATGTAGAATATCACAAAGACACACAGATGGATCCACAAAGACCACCTCACCTCAAAAGATAGCTTCTCAAAGGAAATCCTTAACTCTTAGGTCCGCCTCCCAAATTTCCTAGTAGCTTTCAGTTCCATGATCCACAACCTTGGTCACATGACCAAATTCATGGCATGATAGAAAGAGCAAATAGACATGGCTTAGCAAGCACTCCCTCGTTGCCCAAGCCAATTGTGCCCAGTTGTTGGAAACAAAGAGAAATGCAACAATTGCACATGACCAGTTGTAGCATAATCCCTCAAGGCCAACTCCAAGATCCATCGCCTAGAGCAAGAGCTAGAAATTTTGCACACGGAGGTTGAGGGAGTTAAAGCAGCAAGGCAATAGTCCCTAAAAGATCTCACAAGGGCAACAACTGCATTGTAAGAGGCTGTGACTATGGCACACAACAAGCTCAAGCTCATGGATGAATTCTAAAACAAGATTTTTGAGCAGTGCAAGGATTTCATGAGAGCCTGTGGAAGCTAAGGATATAACCATTACATAGCTGGAGTAGTAGAACCAATAGAAGCAAAAGAGGTGCCACATTGTTTACTGCTTATCACATCTTTCACAAACTTCAAGGGAAATTCAGCATAACACAAAACTGCATTACACAGAATACTTCCAAAACATCTTCATCACATCAGTCTTCAAAATAAACTATAGAATGACAACACCACAGTGACAACCAGATTGACAAAACACACTGCATCTTCATTGTCAAAATAACTGTCAACTATCTGATTACATAAATCTCCATATCTGCGAATAAAAAATCCCTCTTCTTCTATTGCGGATATCCACTACTACTTTGCATGACATTTCTAACTTCCATCCAGATTTCAAAAGACACTTCACACACTACATCC
This sequence comes from Cibotium barometz, assembly GCF_041138505.1. Taxonomy (NCBI): domain Eukaryota; kingdom Viridiplantae; phylum Streptophyta; class Polypodiopsida; order Cyatheales; family Cibotiaceae; genus Cibotium; species Cibotium barometz. Next base: position 21,860,784 of record NC_141109.1, read on the forward strand.
GATTATGACAAATTGAAAGACAAAAAAGTAGACAAAAGTAGCATCTAATTTTCAGCCTTAAACACTTGGCACAGCTCGGTGGCTTGAGCCAAAGGCTGACATCGGACCCACAATCCCTGGATCCGTAAACTAGATAGGCAAAGAATCTTGCAAAGATAAAACAAAATCAGCATAAACGCCATCAGAACATCCTCCTCTTTGAAATCTTGCATATCTATTGACTTTCCATTTGAAACATAATGCTCTACTGATTTCTGACTAATCTGCTGCACTACTGACTTTTTGCTGATCTGACTTCCTATCCGTTCATTGAAATATTGCTTCCTCCGCATTTTGAAAATTGGACCATACTCCCTTGTCAAGCTGAATGAAAGAAACTTGACTGTCAAATCAGATAACACTTCCAGAACACTTATAAATTCTGCATCATAACTCTGCCTTGAATCCGATCTCATCTTCCACACCTGTTTTGACATAATCAGATTTGTAAAACCTGCTTCCCATTCATCAAATATCTGCACTTGACATCCTCCAAGTTGAATACTATCAAAACTACCTTTGTCAAATAAATTTGAACCCAAATATGCCAAATAGTCAAATTGATCACCAACTTTCTTCACAATGAAAATATTTTGAAAGTTAGACTGAACATTTCTCATCAACATCAGAGATTCAGATACTTCAAAACCAAAACTTTGACCCTTGACAACTTTTGCGACTTCCCTCATAAGAGTTTGACATTCCGTTTGAATCCTCAAACAATCAAAATCAGTCTCAATCAGCTCCTGCAGGTTTATTTGGCCATCTACTATGAAAATGTGACACCCATATGCAAGAAACCTACTGAGATGTATACAAACTAAGTTTGCTCTAAAATCTGAAAATTCCATAAAAATCAAGAAAATAATCCGCATATAATCCTCTGGAATCCTCTGAACCTGTTTAGATGTGATCTGATCCACAAACCATAAAAATTGATCACTATGCATCCGATAATGCATTCTTCGTTGCCCAATAAGCAACTTCAAAGTCTGAATTTGTCATCCACATCTGACAACCCATTTTGCACAAATTCACCTCCATTCTGTCATCAACTTGAAAGCACACATCATTCAACAAAAATATATTTGAATTGAGAACAACTTTTTCCACATCCATTTTAGAATGCACATCCATCAAACTTAAGCTTAAAATTTCATCATCTTGCATGTCAAACATCATATGCTGATCCTCCAAACTTGTCAAACCTGCTTTATACTCTTTAACAACTTGCTCTTGACAATCCTCCTGCTCAATTTGATCCATAAGACCTGTATTTGATTCAGACCAAAAATCAATCCACTTGTTCAAATTCTTTGCAATTGAAACATCTCCTTGCTGAATATCAGCCTGTGACATCAAAATATGTCCTTCAAAACATTCAGAGTCAGAATTTTGATTTCCCTGATCATCCGCAATATCACTTATATTAGTCAAAAATCCGCTTGAATCCGCCAACTATCAAAATTAGCATCTGGAAACTCCTCTGGTATTCCTGCAACACCTAAAATGTGACCATAATAATTATCTGCAACCATGCTTTGATGTACAAGAACGGATTTTGCTCTTGTTCCGCCATATTCCTCTGAAATACACTTGCTTGCTGGAAATTCCTCCCAGTGGTTTTTTGATTGCAAAATCTGTTTATAGGGTTCAAATATCAATTCTGCAATATCTTTTGGCTGTAAATCCTCCTGTGTGGATCTTTCTGGTGGAAATTCTTCTTGAACTGACATATTTGCTAAAAATTCCTCTTCAGCAAATCTGATTTCAGGGAATTCCTCTTGAGTTGATTCTTTAGCTGTAATTCCACACACATCATCCATGGAACCTAAAAACAACTGAATCACATCCTCCTCTTCATTTGTATTGGTATCTGCCTCTTCAATTGTGCTTTGAATGACATGAACAACATCATTGCTATGTATGATTTGCTTCTCCTCACAACATTCCTCAGATGCAAGTAACATATGTAACCTAAGGTTAAGCAATGAATCTTCCTCTTCCACTCCATGAGCATACTCTAGTGGTAGGTTAGGGGTATCTAGGGGCTCTTCTAGGCTCTCTTGGCTAACCTCCTTTTTCACCTCCTCCTCCTCCATCTTTGGTATCCCCACTTGATGGATTTCAATCTCCATGCCAACCCAAATGTCATCATCATCATCACTTGACTCCCCTTCAAACTCATCCGCATATGCATCTCGCAACTTCTCACATGCTTTTTGTAACTTCCCAATGCTTTTCCATGACTTTCGCCTATCTCCTTTGTGATGATCAGCTAACCATTCATATGCATTCTCCAAGTCATCCTCAAAAGCTTCCAACCTTTCAAATGCAGTCTCCATTTTCTCCCAAGATGATGCTTTATGCACTTTATGGCTGATTTTATGAAACTTTGTGCATAGATCAACCATACACCATTTTCTACATGCATCTTTATTTGAGCACTCATCGATTACACATGGACAATCATCCACCTCATGCTTCCTACTCATGCAAATCTTGTACTTCTTCTTCTTCTTCAAGAAAGATGCACCACATCAATCTGAGACCCGTTAAATTTGCTAAACGGAGAGCCACGGATGCTATACTGGGATCCGCAAAGTTCATTTAATTGGTTGCTTAAAATTGATTGAAATATTTTAAATTGATAATATTATGATTTCTCCTTGAAAAAAATTGCAATAAAAAGTTACCTTTTGGCTGCAAAGCAAATTCAGTCTGCAAATCAGAAAAACTGTCAACTACATTGTCAAACTGCACTATCAAAATCTGCCATACTGCCAAAATCTACCATGATCCTCCTTGCTATGAACCTTGCCACCTTACTACTGATCTTACAAAATAAGAATATGAAGGCTATTGTGAATTCTCTAGAATGTATTACCATTCAGCATCTGACTTCCAAGAACCATAACTGCCATTATAAGCGTCATCGTAACTGCTGCTCGGCGTCTTCTTGGCACTCATCCCCCTTACAGAAGAAAGCAAACTCGACCTTGACATTGCATCACAACACCGTGAATGCTCACAAATTTGACTCTGCTGCTCTGCTGAGATTTGCATTAACAAATTAGAATCCATCTTCAAATCAAAATCTGCCTTCAAATCAGAATGTTTTTAGCACTTGCCATCAAAAGAAGAAAATGAATTCGACCACCATGACGACTTGCCACAATCACCATGATCGCCAGTGTTTACTGCTTATCACATCTTTCACAAACTTCAAGGGAAATTCAGACTTTCTGACAAACAAACTGACAAACTGTTTAACTAGGTATCACTTCCCAAACACACAACAAACTAATCCATAACACAAAACTGCATTACATAGAATACTTCCAAAACATCTTCATCACATCAGAATAAACTACAAAATGACAACACCATAGTGACAACCAGATTGACAAAACACACTGCATCTTCACTGTCAAAATAACTGTCAACTATCTGATTACATAAATCTCCATATCTGCGAATCAAAAATCCCTCTTTTTCTATTGCGGATATCCACTACTACTTCGCATGACATTTCTAACTTCCATCCAGATTTCAAAAGACACTTCACACTACATCCGATTATGACAAATTGAAAGACAAAAAGTAGACAAAAGTAGCATCTAATTTTCAGCCTTAAACACACATCAAGAGTAGGTCCCACCAAAATCCAAAAAGAAGGTTGATATCCTAATGGATGCATCCACAAACATCACGGATCTCACCATCCCTCCACAATTTCCCACTTTGGCCTCCTTGAGTTGCAGCACCCAAAGCCTCCAGCTTAACCTTCTTTAACATAATATCTACATAGATGAGGATATGCTCACATCGGCTTTCGAGAGACACTTGTTATGGCTCACCCTAACCCCCCTTGAAACACATGCAACAAGAGATTACTTGGTGAACTGCAACTATCATGAGGTCTTTTCAATGGTCGAGCTCGTAATCCTTGAGGTCTCCAAGATCTACAACTCCTTGAGAAGCAATTCCACTGTGTCTCCCGTGAGCATTGTCACATCATTGTGTTGCACTACGTGTACTCGTCCCTCCTCTCCAAACATGTTTTCCCACATGAAAAGCATGTCAGTGCAAGGCCATTGGATGTCATACATTCAGATGTATTTAAGTTTAAAAAAATATTAAGTACTTACCTTTCTTGTAGAAGCACATTTGCAGGCAGCCATCTTGATGAACATTAGGAATTGGTGGGGGCTGATGCTTTTGGTGTTGAGGTTTCTTTGTGCAAGCGTAAGGAACTTTTTGTTGCACTTGGGAATCCATGCTTTGGTATTTTCTTGGTAGTACCCTTGTGCTTGCAGTAAATTTTTTTGGTACCCATACGTGTTGAGTGAACTTGCATAGGCTTTTGTGGATGGTGTTGTGGAGTCCTTTTATTTTTCCTTGGCCTCTGAGTGCTGTGTTGAGGAAGAGGCTTTGATGATCGAGGCACCCAAATTGGATTAGTGCATTTGTAGTAGCCTGGGGCTACAAGTAACTACTTCTCCACCCACATTTTGATACCATTAAGATATCTTGATCTTGTCTATCTTGGTGGAGTTTTCTTTTTAGTGGAAGTGGAAGGTTGTGGGCCCTCTTTCACATTGGTTGGCATTGAGGTTACGATTTTGAGACTCATGGATGTTGTTATCAGATAAGGCTTGAGTCTCATGCGGAGTGGCTATTGATGATGAGGCTTTTGGAGCATGCAACTGTCTTCTTTGGTGAGGTTGGTCAATGAAGAGGCTTTTCCTTTGATCTCCTTGTTAGAGATAGATGGTTGTGCTTGGGGAACTTCTTCAGGAATAGATGTGAATTGCGAGGTTGTGGCATTGGGCTTTGTTGGTGAGGATGGAGTTGAGGGGGTAGATATTTTATCGGAGTCAGTCATTGATGTAGATGGGAGGTTTTCATGTAGAGGGGCTTTTGAGGAAGAGGCTTGTAACTTTTTGCGTTCAGCATCATAGAAATCCATTAGGGTTGGATCCTCTTCCTGACAGTATGGTATTGTCAACTTTGTGTCGTTGACCATCATGATGACCCTATCGTTAGCAAAGCACAATGGTGCTTAGATAGCAATATTCCATTTATGCCCCAAGACCAAATCTACTTCCAACACATACTCAACCCCAAAAAACTTGCAAGTAAGGGGTTTAGTTTCAATATACATTGTATGTTCAAAGGACCCCAAACATGGCATGTTTAAGTCTTGTGTGAATAGAATTCTATCAGGATAAGACGTGAGTGTTGGTTGACCTAACAAATCCCATAGCTCGAGGGTCATGAGATTGTGCTCTTGTGTTGGATAAAGTTGTGCTTTAATTGTGGTGAGTCTAGTGGAAACTTCTAATCTAACCATAATTCTTGGGGTATTCTCAATAAGATATGTTGGAAGTTCCAGCTCCTCCAAGGTCTCTTCATAATTTAATAATGCTTGCAGGAGTGTTCAAGGTGAGTGTTTGCATGGATTCATTAATTGAATACAACGAGTCACTTACCCAAGTTCCACCAAGGATGACATCATACTCAAGGAAATCTGGGCTAACATGGAATCTAAATTCCACATTTCCACAGATTGTTTGAGTAGCATAGTTAAAGTAACATGGAACTTCAATGTTTTGTCCATTGGCTCCTCTTGCAAGACCATTGTCTTTAGGGATGATTTGAGGTTATCCCAATGACACCCAAGTGTCTATTGTCATGATGTTATGACTAGCTTAAGGACTAATCAACGTTTGTTTGTGCTTAACATCATTGCCCGTAGGGAAATCCAACCATACCATGATAGAATCTTCAAGAGAAACCATGGATGATTTAGTTTTTGTTTCAGCTTTAGATCCCATTCTGGTTTCATATTCCCATTCACTTTCATCCTCTTTTTGGCTCTCAACTTTTGTAGAATGGCACACTTGGACCTTTGACAATTTTAACTGAAATCTGTTTGAAAACTTGCGAATCCTTATAGTCCTGTTCTACGTAGCTCTTTATGTCTTGGTATATTCATGTTTAGCATTTAATGGTGCAAGTATTGACACTATGGTAGCCCTCGTGGGTAGCTTCACTCCATGAGAGAAGAGAACTCCTCCAAATGAGGATTTGAGAGACTGCTTTAATTTTATAATGGATTCATCGAATTTCTCACGTGCTTTGTCAACCACATCATTCGTGCAATTTGCCTCTAATGACTCTTCTTTAGAGAGTACATCTACTTGCTGAAAGTGGAAGCGATACACCTTTGGCTTTTGTATTTTGGTTGCTTTTTAAGGATTGACATTATGAGGTTCAATCACAACCGGTGATCCTGTATGACACTCAACAATGCTAAGCATGCTCTCTTGAGCTTGCTTTTTTGTGTTCCGCATATATCATGTGATTAATCATGATTGTCATTAGGGTGGTTGGGCGGGTTCTAGTTTCTTGATTGGTCCGTAAGGTGCACTAAGTGATGAATCAAAACTTGTTTCATCCTCACTAAGTGACATACTAGAACTTGTATTATCTTCTGACTTTCCTTGGATCGTCAGGTTTTTATTAGGTTTGCCTATGTGACGAGAATGAACTTTCTATTTTGTTTTTTTGTTCTTTGTGTTACTCGAGGGTTTTGTGGTTTGAGTGGTAGCCCTTAAGGTGGATGCTTCTGCATCATGTGTAGCCTTTTACTCTATTGGGCTTAGGTCCTCTATAGGCTCCTTTCCCTTGTCCTTTATTTCAACCTTGGTTTCGATAGTTTGTTACCCCTTGTTTTTATTGGGTTTAAAAGGGTTTTCTTTCTCTTTTGGTTTATGGTTTAAAGCATGTTTGTCTACCCATTTTGAAGTGTTTTTTTTTGCATTCTTTTTTACTGTTTCTCATGCCTTGGCTTGTAAGCGTGTAAGCACATTCAAAGGTACCGTGGATAATTTTCCGTTTTGTATACTCAAGATGTTAAGAGATATATTTATTTTGTGAGATAGGTTGCAGGGAAGCAACTCGCCTTAGGCAATCTTGAAATATGTGATCGATTCCACATCGTTCACATACGGGTTACAAAGTGTTGTAGTTATGGGCATGGAAGTATTCCAAACTGTGTAGTCTACTACTTTGTGCGGTCCACGACAATAGAAACACTGAAGTGTTTGTTTAATTGCTTTCTTAGCAGTTTTGACCCTTTGAACTATTTTAGTTTGAGTCAAAGATGGTTGTAGCATCGAATGCAATTATAGGTGAATTAGGACATTGAGATGTGTCATGACCCAAAGCTTTGCAATGATGGCAGAATTGAAAGACAAACTCAGGGTACGCACATTGGGAATTGGGATGGTAGTGGTGGCACTAGATCCACCACCGTGAGAGGCATTAGATCCACCACCGTATGAAAGGCATTAAGGATATATTGTCTTGAGGGAGCTCATTCTCTCTTAGGGGGTTTTGGTTCAAGGCTTTTAAGCAAGGCTTTGTAGAATTCAGGGAATGACAATTCCAAGATCAATTTTTCTTTAGCCTTTGCTTCAATTGGTTTAGAGGAGGAACATCCCATATTGTGATCATCCTCAAGCATGTTGTCGTCAAAACGTATTGCTTCTTTACAACATTGATCGACGAATGTGTCCAGATTAGATATAATGATCAAATTATATAAGTTGTTTTCCTTTATGCCCATCATGAAATATCTCTTCAATTGAGTATCATTTAGCTTCTCCCATGGTTCACATCGTGAGTCCAAGATTTTTATCCGAAGAATAAAATCTCTAATGGTTTCATTTTGTTGCAGCTTAATTTAATAGATTTCTTTCACTACACTCCACCAATCACCTTGTCTTGAGAAGCTGTGGATAAAGGCTATTCTTAGGGTCCTAAAGTTTTTCTTAATCATCACCGACATCAATGTGATGAACCATTGACTAGTCTTTCCCACTAAGCATAAGTTCAATGCATGTACCTTGGTGGGGCAGTTTGGATTTCTAAAGGCTTCACATCTCTGTTTTAACATTTGTATGAATTAAACATGATCACTTGTTCCATTATATTTACCCATGACTTTGGAAATATGTACGGCCGTGTTTTTGTATGAGTCACTAAGGCCACGTGTGTGTGCTAATATAGGTAGGGACTTACTTAGACCTTGGGAAACCCCCCTTCCTAGATTAGTTAATACGTCCAAGATGTGGGTATCTAGGGATTGCAAAGGGTTGGTACCTAGCATGTCTAAAGACAGGACTTATGATAGTGCTAGGCAAGGGGCCAAATCCTAGAGAGATTGATGTGACAAGGGGTGTAAAACCTGATGACACGCTTGTTGTAGGCATGGTAAAAGGAATGGGGAGATGCATTTGGGGCATGGACCTCAATGGCTCGAAAATATCAGCCATTGGGTTCAGTCTAGGTGTGAGCCCACGTAATCTGTCTTTTATTGCCATATCTTTAACATTGTCAATTGCTTCTTTAGTGAGCAAGTACTTTTTTTTTTGCTTTTTAGGTTTTCTTATAGCTCTCATTTATATAGCCTCAGGAGGCTTGGCATACCCTTCATTGGGTCAAACGAGTGTCCATTTGCCTTAACTAGCTTAGGCCGAACCTTAGAGATTATTTTTTTTGGAAAAAGTGCATGCTAGTAGCATCCCAGATGGAAGAGGAGGTCTCAAAACCTATTTTCCATCACTATCTCAGGATAATTTTTTTTTGAAAAGATTCTCCCTATTTCTTAGCATGTTTTTGAATGTGTTCCAAAAGAAATTTAGAAAAACTCTGTATGAGATAGTTGTAGTATTTATGGAGTACTACAACTTTGCCACTGATTTTTTCGTGATTTTGTTACTTAGGCAAAAGCAACCCGAATACGGTTCGTAATCGTTTTTGGGCTATTTTTGGCGATTTTTAGTACTGTAAGGGCCATTTTTGCCTCGATTTTTAGGTCAAATTTTGAGGCTGCTGGTCGGAGACCAAAATGATGGATTTTGTCCTCGGGATACTGAGGATCAATTTCGAAGAGGCTTTTTGATGAGCACTAGAGCGTGTTCATCAGATTCTCGGTTTAGGAGATAGGAGCCTCCAAACAGGGCTGTTTTCTAGACTTTTTTTTGGGGGCCAATGGACTTTCACGACGTGAACTAGTAGGGTGCAATTCATGGTGTGAAACATGGACTTTATGAAAAAAATAAAATTTGATTGATTTTTTTTCCTTTTTTTGCGTGAAATGCTAATCCATGAAATAGCAAGGTGCAGTTCATGACGTGAAACATGTGGCTCATGGATTTTATTTTTTATTTTTTTGGCATGAGGCCTTAAGGCGTAAAACGTCAAATTATTATTATTGAGACATAAAGCCTTAAGGCATGAACTGCATAAGGCATGAAACATCCGATTTTATTTTATTTTAAAATTTTTAAGTTTTTTTTTTGGGCTAAGGCCTTAAGGCGTGAAATGCATGATTTTATTTTATTTTTATTTTTATTTTTATTTTTTGGGCGTAATCACTAAAGGCGTAAAACGTCCATTTTTTTTGGGATCTAGAGGAAAATTCGAATTTCCTTGTTTGGGAGAAATATTTTTTAAATTTTAAATTGGGAAAATATGGGCATTTTTTCAAAAAGGCAAGTGGAAATAAAAAAAGTCAATACTTTTATGACACCCCCTTACACCCTTTATAAATGACTCTCAAAATGGACAATTTGACAACTCATTGGCATCTTTTCATTCAATGCTCATTAGCCTTAATGCGTTATGTAAAAAGGTTCTTATCAAAGATTAATCCTTCCACTAATCTTTCCTCTTTAGATTTAAAAAAGGCTCTAATTAACCACTAATCACTAATTAATTCACACCATTGAGCACATCCTTGGATAGAGCATGAAATTGCTAAGCTATGTGCATTAACTAATGTGTAAATTAATCTATAATTAGATATTAATTAAACTCTTAATTTTAGTCTCTTCTCTTTATGCAAAATTAAGCAAAATAAGAGAAATTCCTCCAATTTATGAAGAAATTGATGCAATTAGATATTTTGATGCATATAGATGCTTCCAAAACACCTAAAAATGCTAATTTTGACCCCAAAAAACACACTTTCTCTTCTTTTTACCTCTTGAAATGGATTAATCACCCTTAATGATAAAAACCAGTCAATTACGAAAGATTAGTAGATTTCAAGAGTTTTTAATGGTTTTGAGAAAATTTTTAAAGGGTTAAGCTACTACTAATGCTTGCGAACACTCTAATGCAAACAATTCAAACAAAACACACGCAAATCAAGCAAAAATTAATCATTCTAGTTCTATGTTTAACTTAAAAGAGAGCTAAAAATCATTAAAAATTATATTCTATTGCATTGTTTGATGCAATGAAAACAAACAAAGCCTAATACACTCTATGTGTAAGCCCTAGGAATATTAAAAACGACATTAACAACAAAAACAACGATTTAAGCTAAAAATTAAGCAAAAAAGCATTCTTTATAAAACAAAAAAGAGAGCTATTCTACACCAAATCACACACAAATCTCCATCAAAACCACATCTTTTTTATGGGAAACCATTAGTCAAGACAATGGGTAATGCATAGATTAGAGAAAAACGATGGAAAAAGCCAAGGGATGATTCCTCGGCAGGCGGTGCCAAAAATGTTATGGCTCACCCTCCTTGAAACACATCCAACAAGAGATTACTGGTGAACCAAAATTGTCATGAGGATCTTTCTTCCAATGGCCATTGGTAACCCTTGAGGTCTCCAAACTCTACAACTCCTTGAGAAGCAATTCCATTGCGTCTCCCGCGAGCGTTGTCATATCGTCATGTTGCACTACGTGTACTCGTCCCTCCTCTCACCTCACATCACTCACACACACTCACTAGTATGCATTAGAGAGAGAGATTAGCAAGAGGATTAGCAAGAGCAAGAATCTATTGCACAATGGGAGACTCCTTTGTATTATGAGAGATATTCACTTATATACATGGCCATTAAGTGTTCACTTATATACATGGCCATAAGTGTTCACACTCACTTAAACTATGGCCGGTCGGGCACTTTAGGCTCATAGGAGGCCTAATGCTATTATAATGACTACTCTCATAATATATCTATGAAGAATCACTTGGGACTTCATCCTAACTTACTACCACACACTTTTGAAGCAGGAATCGCCATAAGTATTACATAGGACCATTATAGGCGCTCTCCTCCAAGATAGGCGCTCTCCTCCAAGTTGTAGATTTGGACACCATTGCTTGAATGTATGACCTTTTAGTGGATCTACCTTGACTCCTTAATATAAGATAACTGTAGTAGCTCTTGTTAACCTTAGGAACGAGTTAACAACAATCATCTCCAAAGTGCCATGGGCCTCTCAACCCACCATAGCCATGTTGTATTTTCAAAACACCATCTCGTTCATAGAGCCCTCCACCATTTTCCATCTCCCTCGTCATATCCTCTGCCTTAACTTCTAATCCTGGTGTTGAGTCCTCACCTTCTCTCCAATAACCTAGAAGAGGGTGATTTCATTGAGCTGTTTGTTCTTGGAGACCTCTACCCATACCCTACCTTAATAACCCTCCTCACCAACGCCATCCAATGGATGCACACTAATGGTTGTGGCCATCCAATGGATGAATTCATTGAGCTATCTTTTCTTGAAGACCTCTACCCTATCTTAACAACCCTCATCTCACCAATGCCACCCAATGGATGATACATACATGTATCTCACATCAAATTGTAGCATAGTTTTTCTTGAAGACCTCTACCCTACCTTAAAAATCCTCATCACCAGTGCCACCCAATGGATGATACATACATGTATCTCACATCAAAGGGTAGCATAGTTTATAAGCACATACATGTATCTCACATCAAAGGGTAGCATAGTTCATAAGCACATTGGCATCCTCATGTTATACCACAGGATTTGGAAGCAACTTCAGCTCATGTGAAGACGCACCAATGACATTTATTTAACACTGTCCATGTGGCCTACCCCCAAGAAGTTTTTGATAATGAATAAAAGGAGGCCCATGATTTCTATAAGTCCATGAGACCAACACTCATTATGAAGGAAGAGGAGGAAGAGACTAGTGACACTACCATGAACACCATGGACAAGGACAATGATGATGGAGATGCAATAAGGACAATCAGCATGGGAACCCAGTAGGCCACTGGCCTAAGCGAGGCTCCTGAGGATCATTCCCCATCAAGCCACTCTTCAGATACACACACTCTTGAATCTTTTGCCAAAGGAAAAACCAAAGAACTTCATGCCCAATCCTCCCTTTTGTCTACACTTTGGCACCTATCACTCTCCTTGACTCTCCAACACCACCATACCCCCTTTTGTCTCTCAAACCTCCCCCACCACTGATCTCGTTTTAGAGGACATCCTAAATGGACTAACGAAGGCCTCTACTTTGCAAGATGACTACCACCTACTATTGACTACCACCTACTATTGACTCCACATGCAATAGACTCATCCTTTTTTGGGAGTGTTAAAAGAAGGCAAAATACCAGCATCTCCAATCGAAGAGCAGGAATAGATGTTCCCCCTCAATTTCCCTTTCACATTGGATGGAATTGACATCAAAACAAAGCCATTAGGATCTTGGAACACAAGTAACACCCCGACCCCACATGCAATATCAATAAGATCATTAAGTTGCTTAGACATCTATCTTATCAAGGTTTATCTAGAAGAGAAGTTCAACCAATGGTCAAAAGCCCATTGTTGCAAAAGGGATCTGGGGCATACAAAATACCACAAGATAGAGTTGCCCCTATCACACATGAACTTATGGGTGCAAACAACCTATTTGGAAGTGGCCTTACCTCCTCTAGGCCAAATATTGGAAAGAATATTTCTATGTTCCCACACGTAGCTAAGAGTCAGTCTAATCAAATGGGGGCCTGGGACATTTTCGACAAAAAGCTAGAGAAGAACCTGAAGCTACAATTGGATATCTCCACCTTGACCACCCCTCCTTCTTAAACGAGGACTGGATGCTTCACACCATGTGCAAGTTCATCCAAGATTATGATGAGGTGCTTGACCCTGACATTGTCATAACCATTCGCTGCTTTCACCTCATCATTGTTCTGCTGGTGGAGCTTCTAGATTGGCACCCTTTTGATGAAGGTTTCTAGGGCATGGACTTCAACATCAATAGAGGCCCCACTCCTTGATAGATACTCGTTCGGCTACTATAAGAAATTCTAATGGATACAAGGCTGGTGTGACTGCTCACTTTTAAAGACATGTTTGGACCACCTTCTAGACATCCTACAAAGCTTTCCATTGTACCCACTATAGGAAGTCCCAGTTTAACTTCTATTAGAACTTCTATAAGTAGTCCCAGTTTGACTTCCCACTAATTCTCATTGAGCTTACTATTGATTCCAAGAATGGAACCACATTGGCTAACATTACTCTGAACACGCAATAATATTTTTGAGCCATAGTTTTTATACCGCACAAAAAAGGACTTCATGTAAATGATTATGGAAAATCTCCAAGATTACAACTTGTGTAAAATATCAAAAGATAGTTAAAACCGAGCTTACAACTTGTGTAATGCTGGTAGTATATATACTTAGACTAGGAAATTAGCCTAGACTAGCTTTTAGGCCCCCCGACACAGTACTTGGGTGGCTAGGCATTGTAAATATGAGTCTTCTCTATATTGAGTTTGACTAATTTCCTAGTCTAAGTATATATACAGTTAGACTAGGAAATCAACCTAGACTAGCTTTTAGGCCCCGGACAGTACTTGGGCAGCTAGGCATTGTAAATATGAGTCTTGTATATAAGTTAAAATGTCTTATATATAATACATTTTGACTAGTGAAAAATCACATAATCCCATTCTCACAATTGAGTTTGAGTCTCTTACTCTTGTGATTGATGCTTATTAGGTTGCATCATTAGATAGGTTAGAGCTAAAGTATGATATCAAATAAAAAATCCAAAAACATGCACCATTAAGGAGAAATCAGAGGGTGAAATCTAGATTTTTAGAACCAAACACAAAAAAACTACTCTCCAGTTTGCCTACGTACGTGCTCAACTTGGCTTGCGTACGCACATTTGCAAGTAGGAATGCACATTCCTAAGTCTAACAAAGAAGATTTGCACAATATTCTCATTAAGGAAAGGTCAGATAATATTCTTCTCAATAAATGCCTGTAATGATAAAAATGGTTGAAAACTGATTATCATGTGGCCCTAGCTTCCACCACTATAAGTGGTAGGCCTATTAGAGTTAGCTATGCACGTACCAAAGTGGGAACGCATGTTCTCACATATGAATGCACATTCATAAGTCCTAGCCGCACACTTTCCTATCTTTCTTAGCCACACACGTTCCTATCTCTAAATGCACATTCACAAGTTTACTAATTTCACTTGGCCACACACGTTCTCAGTTCCTAGTGCATGTTCCTAATGTTGTAGATGCACGTATTTAAGTCTAGCTATATTGGGACCTAGCCATGCATGTTCTCAACTCATTTAACCACGTATGTGCCTATGTGGAAATACACATTTCCAACATGTGAATGCACATTCACAATTCTAACAGAGAGTAAAACATAAAAAATTTAGCTAAATCCATAATATCTAGGGCTATTGCTTCGCTTGTGTCAAGGGTGTGCTCTAAGCTAATCACCCTTACATGTACATAAGGCCAGGTGGCAGGAAGGATTTTTGGACTCAATCGCATGCTCGAGGAGAGTGCCTCAAATGAGGCTGAATCAAGAGCACCTTCTCAAGAGGAATCTTTGCATGCTTCACAAAAGCCAAGCAACCATAGGAACTTAACATTCTAACAATAGCATGGACGCTAGCTTGAGTGAAGCTTATTACTGGGAACCTATTTCTTCATAGACACACATATGCACTAAGAAGTTGGAGAGTCTAACTTCCTTGTGACTACTCAAAGGAGTTTTGTAGATGTTATTAGAAATCACACAAGGACCAACCGAGGAGTGAGAGTCAAAGACTCATCAAAGTGTCCACCAACAAAGTGAGAGATTGCCTCCTAGAAAGACCAAGCATGCAGAGATCTGCTCATAACATGGACCCTAACCAAACGAGAAGCACCAACCCTGTAGAGGAAGGAGTAATCCTTCCTAGAACCACAAATGGAATGGTTGTTTGTGAGACAACAATTACATTTATAGCCTTTGGCTTGGCTAGCTCTAAAAAAAAGAACCTTGGAGTGTTCGAAACAACCGAAAAGCCCACCTTTTCATTTGGCTTTGCAACGTCAGACCCCGAAAACGAGCAGTGCTGGGGGATTTAGGTTCAATAAGACTATAAAGGTCATAGCAACCACCTAGGGCCCTAAGACTGAAGAGTCAGTCCAATTTACCGAATACACGACTATATGGAGACCTTACAGCATGGAGCAGGAAGCTCTAGACTAGGAGGAGCATACATGCCACAGTACGAGCCGGCCTTACAAGGCTTACAGCATGGAGCAGGAAGCTCTAGACTAGGAGGAGCATACATGCCACAATACGAGCCGGCCTTACAAGGCTTGCCGCCATAATACTTGAGCTTATCTTAGGGGTAAGGGCAACACATAGCATATAGCATGCCTCCACCAATCTATCCATACCTGTACCATCACCCACCACAGCCACCACTGCCTCGATCTCCACCTACACTACTATCCTATGCTCTTACCACAATAGTGAAGATATCCAAAGGATAGAAGCCCAAATAGGGAGGGAGGTAGCTATGGGCATAGTAGCAACACCACTATTGGCTCTAACAGGCTGGACGGAACCCTAGACACCAAAATACTAGCAAACCTATGCAAATCACAAAATTGGTGCCTAAGTTCAATGGGATTGGAGACCCCATTGCAACACTTATGGTTGGCCTGATAATGACCTTGTACGGGTAAGTGCCTTTGGCCTTACTATGGAAGGAAAGGTGGGTCAGTGTTTTTGATCTTTGAAACTAGAAGACAAGGTTAACTTTGACACCCTGAAGACTGCTCACAATTGGATACTCCCACCACCCTAGGGAAATTGATGAAACCGAGTTGGATTAACTTTATCGCTCCCAGTTATTCAAGGTTGAACTAGGGGTTCCTAGAAGGAATCTCCAAGTTATGCAAGGTTGAACCAAGGATTCATAGAAGGAATTGTCGGCTAAGGCCTTAAGGCGTGAAATGCATGATTTTATTTTATTTTTATTTTTATTTTTATTTTTTGGGCGTAATCACTAAAGGCGTAAAACGTCCATTTTTTTTTGGGATCTAGAGGAAAATTCGAATTTCCTTGTTTGGGAGAAATATTTTTTAAATTTTAAATTGGGAAAATATGGGCATTTTTTCAAAAAGGCAAGTGGAAATAAAAAAAGTCAATACTTTTATGACACCCCCTTACACCCTTTATAAATGACTCTCAAAATGGACAATTTGACAACTCATTGGCATCTTTTCATTCAATGCTCATTAGCCTTAATGCGTTATGTAAAAAGGTTCTTATCAAAGATTAATCCTTCCACTAATCTTTCCTCTTTAGATTTAAAAAAGGCTCTAATTAACCACTAATCACTAATTAATTCACACCATTGAGCACATCCTTGGATAGAGCATGAAATTGCTAAGCTATGTGCATTAACTAATGTGTAAATTAATCTATAATTAGATATTAATTAAACT
The DNA here is from genome assembly GCF_041138505.1 of Cibotium barometz. Classification (NCBI taxonomy): domain Eukaryota; kingdom Viridiplantae; phylum Streptophyta; class Polypodiopsida; order Cyatheales; family Cibotiaceae; genus Cibotium; species Cibotium barometz. The sequence goes on from NC_141109.1 coordinate 21,877,466, forward strand.
CTTAATTTTAGTCTCTTCTCTTTATGCAAAATTAAGCAAAATAAGAGAAATTCCTCCAATTTATGAAGAAATTGATGCAATTAGATATTTTGATGCATATAGATGCTTCCAAAACACCTAAAAATGCTAATTTTGACCCCAAAAAACACACTTTCTCTTCTTTTTACCTCTTGAAATGGATTAATCACCCTTAATGATAAAAACCAGTCAATTACGAAAGATTAGTAGATTTCAAGAGTTTTTAATGGTTTTGAGAAAATTTTTAAAGGGTTAAGCTACTACTAATGCTTGCGAACACTCTAATGCAAACAATTCAAACAAAACACACGCAAATCAAGCAAAAATTAATCATTCTAGTTCTATGTTTAACTTAAAAGAGAGCTAAAAATCATTAAAAATTATATTCTATTGCATTGTTTGATGCAATGAAAACAAACAAAGCCTAATACACTCTATGTGTAAGCCCTAGGAATATTAAAAATGACATTAACAACAAAAACAACGATTTAAGCTAAAAATTAAGCAAAAAAGCATTCTTTATAAAACAAAAAAGAGAGCTATTCTACACCAAATCACACACAAATCTCCATCAAAACCACATCTTTTTTATGGGAAACCATTAGTCAAGACAATGGGTAATGCATAGATTAGAGAAAAACGATGGAAAAAGCCAAGGGATGATTCCTCGGCAGGCGGTGCCAAAAATGTTATGGCTCACCCTCCTTGAAACACATCCAACAAGAGATTACTGGTGAACCAAAATTGTCATGAGGATCTTTCTTCCAATGGCCATTGGTAACCCTTGAGGTCTCCAAACTCTACAACTCCTTGAGAAGCAATTCCATTGCGTCTCCCGCGAGCGTTGTCATATCGTCATGTTGCACTACGTGTACTCGTCCCTCCTCTCACCTCACATCACTCACACACACTCACTAGTATGCATTAGAGAGAGAGATTAGCAAGAGGATTAGCAAGAGCAAGAATCTATTGCACAATGGGAGACTCCTTTGTATTATGAGAGATATTCACTTATATACATGGCCATTAAGTGTTCACTTATATACATGGCCATAAGTGTTCACACTCACTTAAACTATGGCCGGTCGGGCACTTTAGGCTCATAGGAGGCCTAATGCTATTATAATGACTACTCTCATAATATATCTATGAAGAATCACTTGGGACTTCATCCTAACTTACTACCACACACTTTTGAAGCAGGAATCGCCATAAGTATTACATAGGACCATTATAGGCGCTCTCCTCCAAGATAGGCGCTCTCCTCCAAGTTGTAGATTTGGACACCATTGCTTGAATGTATGACCTTTTAGTGGATCTACCTTGACTCCTTAATATAAGATAACTGTAGTAGCTCTTGTTAACCTTAGGAACGAGTTAACAACAATCATCTCCAAAGTGCCATGGGCCTCTCAACCCACCATAGCCATGTTGTATTTTCAAAACACCATCTCGTTCATAGAGCCCTCCACCATTTTCCATCTCCCTCGTCATATCCTCTGCCTTAACTTCTAATCCTGGTGTTGAGTCCTCACCTTCTCTCCAATAACCTAGAAGAGGGTGATTTCATTGAGCTGTTTGTTCTTGGAGACCTCTACCCATACCCTACCTTAATAACCCTCCTCACCAACGCCATCCAATGGATGCACACTAATGGTTGTGGCCATCCAATGGATGAATTCATTGAGCTATCTTTTCTTGAAGACCTCTACCCTATCTTAACAACCCTCATCTCACCAATGCCACCCAATGGATGATACATACATGTATCTCACATCAAATTGTAGCATAGTTTTTCTTGAAGACCTCTACCCTACCTTAAAAATCCTCATCACCAGTGCCACCCAATGGATGATACATACATGTATCTCACATCAAAGGGTAGCATAGTTTATAAGCACATACATGTATCTCACATCAAAGGGTAGCATAGTTCATAAGCACATTGGCATCCTCATGTTATACCACAGGATTTGGAAGCAACTTCAGCTCATGTGAAGACGCACCAATGACATTTATTTAACACTGTCCATGTGGCCTACCCCCAAGAAGTTTTTGATAATGAATAAAAGGAGGCCCATGATTTCTATAAGTCCATGAGACCAACACTCATTATGAAGGAAGAGGAGGAAGAGACTAGTGACACTACCATGAACACCATGGACAAGGACAATGATGATGGAGATGCAATAAGGACAATCAGCATGGGAACCCAGTAGGCCACTGGCCTAAGCGAGGCTCCTGAGGATCATTCCCCATCAAGCCACTCTTCAGATACACACACTCTTGAATCTTTTGCCAAAGGAAAAACCAAAGAACTTCATGCCCAATCCTCCCTTTTGTCTACACTTTGGCACCTATCACTCTCCTTGACTCTCCAACACCACCATACCCCCTTTTGTCTCTCAAACCTCCCCCACCACTGATCTCGTTTTAGAGGACATCCTAAATGGACTAACGAAGGCCTCTACTTTGCAAGATGACTACCACCTACTATTGACTACCACCTACTATTGACTCCACATGCAATAGACTCATCCTTTTTTGGGAGTGTTAAAAGAAGGCAAAATACCAGCATCTCCAATCGAAGAGCAGGAATAGATGTTCCCCCTCAATTTCCCTTTCACATTGGATGGAATTGACATCAAAACAAAGCCATTAGGATCTTGGAACACAAGTAACACCCCGACCCCACATGCAATATCAATAAGATCATTAAGTTGCTTAGACATCTATCTTATCAAGGTTTATCTAGAAGAGAAGTTCAACCAATGGTCAAAAGCCCATTGTTGCAAAAGGGATCTGGGGCATACAAAATACCACAAGATAGAGTTGCCCCTATCACACATGAACTTATGGGTGCAAACAACCTATTTGGAAGTGGCCTTACCTCCTCTAGGCCAAATATTGGAAAGAATATTTCTATGTTCCCACACGTAGCTAAGAGTCAGTCTAATCAAATGGGGGCCTGGGACATTTTCGACAAAAAGCTAGAGAAGAACCTGAAGCTACAATTGGATATCTCCACCTTGACCACCCCTCCTTCTTAAACGAGGACTGGATGCTTCACACCATGTGCAAGTTCATCCAAGATTATGATGAGGTGCTTGACCCTGACATTGTCATAACCATTCGCTGCTTTCACCTCATCATTGTTCTGCTGGTGGAGCTTCTAGATTGGCACCCTTTTGATGAAGGTTTCTAGGGCATGGACTTCAACATCAATAGAGGCCCCACTCCTTGATAGATACTCGTTCGGCTACTATAAGAAATTCTAATGGATACAAGGCTGGTGTGACTGCTCACTTTTAAAGACATGTTTGGACCACCTTCTAGACATCCTACAAAGCTTTCCATTGTACCCACTATAGGAAGTCCCAGTTTAACTTCTATTAGAACTTCTATAAGTAGTCCCAGTTTGACTTCCCACTAATTCTCATTGAGCTTACTATTGATTCCAAGAATGGAACCACATTGGCTAACATTACTCTGAACACGCAATAATATTTTTGAGCCATAGTTTTTATACCGCACAAAAAAGGACTTCATGTAAATGATTATGGAAAATCTCCAAGATTACAACTTGTGTAAAATATCAAAAGATAGTTAAAACCGAGCTTACAACTTGTGTAATGCTGGTAGTATATATACTTAGACTAGGAAATTAGCCTAGACTAGCTTTTAGGCCCCCCGACACAGTACTTGGGTGGCTAGGCATTGTAAATATGAGTCTTCTCTATATTGAGTTTGACTAATTTCCTAGTCTAAGTATATATACAGTTAGACTAGGAAATCAACCTAGACTAGCTTTTAGGCCCCGGACAGTACTTGGGCAGCTAGGCATTGTAAATATGAGTCTTGTATATAAGTTAAAATGTCTTATATATAATACATTTTGACTAGTGAAAAATCACATAATCCCATTCTCACAATTGAGTTTGAGTCTCTTACTCTTGTGATTGATGCTTATTAGGTTGCATCATTAGATAGGTTAGAGCTAAAGTATGATATCAAATAAAAAATCCAAAAACATGCACCATTAAGGAGAAATCAGAGGGTGAAATCTAGATTTTTAGAACCAAACACAAAAAAACTACTCTCCAGTTTGCCTACGTACGTGCTCAACTTGGCTTGCGTACGCACATTTGCAAGTAGGAATGCACATTCCTAAGTCTAACAAAGAAGATTTGCACAATATTCTCATTAAGGAAAGGTCAGATAATATTCTTCTCAATAAATGCCTGTAATGATAAAAATGGTTGAAAACTGATTATCATGTGGCCCTAGCTTCCACCACTATAAGTGGTAGGCCTATTAGAGTTAGCTATGCACGTACCAAAGTGGGAACGCATGTTCTCACATATGAATGCACATTCATAAGTCCTAGCCGCACACTTTCCTATCTTTCTTAGCCACACACGTTCCTATCTCTAAATGCACATTCACAAGTTTACTAATTTCACTTGGCCACACACGTTCTCAGTTCCTAGTGCATGTTCCTAATGTTGTAGATGCACGTATTTAAGTCTAGCTATATTGGGACCTAGCCATGCATGTTCTCAACTCATTTAACCACGTATGTGCCTATGTGGAAATACACATTTCCAACATGTGAATGCACATTCACAATTCTAACAGAGAGTAAAACATAAAAAATTTAGCTAAATCCATAATATCTAGGGCTATTGCTTCGCTTGTGTCAAGGGTGTGCTCTAAGCTAATCACCCTTACATGTACATAAGGCCAGGTGGCAGGAAGGATTTTTGGACTCAATCGCATGCTCGAGGAGAGTGCCTCAAATGAGGCTGAATCAAGAGCACCTTCTCAAGAGGAATCTTTGCATGCTTCACAAAAGCCAAGCAACCATAGGAACTTAACATTCTAACAATAGCATGGACGCTAGCTTGAGTGAAGCTTATTACTGGGAACCTATTTCTTCATAGACACACATATGCACTAAGAAGTTGGAGAGTCTAACTTCCTTGTGACTACTCAAAGGAGTTTTGTAGATGTTATTAGAAATCACACAAGGACCAACCGAGGAGTGAGAGTCAAAGACTCATCAAAGTGTCCACCAACAAAGTGAGAGATTGCCTCCTAGAAAGACCAAGCATGCAGAGATCTGCTCATAACATGGACCCTAACCAAACGAGAAGCACCAACCCTGTAGAGGAAGGAGTAATCCTTCCTAGAACCACAAATGGAATGGTTGTTTGTGAGACAACAATTACATTTATAGCCTTTGGCTTGGCTAGCTCTAAAAAAAAGAACCTTGGAGTGTTCGAAACAACCGAAAAGCCCACCTTTTCATTTGGCTTTGCAACGTCAGACCCCGAAAACGAGCAGTGCTGGGGGATTTAGGTTCAATAAGACTATAAAGGTCATAGCAACCACCTAGGGCCCTAAGACTGAAGAGTCAGTCCAATTTACCGAATACACGACTATATGGAGACCTTACAGCATGGAGCAGGAAGCTCTAGACTAGGAGGAGCATACATGCCACAGTACGAGCCGGCCTTACAAGGCTTACAGCATGGAGCAGGAAGCTCTAGACTAGGAGGAGCATACATGCCACAATACGAGCCGGCCTTACAAGGCTTGCCGCCATAATACTTGAGCTTATCTTAGGGGTAAGGGCAACACATAGCATATAGCATGCCTCCACCAATCTATCCATACCTGTACCATCACCCACCACAGCCACCACTGCCTCGATCTCCACCTACACTACTATCCTATGCTCTTACCACAATAGTGAAGATATCCAAAGGATAGAAGCCCAAATAGGGAGGGAGGTAGCTATGGGCATAGTAGCAACACCACTATTGGCTCTAACAGGCTGGACGGAACCCTAGACACCAAAATACTAGCAAACCTATGCAAATCACAAAATTGGTGCCTAAGTTCAATGGGATTGGAGACCCCATTGCAACACTTATGGTTGGCCTGATAATGACCTTGTACGGGTAAGTGCCTTTGGCCTTACTATGGAAGGAAAGGTGGGTCAGTGTTTTTGATCTTTGAAACTAGAAGACAAGGTTAACTTTGACACCCTGAAGACTGCTCACAATTGGATACTCCCACCACCCTAGGGAAATTGATGAAACCGAGTTGGATTAACTTTATCGCTCCCAGTTATTCAAGGTTGAACTAGGGGTTCCTAGAAGGAATCTCCAAGTTATGCAAGGTTGAACCAAGGATTCATAGAAGGAATTGTCGGTTCAACCTTGCATAACTCATTGTACTCAAAAGAGCATAAAAACTTTGAGCCGTGATGAATAGTTAACTTTGAGCCGTGATGAATAGTTAACTTTGAGCATAAAAACTTTGAGCCGTGATGAATAGTTAACTAAGAAATTCTAGGAATCTCCCAAAATGCAAGGTTGAATTGAGGATTCCTAAAAGGAATTCTTGGTTCAACCTTGCATAATGCTTTATACTCAAAAAAGCATAAAAAGTTTGAGCCATGCTATAGAAGTACCATAAAATTTGATGATAACTTCATGGGAACATTTTCAAGGAATCTCCATGAAGGAACCCCTTTTGAAGCATCCTTTGGGGTAGAGTGCCTTCAAAGGTCAATGAAAAAGGGAAAGAGCCATAGGATGCACCACCCATAGAAGACCCAGGAGCCACATTCATGCAATTAATGACTGAACAGTGGAAGGTTAGGGTGAGAAAAGATAACATAGGTCAACCACATTTGTACTCTAGACCAATATGCCATGCCAACCACAAAAGCACATAATACTCCCACCTAAGACTAAGATAAGGAATAGTTTAGTGTGTATAGTACTACTACATGAGGATGGGAAATCATAATATTAACCATTTCTACAAGAGTCAACCTCAGAGCCGCTAGTCACATTGACTCCCCCACCCAACACTTGGCTTTGCCAGCTCCATCAGTAAGACCCATGCTTACCAACACACCTCACCTAGGACAGTATGTTCTTCAAAGAGGAGTTTCAAGAGTTCCAAAATTACTTACCCCTACCGCCTCTAATATTGCCACAACAACCACCCATTCCTAGAGTGACCCCCATGAACAACTGACTTACCCTGATAGAAATTCCTGAGAGGGAGAGGGAGAGGGAATGGGGGGAACACTAACTACCTAGAACCACTAGAGGCCCAGAGTTCCCTAAGTTAAATTCTAAGTCACTATATTCAAGATGGTCATAGTGTCTACCCTATATGTGTGGCTAAAATCAAATTGTTCAAAATGTTCTTTCAAATCTCTCAATGTAACCTCACATAACTCTATGTCATATCTAATTGACAAACACTTGTCCCTCACATACTAATAACTACCATAGAAGGCATCCCAAAAACAACAAGGAAGGCAAGGAAAAATCCAAACAACACTAGATAAAAGTTGATACTTGAGTGTAACATTGCAAAAAATGTTTTTAAACCATGATTATTTTACTAAAGACCTTGTACTATTAATAATCGATTAGTATATAGGTGAGCATACTATATTTATAGTTATTTATATTAATAATACTATAAATGTGAGAATAGTATAGGCATTAGCACATCATGAATACATGTTAAATGATTCTTAAAACCATATTTGTATATTTACAAATAAATTTATAGCCATTTATATCCTTCTTAAATAATAAGTTAATCAACTAAATATTCCATCTTATATTTTGTGTTGGCATTATATTTACTAACTAAATTTAAGTGAATTAATAACTTAAAAAAAGATTGATAGTATAATCCAATTCTGTTAGTAAAATTGCACTACAATGTTATTATAATATCTTGTAATCTTCTTCTGATAGCTAAGAATAAAAGATAAACCAATTTTTAGTGTAGAATAAAATCAAAATCATGGCCTAACATGAAGTGATTTATAGCCGCCTAAGAATACTCTTGATACCTGAACAGTCAGTTGAGTTAATGCAGTTCAAATCTAGTTATTGCATTACATTTATAATTTTCATTTCGCTTCATTTCATTCGAAGGAAAATTTATTAGGTTTACTTAACATTGCTTCCTTTTTGGGTCTCCTTGCAACAATAGAGCCTCCCTCAAGGTCCTCAAGCTTAGTCTCACAATAAGTTCTCTCCCTCAAGCTCCTAGCGCATTAATGTAGGCAGTCCTTTTCCTTCCTCTTTGCTTGTCATGGAAATGGAAAGCATATCGGGTTTTTTATGTGTTTAAGGCTTCCCTTGGTGTGTATTACCTTGGACAAGGTAAAACAGTGCAAAAGAAAGCTTACATAGTGCAAGATTAATGTTTTAATAATGGATTACACCCTTGGCAATGTAATCAAACCATTAAAAAAAGCCCCTGTATCCTACTAACTTGGGGCTTAAAAAAAAGATTTGCATGTTGTGTAAGCTTACAAGAGCTTTGATCTCAATGTTTAAAGCTTTGCAAGTTGATGTTGAGAGGGTGAAGCTAAGGGGAATCGATGTTGAGATGGAGAAGCTGAGGTAAGAGTGGAGATTGGTACCATGCACAAGGGAAGCCATGTGTGAAGGTTTGTTAAGTAGTGTGAGGGAGCCCGATGATGCAAAGCAAAAGGTAGGGAGTTTGATTTCATTGAATCATGTGTGTTGAGGGTGTCCATAGCAAAGGCTTACAACCTTAGCAATGTAATCAAAACATTAAAAAAGGGACCATCAAGCTACAGGGGCAAACACAACATTGTGTTTGCCCCTACAGCCTTTTTTTTTAATGCTTTGCATGTTGTAAAATACTAATAGGTTTTAAGATTCAACCCTTGATGTATTGCTTTGACCCTACACAAGACGATGTCCAGATGAGAGAAACTCAAGGGAAGAGTGGAGAGTGGCACTAGGGGTGAGGGGAGCGGTGTAGAGAGACCTTAGTTAATGTAAGTTCTATACCTTGGAGTATGAAGTGAAAAACAAAGCATATGGTGTTGTCCAATAGGTTCTTTCCACCACTGTATAAGCTAAGCACCATCAAGATAATCAACATCAGACACATCATCTTATAAAAGACATCCTTATCAATCAAATGATCATCATGAGTACTATCTGCATCACCATTTGCATCATGGACAAGATCATCCATATTAACCACATCTGGATCAAAGATATGAAAATCCAAAAAACTTTGGATAAAGATGAAGACCCACATGAATATTTGAATCATCAATGCTATTTATAGGAAAAGAATCCAGATCCAAATAAAAAGAAAGGACACAATACCATCTAGATAAAAAAATATCTAGATCGAGTGCATCCAAAACATCTACATGAAATGACACATCATCATGATGAACCATAATCAGCATAATAGAATTTGTCGTATCATCTCCATCAAACTCAGGAACAATGTGAATATCCAACTATATCATCCACAATTTGTTTAGGCCTACTGATGAGAGCATTAAGAATATCCGACCTATTTGGATCTATGGTTGAATTATCTAGACTATTCGGATTTATGGCTGAAATATCCAAACTCTCCGAACTATTTGGATCAGAATCCTCCAGCAACCCTGGATCAAGAACATCATGATCAAGAGCAAACACATGCTTATCCTTGAGAACATAATCATCTAAAATGTGAGCATCATCTAGAACAAGGCCTCCACACAATGAATTTGGATTCAAGGCAAAGATGGAATAATCTAGAGCAGCACCATGGGTGAGGGGAGCCGGGTGCATATATTTATACCTTAGATGTATTAAAGTAGTGTCAGGGAGCTAGAGGTGCAAAGAAAAAGCATGCACTTATTAATAGAGAGTATGAAGAAAGCTTTGATTGCATTGAATCATATGTATTTAAGGTTTCCATAGCAAAGGCTTACACCCTTAGCAATGCAATCAAAGCATTTAAAATATCCCCAGCAAGCTACAAGGGTAAACGTGACATCATGTTTGCCTCTTCTCCCTCCCTCCTCTTCCCTTCTCCCCCATGCTCTAACTCACCGAGGCATTGAAGTAGAGGTTGAGCTTTCCATAGCTCTCTCTCTCTCTCTCTCTCTCTCTCTCTCTCTCTCTCTCTCTCTCTCTCTCTCTCTCTCTCTCTCTCTCTTTTCTCCCCACACATTTTCAAATCTTCCTTATAGTGACAATAAGGAAGGCAAGGTTGAGGGGTTGAGGACCCCAGCTCTCCATAAGAGAGGGTTGATTTACTAAGAGTGGCTAGAGGTGCAAGCGAGTAAGGCCCTTGCATTCTTCCTCTTGTTCTCTCTATCTTGCATTCACTATTTCCCAAGGAAATAGTAGCCACTTCTTAGATCAAATCGATGAATACCTCATTGTTGCTGGATCTTATAATCCACTATTTCCCAAAGAAATAGTAAAATATAGCCACTCCTTAGATCAAATCAGTGAACAACTCATTGCTAGATTTTGCAATCCACTATTTCCCAAGGCTCAAGTTTTCTCAAATTAGTGAACAACTCATTGTTGCTAGATTTTGCAATCCACCATTTCCCAAAGAAATAGTAAAATATACCCACTTCTTAGATCAAATTGCATAAGAGCACTCTTACTCAAACCTATTTAGAGAAATTATTTTCTTCTTACTTAATTGTTCTCAAATCGGTGAACAGCTCATTGCTAGATTTTTACAATCCACAATTTTCCAAAATATAGCCACTTATTAGATCAAATTGCATAAGAGCACACTTACTTAAACATATTTAGAGCACTTCTTAGATTAAATTGCATAAGAGCACTCTTACTAAAAACATATTTAAAGCACTTCTGAGATAAAAAATTTCATAAGAGCTCTCTTACTTAAACATATTTAGAGCACTCTTACTCAAACCTATTTAGAGAAATTATTTTCTTCTTACTTAATTATGAAAAAACAAGGTATCCTCATATATTTTCTTTAATTATGTAAAATCAATAATTGATCATTTTTAAAGAAAATTATGAGGTTGAAAGGATTTTATGTTGGGAAAGAATCATGCTCCATTTTAAGAAACTATTGGGTGATTCAAACTCCAGCAACACAGATGGCCACCATAGACACTTGGGGAAGGCGAGGATCAACATGGGTAACTATAAGGTTCTTGCTCTAGCTGGCTCAAGGGGATCCTTTTGATAGGCAGCTAAGTCCCCTTTGTCTTCGATTGACGACAGCTCGACCTCTTGGAAATACGAGGATATGAGCAAACGAAGGGACCTAACTCTATCTCGCAAGGGAAACGTAATTATTCTAATAGGAATCTATTCCTCCGATCAAACGGTACTCAATATGCATGATCGAGGATGGAAAAAGTTCACACTTGGTTCATGGAAGCTAACGCCTTTTCCCTCTTTTCTTTATGAGGCACGACCACTAGCTCGTTCTCCTAAAATGGACTTGTTTGGGTGCTATTCTATTATGGATCATAAATAATAATTATGTTAGAAAGTTACCCGACTCATTGGGTCCACCCATCCATAGGATGGTGCCAGTGGGAATCCATCCACCCACTTTCTACCCACGCACCCAATCATTTTTGTTATCTAATTAGGTCCTACCACACTATGAAACATATAAAAATAGGTTCTTTAATTATTTCTCATCACACTGATTTATTAAGACAGTTCTTCCAAAATAGTTGAAAATAAATGGATCTTCAAACACAGTCATAACATTATCACTTGCTCATTACATTATTCACGTGCTCCTAGGCAACCCTCGCACACCAACATGGGCAACATGGTTCCTGTGGTAGCAATTATTCTTGGAGTGGTCTAGAACTTCGAACATCACTCATCTGCTTAGTGAGGACTACTAAGTGGGTCCCTAGTTTCCTCATCCTCGGCGTGGCGATAACGTTTAAAACTTAGATCCCCCTCTGAGTCCCACCAGCCCCTCGAGGGGTGTGCCCCTTATTTGGCTTTTATTTGCACCACTTTTCCCTCGCACCCGGAAGCAAGCAGCTCATCCACCTAGATGGGTCCAACTTCGAGCATCTAGTGGGTTGTTCCCCCAAAGCAGGAGAATAGATTTAGGGTGGATCGACGACAACTAATCAAACCTCATAAGATCGGTGACAATCGATCAATTGGTGACAACCAATCAAATAAGAGAAAATACAATTCCATCACATTCACAACAATAAACAAGAGAAAATAGTCTTTTCAACTTGAGATTGCGATAAGACATTCTTCATTAAGGTATTTGCCGTTGTTTCATGGACGATACACCCTTCTTGTTCTTTTTAGGTAATTTTTTTGTGTAGGACTTCCTAATCTTACTAGGTCATGTGATGCAATGGTCTATGCAAAACTTAAACATCGTTCCTAACTTGGATGATAATGACGGCGGCGGTAATGCCTGCACGACGGTATTACTTGTTCCAACAGAGACATTGCTTGGTTTGGCGGAGACGTTGCTTGGTCCCGCAATGTTATTTGCATCCTTGCGTGTGCATTTGGGTGCCATGACATGAAAACTCATAAGATTAAGAAAAGTGCACCTAACGTACAGATATATGCTAAGAATTCGGCTTTAATGATATTTAAGTGACTTAGTAATGCTAATTTGGTTATCTACCTACAACTAGTAGAGGTCATGATGCCATTTGGGTTGTAGTGGACAAATTGACCAAGATGTCTCGGTTTATTCTTACTAAAACCACGGTGAAAATGCCAGAGTTAGCTCAAATTTTCATTGAGAATATCTATCGACTCTATGGGCTGCTAGTCAATATAGTCAGTGTGATAGAGACCATAAGTTTAATAGTCACCGAGCAGCGTTCAAAAGGTTGGACACAATGCTCAGTATGAACACTGCTGACCACCCTCAGAGTGATGTGGTCATCAGACAAAAAGGGTCAACCAAGTACTTGAGGATATGCTAAGGGCATATGTGAGTAAACAACAAACGAATTAGAAAGATTACTTACCAATTTTAGAATTTGCCTATAATAGTGCAAAGCATGTTGCTCTACGGGCTTTAGTCCTTTCATGCTTATGTATGGGTTTCAACCCTGATCTTTAGTAGCTGTGGGGTTAGCTACTGAAACAATTCAAAAGGTTAAAGATTTTCTGCAAGATCACGATATGCCAAAGATCGCTACGGAAAATGTTAAATGGGCCCAAGATCGTTACAAGCATTATGTCAGGATGAAGACCGCAGAGTTGTCACATTTGAAAAGGTGACCAAGTATTTCTCAAGGTTCCTCAAAGTTCGGACGCTTTGCAAACGTGAAAAGTGCTAAAGTTGTCGCCTAGGTATTGTGGACCTTTCACAATACTTAAGTGTGTAGGTGAAGTTGCCTACAAGTTAGCTTTGCCCCAGAACATTCCAAGCTTCATCTAGTTTTTCATGTTAGTCATCTATGGAAACAACTAGGCCAAGATGCCAATATGGTGGATATAGGTATTTTTGTAGATTTTTGATGTTACCACATGAGCCAGAGCACATCTTGGAGTTTCAAGAGAAGTGAACTCGTCTCACAAAATTAGACAACAGTGTCTAGTTAAGTGGAGGGATAGATCGGAAGAAGGTTCAACTTGGGAGGACGTCAGTACTCTCAAGACCCGATATCTTACCTTTGCTTTTTAGGAAGAAAACTCTTCCAAAAGGGGGGAGTAGTGTCAGGACATGGGTAGTCGGGCAGTTCAGGGGAGTCTGGACATGTGTGGACAGCCAAGGGCTATTTTAGCTAGCTAGGGTCTATATCTGGTGGTTAGGTGGAGAGTTGCCCTATTCTCTTCTAGTAGGTTCATGGAGGTCTCATGGCTGATCTCGTAGAGGTAATCCCTTGGAGGGGGGGATTATTGGCAATCAAGGTCTTACCTATGTGTGAATAGCCTCTAGAAGGTTTATGTGTTTGTGTGTGTGTGAACTACCTTTTAGAGGAGTCATAGGAGTCACAAATAATATCTAGATATTTGTGTGGACTATGACATATACAGTGATGTCACACAAGTATCCTTTGTATTTATAAAAAGCTTCATGAAAATCAATCAAGCAAGAGTCTCTTTCGGCTGTGTGTAATCTCTTGAGCTTTGGTCTTTTTCTCTCTCTAACACATCTGTCTACGATCTTTGTCTGCATAATGTTTAGCACGATCTTGTGCTCTCTTAACATTATCTTTCACAATTTTTATCATCTCCTGGAGATCTTGAAGAAAATCTTTAACCTTTTTTATCTTTTCTTTCTCGAGTCCAACGGCCACTGGGGCTCGTGTGGTTGAAAACCATACATCAACATGAATGGGCTAAATCCCGTTGTTGAATGTTTAGCACTATTATAAGATAGTAAAATATATGTTTGTGGGATACAACTTAGAAATTAAAGGGTATAGACTCAACCATTCATCAAAATGGTAAATTTTGGTGAGTAGAGATGTGTTTATTGAGAACACAGTTTAGTTTTTTACAAAAAATAGAAAAATGTATGCTCATAGGTGATCTTTGATACATTGCTACCTTTGTACAATGTTGGCGGGAAACCATATGTGGAGCAAATGAATGCTCAATAAGGTGTTACAAATGAGGCCATAATTTAGCACAAATTTCATTCCACAGATTAGTTTATTGATGAGGTAACTATGGATGATACAGTGGATGAGCAAGCATCCAAAATGGCTAGTGTGTAGACATTATGGATAGCAAAATAGCTACATCTTTTCCTTATTCCTTTTCCTAGTAAGACACGTGTAGGTTTTCATCATACATTATTCTTTTGTGGATCATGCTCTCATTGTCAGTATATGTAATGAAGAGGAACCTGTTTCCTTTGAGGAAGCATAACAAAATGATCATTGGATGTAGGCCATGCAGGATAAGTCTCAATCCTAAAAAATGACACTTGGTATTTGGTAGATTTATCTTATAGTACAAAGGCCATCGGGTTTATAAGCTTAAGCGTAAATATGATGGTAATGTTTCACTCTACAAGACAAGCTTGTTGTAAAGGGTTATGCTCAAGAGAAGGGCATAGATTATGATAAGACCTTTACCCCCATGTCTCGTATAACTACAATTAGATGTATTATTGCATTAGCAATTCATCATGGATGGAATGTAATTCAGTTAGATATCAAGACTGCCTTCTTGAAGGTGATTTGCATGAGAAGATTTATGTATCTCAATCTCATGTTTTGTTTAAGAGGGATATAAGTCTAAAGTATGCATGTTAAGAATAGATTTATATGGCCTTAAGCAACCTCCCATAGCATGGTATATGAAAAGGTAAATGTATAGTTGGTTGTAGGTTTTTACAACGGTCCCAACTAAGAGTACCCTCTATGTAAAGAGGTTTTTACAACGGTCCCAACTGAGAGTACCCTCTATGTAAAGAGGAGTAAAGATTATACTGGTCATCGTTTTATATGTTGATGATATACTACTCACAAGCTCTAATGAGGGGATAATTTTAGCCTTCAAGGCTGAGTTACACATCATTTGAGATGAAAGATTAAGGCTCATTGCATTATTATTTAGGTATATAGTTTATGCAGGATGATGATGGTATTGTGATGTTCTATTCCAAGTACATATATAGAGACTTCTTACACATTTTGGTCCTAAAAGAATGTAAGCATGTTGTTACACTAGTAGAGACATATGATAGGCTTAGTCTCTCGGATGCAAGCAAACCATTTGATGTATCTCTTTAGCAAGTTATTGGGCACCTCATTTACCTATGTAATACGAGGCCAAACATTTAGTTTAAGGTCTTCCTATTGAGCATAATCCCAAAACTAACCATTGGGAGGGAGGCTACCAATGCAAGCGAATATTTAGATACTAATTTCCTTGGGTTATTCTATGCTAAGGGGGGTGATATTCAATGATTACAATTAGGTTGCATGCTTTTAACCATTACAATTAGGCTAGATGTTATGACATACAACCACTAGTGGCTATTGCTTTCATCTTGGTTATTCATATATATCATGGCTCAACAAAGAAGCTGATAGTGGCCACTTTCTGCTGTGAAGCTGACTAAGTACATGGCATCTTTTATAACTACTACTACAGAGTTTGTATGGAGGACCAAATGCCTTTTGGTAGATCAGTAGATCTTGGTGTTGGGATAGTAGTCCCCCACCTCCATCTTCACTAACAAGTAGAGTGCATTGGCCGTTGTGTCGGAACCTAGTATTTCATTGAAATGAAACCAAGATATGGGAAAATTGCTATTAAAGCTTACATGTAAGTAGGATACTAAAATCACATAAAAATCCATAGTGCCTAAATAATTTAGCCTCTCACCAAGAGGATGGAAATAGCCTCCCATAAGCCTAAATCTATGTAAGCCAAAAGAAGTAAAAATGAACATATCAAACTTTCTGAATCCAACCTTGATAATATCTTGGATTGTTCCACAATAATCTAGCATGCCTACTTCAGTATTGCCATCACTTGCACTTGAACGACTTTCTTGCATGAAATTAGCCTTCACACCACAATTAAATGTTGTTCTCTTTTTATCTATTCCTTCTACTCGAAAGTGACGTCCGCGTGACCGAATTGCCCCAAACTTACGATACTGCAAGCACAATAAATAAGTACTTTTATTGTATAAATTCACGAAAACACAACATAAAAGACAATGCATAGATATCTCTAACTCACATACATGGAAATCACAACCATATGCAAGCTCCTCCTCCTCATGACTTATTGATTCACCATTACGTTTAGCTTGCAGTATGATTTGCTCGAGCCATTTATTAGAAGGAAAGTCTGGAAGAAGTGCAAGTTCTATTGGGTACAGTAGTGTGCGGGTTGTTCGAATCCTTCTAAAACTCAAACGAGCTTGGTCCCTTTCAGCCTTCACCAAGTTATATCTCTCAATCCATTTCTCCATAGCATGTGAGTTTAAGATGCAAAATTTATTAATCTTCTCATGCAATGCTACATCCATTGTTCTCACAAGGCCTTTCCCTTGTGGCTCTTCCCCAACTAGTCGATCATCTTCTTCTTGTGTTCATAATCTTGGCATATCTGGATCAGACGTATTGAGAAATTCAGCTATATATACAAGTGATTCTTGAACAACCCATCCCGCTGCCATACTACCTTCAGGACGAGCTCTTTGACGAACAAATACTTTAAGTGTCTTCATAAATCTCTCCAAGAAAAACATCCATCGGCTGCCACAGCAACTTCATTGACCACATGAACTAGCAAGTGTAATTGAATGGTTAAAATACTTGTTGGAAAGTATTTCTCAGCCATTGTAACAACCTCGATGGAGTTTAATCATGCTGCTTCCAATGTGTCTACTAATCTCTTTCCTTGATATCCAACATACCACTACACCAATTTTATAAATTGTTGCTCTAATTTCATCGTTGAGGCAATCCTCGATGGCTATAGGAAGCACAAATCGCAAGAATTTGTGCCAATCATGACTCTTCAAGCCACTAAGCCCATCGTCCTTTGTAAATGCTCCCTTCAAGCAATGCATGCATCCTATAGGGGTACAAAACTCACTAATGCACTTCTTTACATGCCGTTGCTCATCCTTTGTCATGACCTAAGGTGCTTTTGGTAGCTTCACCTTTCCATCTACTCTATTTTGGGCCCATAAGTGGTGCATACATTGAACCTCTAGTAAATCATCTCATTGTGCCTTGCTCTCCTTTTCTCCTGTGATGGTTTTCCAAAGCACCTCGGCTATTTCTTGAAAATGTGCATTGGGTCAAGAAGATGGTTCAGTAGAAGGTCATTCCAGTATGAAAGTTGATGGAAAATGGATAGACGCTTCATTCCTGGAGGTATACAATCAGGTTGGACTAGCTTCCATAAGGTCCTCCAATCATTGCTCTTCCATATGCGAGGAGACCTCCCTAGAAATCCCTCACACAAAGGATGGTCCACTGGGAGATACTTCTTGTGGCCCTCGTATACTATCTTCTTTATAGACTTTGAGTATCGAGCCTCAAGTTGCGGCCCACATACATCCATAATACCCTGACACTAAAAGCCCTGTAGAACATCAAAAAAGATTGTAGCAGGTAAGTTTGGATGACAATCACGACTTAACATAATATATGTTAACAAGCTACAGTATTACCTGAGCACTCTCCATAGCCATGCCAAATCATGCATAGTCCACATAAGTATTCATCTCAATGTTAGCGCACGTTGTCCAAACCTCTTGGAAATATTATGAACTTCAATGCCCTCTCATAGAACACGAAGCTCGTCAACTAAAGAGGCTAAATACACATCCATGTTCTTCACCTTGTACTTTCTAGGAACTATCAAAGACAATAAAAGATGTCATTTTTTTTATCGCTAGCCATGGTGGAAGATTATAGTTAACTAGACAAACACGCCATGTACTCCATGATGAACTTCGTAGACCAAATGGATTCACTCCATCCATTCGCTAGTCCGAGTCAAATATGGCAAGCCTCCTCCTGAGAAAGGCTACTTCTCTTCAATGTGCTTCCATGCAGAGGAATTTGCGGGCACACGCATCAC
Organism: Cibotium barometz; assembly: GCF_041138505.1. Lineage (NCBI taxonomy): Eukaryota > Viridiplantae > Streptophyta > Polypodiopsida > Cyatheales > Cibotiaceae > Cibotium > Cibotium barometz. The sequence continues at coordinate 21,895,876 of NC_141109.1, forward strand.
ACCATCCGTGGACCTAGTGTTACGGTGCCAAGTCATCAATCCTGTAATGGATTTGCACTTGAACATTGTTTTAATCCGAGGGATAATGGGAAAGTGTTGTAAAACTTTTGCTGGTACCCTTTCTGCTTGCACATCTTGTCTATATCTCGATGTACCACAATGCGAACATTGTACTGCGTTGTTATATTCGTGTCGATAAAGAATACAATCATTTGGACAAGCATGGTGTGTGTTGTTGTAGTCCATACCAATCGAGTGCAACATTGCTTTTGTCGACTACGGTCCATTGGCATCTCATTATCTTCTGGCAATATTTGATGTTTTAATAAGCTGTTACACAAAATACTCAGGTTAAGAAAATGCATATAAAGGTATATAACTCACTAATTGCATATGATATCATCACTTATGCAAAAAGTTTTGATACACTTGTATCAGACCATCCAAAAATCGATTGCAAGTTCAATATGGATAGGCAAGCGCGTAAAACAGACACATGTGCTCCACGATATTGTGGAAGACGAGAAAGCCTGCGTAGCTGTTTCTCCTCTTGGGAAGCGTATTCCACACATCGTGTGTTTTCTTCTATCCCTTCGTGTTCCAAACCTCGATCTTGTGTTCCATTGTGTGGTAAGGCATTTATCATGTCATCCATGTCATGTTCTAGTATTTGCTCCGAATCTACCTCAAGTTCCTCGGGTTGTTGGATCACCTTATTTGTGGCTACTCTTGTTGGTCTCCATCGTTCAGGCTGGATATCTACTAGTTCGTCATTGTTGAAGCGCGAATTGCCACTAATCAGATATTCCAATCGCTCCACCAGAAATTTTCTCTAATTTTTTGTATGATCATTGCAAATTCGTCGACGTCCAGCCACTTGATATTTGCAACGAGTGCATGGACAAAGTGTCTTCTCCTCTAAATCAACAAAATTTGAGGGTGTGGCATCGTCCATGGTCTCCATATTGATTTGCAAAATGGGAACGAATGCTTATTTTTGGAGGAAAATCCTCCCTTAAGTATTTATGGAGGGTGGTAATCAATGATAGGTAATTTGAAATATCGGGGACGCGCAAGATCTGAAAAGATTTAGAATTTGAATGAAAAGTAGCGATTGTCGAAATAATTGTCGAAAAGATCATCGAAATATTCGTTGAAAAGAGCGTGGAAAATTTATTTTTTTCGACACTTATTTCCACGCTATTTCCCACGTATTTTTTGACGCTTTTTTCCACTGATTTCGATCCTTTTTCCACACTTATTTCGATGCATATATCGATGACGCAGGTTTTTACAGTAAAACAGAACCTCTCTTTTTTCTATGTTTTTTTTTCATGTGCGTGTGTTTTGCTTCCTCATTAGGTATGCCCCTTTTCCCTCACTCCCATCTCCTCTTGGTTACATGTACATGTGATGTAAAATGTCTATGTGTGTAATTATGAGTAATTTTCTTGTTTTTTTACTTTCTCATTTGTTTTGCAGGTTCTTTCTCTCTCCTAAGCTCTTCTCCACCTCCTTCTTTGCCCTCCCTCCCCTCCCCTCCCCTCCCCTCTCCTCTCCTCTCCTCTTGGTTGTTAAATTGGTGTGTGTGTTGAATGATAAACCTCCTTGTGTATCCATGCTATTCACACTTTTAGGGTTTTATATTACTAATTCTTTTCTCAACTTTTTGTTTTGTTTTGTAGGTCTTCTGACCCTCTCTTTCAACTTCACCAAAAAGAGGTAAATTCCTTTCTCTCTTTCCTCTTTTTTCGATTTTGTGTGTATGCATTAGGTTCTTAGGGCTTTTGTATGTATGCATTACTAATCCTTTTCTCACCCTTTTGTTGGTTTTGTAGGTCTTCTAATCTTCTCTTTCAACATCACCAAAAAGAGGTAAGTTCTTTCCTCTCTTTCCTATCTTTTTATCCTCTCTATCCTCTATTTTTATCTACCAAAAAGAGGGGTTTTGTTTTGTAGGTCCTCTATGCATAGAGCTTAATGCACATGCATAGAGCTCTAATCATAGAGCTTAATCTATGCATTAAGCTCTATTCGTATAGCTTAATGCATAGATTAAGCTCTATGCATGCATTCAGCTCTATCTATGCATGCATTAAGCTCTATGCATAGTGCCGGGATATGGTTTAGTTTAGGATAGTGTGGCTTGCATAGTGCTTTATGCAAAAGCCTCATGCATAATGCTATATGCATAAGCTTTATGTATAAGGTCTCATGCATAGCTTTATGCTTAAAGCTTTATGCATAAGGCTTCATGCATGCTTTATGCATAAGCTTTAGCATAGCTTGCATAAGGCTTGCATAGCGACATAGTTTGCATAAGGCTTGCATAAGCTTTAGCACAGCTTGCATAAGCTTTTGTATGTATGCATTACTAATCCTTTTCTCACCCTTTTGTTGGTTTTGTAGGTCCTCTAATCCTCTCTTTCAACATCACGAAAAAGAGGTAAGTGCTTTTCTATCTTTCCTCTATTATTATTGCACCCTTGGGTGCTGGGGATTTGTTTTGTAGATTTGCATAAGCTTTAGGCATAAGCCTCATGCATGGCTTTATGTATAAGGCCTCATGTATAAGGCCTCATGCATAGCTTTATGCATAGGCTTTATGGTTAAGGCCTCATGCATAGTTTTATGCTTAAGGCCTTATGCATAGTGCTTTATGCATAAGCGCATAAGCCTCATGCATAGCTTTATGTATAAGGCCTCATGCATAAGGCCTCATGCTGCTTAAGGCCTCATGCATAGCTTTATGCATAGGCTTTATGTATAAGGCCTCATGCATAAATGAATGAATGTTGAGGGATAATTCATATGTATGCTCTTATTAAAGTGTCCATGTGGGCTTCGTTATGTGTGTGTAGAAACATGTCTCGTACTCCAGATGAGACACCGGCTTACTCTCCATCCTTCTCTCCATATGCCATGTCGCCTGACCAGTTTATGGATTTTTTAGCATTAGCCACGCCCGAGCAAAGAGCGATGGCACAACAATATTTTGGGAGAGGGGCGGGCACTTCGGCTGCACCATTGGGCACCACCACCGCTAACCCTAGTTCACCTGTAGAAACCCCACAAAGAGCCGCTAGAACCCCTCCCTCAGGTCGCTCAGATTTGAGTGTAGTTGAGTGTTGTTCATGCACCTTAGCATATTGTGCACATTGCTAATCTTTGTTCACTTTTCATAGTTGTTTGGGCTTGTTCACATGTCCTTCCACATTGTGGGTCTTTTTCACACGATTTATGTTTTGATGGGTTTATTCATGTGCGATGTGCATTTTGTGCATTGTTAGCATTGATTCAGGCATTGCTAGTGTTCTCTCAAACTATTGGTGCTTTTATAGCCTTGATCACACGCATTGACACATTCTACGATTGCTATTGTGATTCGCCTTCTTGTGTCATGTATTGAATATCTTTTGCCATATTCACACATGCCTTGAACATTTTGAGACTTAGACCTCTACATCTACACTAACCAACTTGTTGCTATCATGAGATAGCATATTCATACCAATGTTGGATGTTCGAGCTTCATATTTTGATACCTAGTTATTTTTGACATTTGTTTGACGAGGCAAACATATGTGTCAAATGACCTAGGTGGTCCACACACGATAATTTCATCACTTCATTGCTTGGCTACATCGACACAAATAGTTTGGTATTGTTTGCATGGCATGATTCTTCTTTTGGTGACTTGATTGAGTTTCACACCCTGGAGTGTCATCGTGATTTTGTTCCTAATGAGGATGTGGACTACACTGACACACATACTTATGAGAAGAATAATGATGTTTAAGTCATAGCATGACATGTTTGGATCCTTGAAAGACGCGTATCAAGCATGGCACTTTCATTGCTATCACAATGGTGTTCGTATGGGCCTCGATAACTTCTACGACTCACCTACAACATCGACTAACCATCATCTCATTGATTCTCATTTACTTAGACCGATTCATTCATTTTATTATAATAAGAATGATGTATTACACATGATGATATTGATGTATAGTGCACATGCACATGATGTATGTATATGATAGTGATGTGTGTATGTCATATCATATGGACATGATCCGAGGATAGAGATGGTAACGAGCATGCCGAGCAAACACTTCTATGTCTATTATCTTTCCTACTACGGATCATGCGGACGCTCGTTAATTGTAGTGACATTTTAGAGAATAGTGTATTTGATTAGTGATCTATCCATTAGCACACTTGAGGTTAATAATAAGCATATAAGTGATAGAGACACCTATACGTATAGACCTGAGTTCCTAGTGTTAGATGCATCAAGCTATTCTTCTATGATTTATCAAAAGATATTCAAAGGATACAATATTCTTAGGTTGCCTTTTATAGTCCAAGGCCTATGTGTCCCTATCATCACATGTGTAAAGGCCCCCAAGCACCATGTGTCTAAGCCCATCTCCCATGTGTACATGTGCATCCTAAAATCCCCTTTGTTATAAATCATCCTCCTACAATGATTTAGTCATCAAAAAAAAAAAAAGATCATACACAAAAGACACATACAAATGCCTAAACTACCAATAACTAAGTGTCAAAATTGAGAGCAAATCAATGCAATGCCATGAAAGCACAAATCAATGCCAAAAGATGATTCATATTGAAGTCATATGACTATTTGAATCAAACGAAAAAGAAAATGAGATGTCGTCGAAGACAAGATTAAGGATACATACGCCTGTATCGAACGCCCAGCATAATCCAACGTAATTTTTAGCGTAATAGACCTTTTGAGTACTTTTTTTTTCAACCCTATTTTCTAAGCCTTCAAAGAGTCAAGTCGACACAATGAAAAAACAGTCCGAGTGTGCATACTCTTAAGACTCTCTCTGCCCAAACTAGAGATACAGACGCCAAAGAATGAACATGAAAACCAGCGGAAGTCTAGCCCGTCTTCTTCACCAGCCCGTCTTCTTCATACATGTGCACAACAACATATATAGATCTATACGACAAAATACGTGATTCGCATGGATAGAAGAAACATGCATCTGCAATTACAAGGGGCTGTGAACTGGATTCTTTTATTGATTTTTCCAGAGCCAACCAACCACAAAACAAGCAAAAACGATAACACACAAGGGACACAGCCGCAGCTACAGGTATAATTTGTTTGTTGTTTTTTTTTTTAAGAAAAAAAAAACTGAGTTACCTACGCGACCTGTAGATGCTCTTCCGCACTCACTGACTCAAGACCCTTCCCTGGAGAAAGGAGATTGAGAATTACTTCCTCACTTCACTCGCCTACACCTCCTAAAAGGGCCGGCCTCACGTGAAACTTCATGAGGCCTTCACGGCAGTGGATGCCCCTCCCTATGCCACAGGCAAAGTAGTAACTCTTCCTAGGCTCGGTGAGCGTGAACTCGTAGCAAGGGACGCCTTGGGTGGCGTTGGCAAGGAGCACGGCTGTTTGCCCGAAGCCGCACGCTTGGAACTGCTTGGAGCCGTGGAGCAGGTAGACGTTGTGGTTCACGGGCATGCCATTAAAGACTGAAGGCTCGTAAATGAATACTGCGGACAAAAAGACGCCAAGAATGAGAAAACCCAGCTGCCACAGGGCCGCTAATCAGCGTCTCCCTCTCGATTCCACCAGAGAGGGAGGGATGATACCTCAAGGAAGGTGTAGGCTTATACCAAGTGTATCACCAACGAAGAAGGGCTGAGTTTTGTCCGCCCAAGCGCTGTAGTTGTAGCCGAAGCGCCAATGCTCGTCCCCTCCCACGATGATCCGGCGGCCGTGACTTCCCGCCTCCGCGCAGCTGTTCATGAACAGAACGCAACCCAGCACCAGTGCAGCTACTGCCACGAGGGGAGAGCGCAGAACTGGAATAGCCATAGCCACGCCTGTCTCTCTCTACGACCTACGTACCTCCCTCGGTATGCTTTACTGTGGTGACACGGTTCACCTTGCGAGGAACTAGTGAAGTGTCAAAGACGTTCTGAATACGCGCTTTTAAGAATGGGTGGTAGATCGCTCACTCACAGCACATAGAGTGAATAGTAGTTAATTACTTGTGTCTCGAAGAAGGTGCGGTGCCGCTCACCGCCGCGGCCGGAGCGTGCCTGAATTTATCACCCGTTTGAGAGAGAGAGAGAGAGAGAGAGGGGGGGGGGGGGGGGAGAAAATAGAAATTAGAAATTAGAAATTAGAAGTAGGGCGGCCATTTTCCTTCCACACACACTCCACTCTGCTCGAAATAACCTTTTTTTTCCCTGCTTTTATTTTTAAAACAATGTTAACCGATTTTATAACCAAAAAAAATTTGAAATTCAGAATCTCTAAATTTAAAGGAACACAAAATTACAATGGGTTTTCCTCAATTTGAGGATTGAAAATGACACTAGGAGAAATACGAGTTGAAAAAATGGGATATAGCTAGCTTGTGCACAGCCCTAACATGTTTCGAAGGCCAAAAGCCTCAGAATAGCCACAAACAATGCCCGAAAATTAAGGTGCGTGCAGAGCCACCGCGACTTTAGCGTAAACTGAGCAATTTTCATACTCACAGTGGCACTACGAAGAACAAGGCGAAGAAGAAAGATTTTTTGGACTCTTCCAAGTTTTAGAAAAAATGTTGCTGCTGTTAATGCTCTTGTGATCCTGTGGGACGGGGCTCTAAACTTCTAAAGGTTTTTTTCTGACACTGCATCCCATGGCCATTTCATTTCACACGCACAATCCTCTTCAAACAAAAGTCCAGACTCCACCCCTTTGCAAACTATGTAGCAAATGTTGCTTCTCCTAAATAAAATAGACAAGTTGACCTCTCTCTCTCTCTCTCTCTCTCTCTCTCTCTCTCTCTCTCTCTTAGACACTCCCAGGTCTCTCAGTCCACCTCCCCGCACTTTGCATTCTTTGATGACACGTGTCAAAAGAAACTTTAGTCTTTTTTATATACTAGTGGTTTGACCCGTCCTTGACAGGCAAGAGAATTCTTATTTGTCGATCACAAATTAGTGTAATAGAGAGAGGTGTTGCTCTAGAGTCCTAAGACCACGGGTTCAAGCCCTCATTGCGAAAGCGATGGCACGAACAGGTGTGTTTTTTTTTTAACTTTCTAATTCCAAACAATTAAAAAAAACGCTCATCTTCGAAGGGTAAGTAGGGATAAGCCTTATATTTGAAGCCCATGATGGGCCCCATGGTCCCTAACTTGCCAACCTATATATAAACACACCATGCTTGCCATATATATACTCCTAAAGCACTTAATTTCATTGAATAAAGCACCAAACTTAGCATAAATAAACAGAACATTTCAACCCAAAAAAATGTTGACAATCTCAACACACCTAAACAAAGCTTTAAAACAATCTTCGGACAACTGGATTATCTTTCCTTGGAAGCCTATACTCCTCGCCTCCATCTAGTGGGGGTGAGACCCATCTCCTACAGGTTTATCTAAGCACACCATTAAAAAAGACAACTTTGTAAAGAGTGACACACATTGAAATTGGTTAAGACACAAAGATGGTATCTCAAAGAGAAGCAACCGATTCATAACTTTATGGCTTTGATAGAGAATTCTATTGGAATGAGTCTTGATGTAAAGATCTCGACCATTCACATCAATTCATTTCAATTTGTAGATAATGAGAAGCTTCTTAAAGTGATAAGCAACAATAGAGAAAACCCAAAAATGGGAAAAATACCCCTCTTACTCCCTATTAAGGGTTGTTTCACTTGCCCTTATGGAGCTGCCCATGGTAACCCACCACAACCATGCAGCTAATATATGATGTGCATCTCTTAATCTTACCATCACTCGGGCCTTTATCGATTTTATCAATTAGGACCCACAAAGAGGTGGCACTTTACAAACCTTCACACTTATGATTCCTTAATAGTCATGATGCATGCATGTGTCCATGTATACGATTTATTAGCCATTCAAATCTAGGCTACAAATGCAAAAAACCAATTATTTTTTAAGCCTCTAAGCAAAATGACATCAGAACATGTTTGAATCTACATGAATGAGTTGCAAAATAAAAAAGATGCAGGAATCACTCAACTTTCATACCTTTGACATCATTTGCAACATTGCATTGATAGGTTCACGTGCCCAATACCGGTGGAGAAGAACAGTAAGTGGGAGGAGAACTCTAGCAAACAGAGAAAGTGGTGGAGGGCAGACAACGTAGGTGGTGTAGGAGCTAAGCTTGGGTAGAGCCAGAGAGGATGACCAAGGTGTAGTAAAGAGAGTGTCAGAGCCTTCCGTAGAGGATGACCCAAGCACGATTATATTTGAAATAAAAAACTAAAAATTCAACAAACAACCCAAGCTTACATTTGAATCTTCCAAATGGTAAGTCGAGGAGTCGGCGGCGGCCAACTTGGCTCCAGTGGTGGTCGTCGTGCCACCTACGTAAAGCCATAGCCCTGAGTTCATCAAAAGCTTCATCACCTATGCCATGCGCTCCCTCATCGGCCTCTACTGCATGTTTGCTTCTCATCAGAAGCTCCGTCGCCTATGCCATGCTCTCCCTCTCGGCCTCTACTGTGTGTTTACCATTCACGTCGCCTATGCCAAGCTCTCCCTCTACGGCCTCTCCTGTCGACCCTCCCACTTGTGAGAACGTCTGCATGTGCAAATCTATTTATCCTTACTCTAATTAAACCCACCAACACCATTATATTATCATGTTGTTTTGAAACCTTACCCATTTACATCCATTTTTGCTACCCATTTACATCCATTTTTGCTACCCAATTTGGTGTGTGCCTTCGCATTACAACCATCACCTCTAACTTCTCCTCCAGCTCTAGCACTCTGCCTCTTGCCACCTCCTCCTTCACACTCTCAATGAAAGATCCCTGCCCCCTCCGCGCAACGGATTTGGGGGTGCTAGCAGCGGAAGTAGCACTTCTTGCGCGGGGCAGGATCCCTCACTCGAGGCCTCGCCCACGGATATCTGGACAAGAGACTAATCCCTTGGTTCTTCAAAAACCGAACCCGGAAAAACTTCCCTCTACCGGAAATCACAAGCGATTCCTCCAGGATATTTATACTCTAACGTAGTCAGGGTCATTACTGACCGAACCTGTGAGTCACTTGGTCAGATCAAGGAAGAAACTTGCACTTGGATCATAGAAACCAATGCTTTTTTCCCCATCGAGAGGCACAGCCGTTGATTCTTTTTCCATAGAACAATTACTATCCGGGATTTACTTCATCTATCGTACTATAATAGAATTGAGTCTCATTTTACGGATCCATCAGTCCAGCCTAACCCCATCCAGTCCCATGGGTTAGCCAACCACTGTAGTGATGGGATCCAATTAGGAATTTGGTTAGGTTTTGTCCCGGGTACCAGGGAAAAGAGTTCCCAGGCCCCCTAGCCGGATATTCATGTAAATTTAAAGCTAGTCACACCACTTACACACCCAATATGAAATTGTCTTTTTCACAGATTCAGCTGTCTTTAAAACAATCATTAATGAAATCATAGTGTCATTGATCATAATTCTCCAAAATATCCAGTTGAATCCTAATTTCCACTCATTCCTTCATCGGTGTACCTATGGCATCATTGGTAACCAGAACGCTCACCACCTGTCCACTCAGGGGTCTTTTCGATAGTTCCTAGCTCATAGTACCCAGCAATATATTCACTTATAAAAATCAAGATGGAATCTCCATTGAAGATCAGCAAGATCAACCAACAGATCCATATAAAAGAGCCATGGACTCATCCGTTTTTGAGGACCAGTTAGCTCTATCAACCAGATCCATGCTTGGTTTCAAAAAACAACTCTTACTCCTTATTTCAATATCTGCTCTATCAATCAGATCCATGCTCGGTTTCAAAAAACAACTCTTACTCCTTGTTTCAATATCTTCCCCGACGCACGTGTGGGTATCTTCGACGACCCAGAGCCCGAGCTCTGTATGGTCAGCACCCTCTAGGATCCTTCGCACGTCACCTAGCACTTCACTCATAGGCCGCTTCCTTGGTCCCTCATCCACCGTACCGAAAGCTTACCATTTAAGGTTGGTCAAGACCTCGGCCGACCTTGCTATGCGAGACGTCCTCCGTTGACTCTCTGTCAACTATTGCAACTTTATCAGTTAGGTCCCCCCACGACCTCATTCACAAGACGGTCAAAATGCTTTCCCAGCATTTTTGATATAAAACAGTCATTTAAAAACAGGTCATAAATACAGTTTCTATAACAAACTCTCGTCTTTCCACATTGTTCCACATCAATCCACATCCATTTCATATGTATTCCCATTCTCATCCAATCACATCATTTTCCATCTCATCACATCTTTCCTCATTTATCCTCATCCACTCGCATCTTCCCATATCCACATCTCATCACCTCACATTCATTCACATCTCATCCATTCATATCTACCCCGATCCACATCACATCACATCCATTTCACCTCACATCACATCCATTTCACCTCACATCACATCACATCCATTTCACCTCACATCTCATTCATTCACATCTATCCCGATTCACATCCCATCATATCTCATCCATTCACATCACATCTCATTCATTCACATCTATCCCGTTTCATATCACATCCATTTCACAACGCATCTCATTCATTCATATCCATCACATCATATTCATTCATATCCATCACATTCATTCTTATCACCATCCCATCACATACATTCTATCCACATTACATCACATCCACATCATGTCTCATTCATATACATCTCATCTCATTCATCCACATCCATCCAATCGTTCACATGTACGACTACCCACATCTATCCATACATTCACATTTATCACTTCACATCCACATATATTCATGTCACATCACATCACATTCTTTCACATACACATCCACATCCATTCTTTCACATACACATCCACATCCATTCTTCACATACACATCCACATACACATACACATCCACATCCATTCTTCACATACACATTCATATCCATTTTCTTCACATACACATTCACATCCATTTTCACATACACATTCACATCCATTTTCATCACATACACATTCACATCCATTTTCATCACATACACATCCACATCCATTTACTTCCCATCTCACCCTTTCACATATCCTCTCATTTCATCATTCACATCCACATCCACATCCTCTCATCTCATCATTCACATCCACATCCACATCCTCTCATCTCATCATTCACATCCACATCCATTTACTTCACATCTCATCCACATTCATTTTCATTACACCACATCCTATCACATCCCAATTAGATCTTATCACCTCTCATTTACATCTTATCATATCCATTCACATCCTATCGCATCCTGTTTACATCTTATCACATCCATTCCATATCATATTCCCATTTAGTAGGTTTTTCTACTTTGATACCGATAATGGGACTTTTTCTAAATTTTTGCCAATTGCTTGGCCTAATTAAAGGTTCTTTTTCTCGACGACTAGTTCCATATTCATTCTCAATTTATCAAATGAATTATATACAATATTCCTCTTTTGGAATAGAAGAATTCATGGGATTTACAGAAATCAATTCTACCCATATTTTCACTTTTGATAAATAATCATAAATTGAATTATACTAAAATTTTCTCTTCTTCCCATTTAATTTCTTGGATCTCAAATACCATGGGGATTCCTCTTTTTGCATTTAATTAATTGTATTCCAATGTCATGGGTATTCCTCTTTTATCATCAATTATTTCTCATAAAGTAATTTCATCTAAATAAAATACCCATAAATTCAATATGCTAGGAATTTCTCTTTTCCCATCTAAATGATGGAATTCCAAATGTCATAGGAATTCCTCTTTTAACATTTAAATATTTCTCATAGATAAAATAAATTTATCTAAATTTTATCTTTAAATTTAATTAAAATACTCATTAATTCCAATATGCTAGGAATCTCTCTTTTCCCATCTCAATGATGGAATTCCAAATGTCATAGGAATTCCTCTTTTAACATTTAACCCATAGATAAAATAAATTTATCTAAATTTTATCTTTGAATTTAATTAAAATACTCATTAATTCCAATATGCTAGGAATTTCTCTTTTCCCATCTCAATGATGGAATTCCAAATGTCATAGGAATTCCTCTTTAAACATAAAAATGAATTACTAGAAATTTCTCTTTTGCTAATTACTATTTATGCATAAATATAAAAATCAAAATTTCAATGATTATAATGAGAATCATTCAATTAATCTAGGATGATTAATCCTAGAATATGGTACAAAGTCCTCTTTTCATATTATGAATGAAAATGATTTATGTGTTAATTTTTTAGAAATTTTGCCATAGCTCCGCTACTACTACTGATAATTTTTAATAATTTTGAAAGCATAAAGTTTAGTAATACCATATGATAGAATGACTATCATTAGGATCAATATCCAATTATGGACTTGATTCCTAAGTTTTTTATAAATTAAATAACATAAAAGTATTAAAAAGCCACTTCTTTGCCTCAAATTTGACAAGTATAGATATCACTTTTAGATTTGAGAATTGCTTCATGAGAAGCATCATTTGAATATAGAATAGGTCATAGGAATGACCATTCTTTGGGGGAGAGAGAGATATGCTTAAAAAATATTTTAATTTAAGCATAAATGTAAAATTTATAAGGTTTATCACTAGAATTCATTAGAGAGGTCAAATTGCATTAAAGAGCCATTCAATTGAATGCTTCTCAAGCTTGAGAGGGGTTGAGAAGTGAGAAACATTTTGAGATTTAAGAAAAAAGACCATAAACCACACTTTACCTCTTAATTTGCTTGATTCTTTATCAATGGAGAGGCCCCCAACTAATCAATTGGTTTGGTATGTTGATGAAGACTCCAAGGAAGGTTGAAGAGAGAGAGAAGCTCCAATCTCTTCAATTTGTAGAGGATTTTTAGAGAATAACAGAAAATATCATTATTTCAATATAATACTGGCATGGTATAGTTCTCATATTTTTTTTACAAAGGGCTAAGGGTCTATTTATAGGTGAGGGAGGCATCTAACCAAGTCTAACTAGTTTTTAGAATTTTTTAGGTTCAGTTTGGCTGAATTTGGACAAGATTTGGACCAGTTTGGCTCCCTTTTTGATTTGGTTTGATTTAGGAGAGAGGAGAGATAAAAATATCTTATTATTTTTGAGTTTAAAACTCCTCCACACATGTGAAATAGGCGCCTCCTTGAAGAGCCCCCTTTCTCCTTATACCAAGGTGTCAAAAATGTATCATTATACCCAAAATATCTCATTTTTTTAGTAATATTCATAGTTTTTTACTAATAAACCTTGTACTCAGTCAACTCTTCATCTTATGTGGGCTTTTGCTCATTTTTTGGTATTTTTCTTTTATAAATTGGTTTTATCTCCTCCCCACACTTGAATTGGTCCTATTGGCCCCCATAGGAACCTTAATTGGACTATAATCCAAAAATTTCAGAAAATCTAGACTCTTAGGCTAAGGTCCTTTATACCTATTTTCAATTAATTTCAATTGCACATTGAAAAGTTCTTTTTGAATTTTTGTTTTAGGGGAAACAATTTTAGACACTAGGAAGATTTTTATATCCAAAAATATCTCGATTTTGGATTACCTCTCTCTAGATATTTTCTCTCTCCAGGTCAAAACAGGGTAAAACAGAATCTTTCTTTTATTTTAGAGAGGTGAATAATTATAAGATCAGAAGGAGAGGTTCTTACACTTGTACACCTCAAAAGCTGTTGATGCCTCCTCTTTCCCATACTCCTGCGCCACCTCTTATTTGCTACAGTGTTGCGATAGAGTCGTTGTTCCTGTTGGGCTGCAAACAATGATAAGAAAGCGATGCTACCTCCCTCCATGTACTCCAGGAAGATGTTGAGGGAGAGAGATCCATTTTGCAGATTCCCGTCGCTTATGGATGCCATGGTGCCGCTCTTTGCCAAAAGTCGAATTGCATGCTCACCTCAATGGCTCCATCTGCTCTTATACCCTCTTTTTACACACCTCTCCTTTTATCTGATTCTCCTCCTTCTTCTTCTCTGTTTTGAAAACACACTCCCAAGTAAGGATGTAGCAAGAAAGGTGAAAAGCTCTGGCACAAGGAGATTGTGTGTGGCGAGCATAGTAGGTTTCGTAGCAAGACAGGTGGCAAGCTCTGTGGTGAGTGTAGCTGACCATCTCCTTCTCTCTGGTCTGTGCAGAGAGCTCGCTGGCAGGCCTGAGCAAGAAAGGCCTCATCACAACCTTTCGGGAGTTTAAGCTCTGGCGCAAGGTGATTGTGGGTGCATATCCTACTTCTCTCAAAACAATGTGCATCCGTGGTGGGAAAACGGCTCTCTTTTAGCGTAGGAGTCTATGAAACGACAATCTATCTGTCCCTCTTTAATTTTTCAGACTGCTAGTGGGGACTGCCACCTAACTTTGATTGAAATTTTAAAATTTGAATTCTTAAGAAGAGAATTAGGAGACCATTGGCGTGACCCATCTCTGATGAGCAAGAGATATTTTTGCATGCATAAAAATACATACAAGAAAGGAGAGATAGGCCTTATATTGAAGCCCATTCTGGGTCTCATGTCCTCTACTTGGCTACCTATATATGAACAGACCATGCTTGCCATATACATCCACATAGAAGCTCCTAAAGTACTTACTTTAGGAGCTTGGCTACCTATATATGAACACACCATGCTTCCCATATATATCCACATAGAAGCTCCTAACGTACTTACTTTTCTTTGAATAAAGAACCAAACTTGGCATACATATACATCTAGCATTCCAACCAGCTAGTGTAGTGGTGACAATCTTAACATATGTGGTATTGAGAAAACCAATCCACAACATGAATAAAAAAATAAAGGTTACAAATAGTGTCATATTAGGTGCCTTCTCACTCCCATTATGAGTACATGATAGGATAACACAGTAGGTAGAGTCGAACAAAGAAACCAATACAAAGCCAATAAATACCATCCATACATAAAAATGTAAAAAAGAGTTACCCAAAAAAGTAGATCCATGTTCCATGCAAAACTATTATCATTGACCTGCACATAAATTGGCTCGTAAGTTAACAGGAACCACACAATTTACTTCTCTTTACATTGTTGATGTGGCAAACCATTAAAACAATCTTCGAGTAGGTGGATTATCTCTTCTTAGAAGCCTATACTCCCTCCCTGCCTCCATCTTAAAAAAAAAAGGTAATAACATTAGCTATTAAAAGACATAAAATTTTAATAAAATAAAAGGTGCAAAGATAAAACCTTACAAAACTTATTTGCTCGATCAATTCTTGAGAAAAATTGCATTTAGCTCTCACTATAAGTGTTTGAACCATATAACCTAGCAATAATCTAGGTTCAAAAAAATAAAAAATATTCCCTATTTTAAAAAAATATCTCAATAAAAATTTATATTTATAAATATACGCAATAACTATATAAAAAGTACTTTTTTATACCCTAATACACATGTGCACTCTAATAGTTCAATCATTAGAGATGTTGCTTGTCCTTCCTAAGACGAGGGGTCTACATTTGAGCCCAAAGATTAAATAGATTATGGTAAAAATAATGATGACTATATTATAGGCAAACATCAAGACAAATACCTTTAATATTTTGTCCATCACCATAAATAAATGAAAATGATCTCCTTGCCATGTTCGTCCTAAGCAAATACAACACTACACCTCTCTAATCATTTACGCAAGATTTTGAGCTCTCTCTCTCTCTCTCTCTCTCTCTCTCTCTCTCTCTGTGGTGGGACGTTAAGTATTTTGAAATGAAAAGAAAAATTAATAATGCCACTCTAAATGAAAGCAAGTCAAGTTCATTTTGAAACAAAATGAACTTGCCATGCCCCTATAGCCATCTCAAGAATTTGAACCACCCCTTGAGTAGGAGCTGGGGCACTCCAGTGGCTTTACCTCAATGTCAACCATTTAATCCACACAATGTAAGTAAATTTATGTATATTAATTCAATATTACCAGCAATGGTAATGCCAGTGCAGGAGATAAATTGAAAGAAATTTACCATCCAACTCCTATTTAACTTCATCTCTTTGCATCAATAAAATAATTGTCATTCTAAAAGAGACATCAATCAACTTGAAAGCATGCACACTTAGTCAAAGATCACATAGATTGCACATGTCACATCTTTGCAAACATTCTCCTTCCAAATGCTTACTTTATTGATACAAAGATATCTATGAATGTAGTCTCTAATATTTGTAGGCTACCATATCTATAGCTCGTTCTCTACATTTTGGACATAGATTACATTTGCATTCTTCTAGATGCCATTTACAATATCTCTTTGTAGACAACATTAGTTTTGTAGACTTTGTTTATACTTTCAATGGTGCTTTCATGGTCCACAGTATCTTTTAGACATACTTTCACTACATTTGATGATCTAACACGTGAGTGACATAGCAACATACAATTGTCCATGTGTGAATACTTGTGTGGCCAAATAAAGTCCCAGCACACTCAATGTTTGTCCTTGGGACTTATCTATTGACATACCAAAAGCTAGCCTCACAAGAATTCTCATGTCAAAAGGCAATTGAAGCATAAATTATGAATGTTAATGTAGGAATAAAGACCTTATCTCCAATGTTTGCACCTATAATAATTTCTGCTTCTATCACCTTTGAGTGAAATTGCTTGCATATCAGTCTGGTACCATTACAAAGTCTCCACTGAGGGTCCAAATTGTGGAGTAGAATGATAAGAGCATTCATCTTTAGAAGCAAGCGGTGAGAAGAGTAACCACCACCTAAGTTTAAACTATTCAAGTACTCAATTACATACAATATTCTATCATTTGTAGAAGAAACAACAGAATCTGCACTAAGGTATTCTCTTTCAAGACCATGTAATGCACTCAAGGCTATTTCATTGATCTCATTGATCCCTAGATTTCGTGGTGCAAGAATAGTGCAATCTTTGAGGAAACATACATAATCCTCCACTCTTTAAAGATCTTTGTACACCGATTCAACCAAACTTAGCATGGAGTTCCCATGGACCAATACCTTAATTGTTTGGATGGTCTATAGAGCCATCTCCAGTTTGTAAATTCTATTTCACAAATTCTTGTTTTGTACCATCACAACCACTCTGAATGACCCACATGTTTTGGGTGAGCTTTAGAACATTCACATATCTCCAAATATATGACCGGCACAATGCATCCACCAATGCCACTAGAGACTATATTGACCCCATTACTTATATTAACCATATCTGCAAGCCCTTGGTATACTTCAGTACACAATACTTTTTGGTTATTACGTATCCATACTAATCTTGATTTTTCCATGATGTTATATGCATCAACAATGTACTGTTGCAAAAGTTGACCACCTCGTAGAAGGCACGCATTTGTATCTTTCCTTATGTAATCTATATGCATAATATTATTGTTGAGTTACATTCTTTGTCTCCTCATTTGAACCTTGTATATTTCTACCATGGAGAAGAATTCCAACATGCCAACCATCCTCTCCTCAAGAAAACAGAAGAACATATCATAGAGGCATATATGAATGATGCAAGTTAGAGATTCTTTTTATAGTACCCGTGTGTAAGACATTATTTGAATATCTCTATGACCTACATGAAAACCATCCCCTTGACCCGGCATCATAGCAGCTACCTCACTACTTGTAGGAACTAAGTACTGGCTTGAGGTTGATCGAGCTTTAGTGATGATGACCATTCTTAAATCTGCATGTGGACTGGACTGTAACATTTCTCTCATTGTATGAAATGCACATGCATACGTATTGTATTCATACATCACTGTCTGTAACCTTTCAAGCACGTTATGATTTAAAGAGGGCATCCCATGAAGTCTATTCTCCAATTCATGCTCTATATCCATATACATATAATTGGGCAAATTGAGGAGTTGCATCTCGTGTTCCATCAGGTATTACAGAGCCAACACGATGATATGTAGTACCATGTATTCGAAAACAAATACACCTCTCCCACCACAGTGAACTGATTATCCAAATAAGTACCCAATGAAATGAATGCTAAGGCATTGTTATAAGAGCATATATTCTTCATGTATTCCTTACTTGCGTTATCATCCCTAAGTAATAGATCAACCAATGTAGGAGGAGGATTTTCCAAAGGCAGTAAAGAGATGTTCCCACTTGCACAACATATCGTTTGAAGCTTTCTTGATGCCTCACATTTCCAAATTAGTGCAGCACAAAAATGGCACTTATAAGCAAGGGCTCCTAAAATAGTGAAGAGTACAATCTCTAGAACATAACACCATGGTTGTTGGGTGTTTAACATTGTGAGGAAATGAAAATACACGCCTTATAGAATGACATTCGGATTTAATCCGTTTCACATCTCTGACACAGCATAGGAAATAGGTTGAAAATTATTAATATGACCAATCTCATCTATAGGTAGCTCATTTAAATCAAAAGAAACAGGGCTTGTAGCTACGAGGTATCTACATGTATTTAGTGTTGGTATATAGTTAGAATATTAGGGTTATGTTATATGTTGACTAAGATTTAAAGAGACTTTTGGAGAGCCTTAAGATGTTCATTTTGGATTTTAGCAAATGGAGATCCAAAATTATAACAATGGCTCAGTTGGTGGCTATGTATGGAGCTTCCAATTCTGATGTAGCTTTGTCTACCCCGCATGAGCTGATCAATGTTCGAGTTGCAAAACACCTTACTCGATCAAGGTCTCAATTAGGACAACCAAGTTCTAAATGTCTACAGACTATTATAGACATATGTGAGCGCATTGAAAAAAATGAGGTTACTTTGTAAGGAGCACTTAAATGCCCTTTGGGATGAGATCTATGGAAGTGACACCCAAAGGGGAGATATGTTAAGAGATGAGTTGACACATCATCTTCATCGCGTTCTTGATAGTAGGGGTTGCATGGAGGCCAACCAACTAGACATGATTTTCATAATGGAAAATTTGCATGTTGAAATTGGGGAACATGTAGGCGGGATGTACTAGGGAATATAAAGAACAAGCTGATTCTTTAAGAGAGCAAGTACGTTCTCTAAGCTTGGAGGTAGTGAGTCTAAAGATATCAATCAATCGACTCAATGCTATTATGAAAAAGATGAGGCGTATGTTGGAAACCAAGGTAGATGCCTATAGATTTTGTGTGTGAGAGTAATGACATTTTGTTGGTATCTTCAAAATTGATGTATTTGTTCAAGGGAAAAATCTTATTATAACTTTCCAGCTTTGGCTTCTTTGTGGTGATATTTATAAATTCTCTATTTTCTCATTGTCTTTATATCTCTCTTTCTATCTATATTCACTTGCTCTCTCTTTTTCTATCTCTCAACATGTTTTATAGTTCTATGTGTTTTTCTTTGTGTGTGTGTGTGTGTGTGTGCCCTTTAGGAACACCATTTTTTTATTTGCCATTCTTATGTTGAATCGAATGGGCTCCCATTTGAGACCCAATCCCACTGCACTTTCCTCAGTAATGACATTTACTCCAGATCCACGATCTAGTGCTGCATCATCGATAAGCATGTTATTCAGTTGGATTGTGACTTTGGCCACTTCATCATCTCTGGATGCTGAGAGATCCTCAGCTTGCATTCTGCTACATTTTGGGGTTTCTTCTTCTTCTGAGTGATTTAGTTCCTTGCTTAGTCCTTCAATACCTATCACATCAATATTTTAGCCTTGAATCTTAGACATAAGTCCATCACTTGTCTCAACAAAACTTGTCTATCCACTAATAGCATTAATACTACATTAGCTTGCAACCCATTAGCATCCTTCTTGCTTTCTTCCAAGCAGATTTCATTGTTGTGCTCTCTTGTGCAGATTTTCACTTGCTTCCAGGTGATCTACGATGATGACTTTGCATGAGCCACCCTCTTGCTTGGCTTGCCTTCTTTCTATTTCCTTAGTGGTTTAGATCCTCACCTTCTCCTATTGTTCCCAGTCCATAGCTGCCTTCTTGCGAGCTTTGGGTGAGTCCTGATTATCTAGTCAAGTGGATTCATTTGCTTTTGCCCTTGTGACTGCCAAGATGTCTTGAACCTCCACTTGTATGTCATTCGCCTACATCATGTTGGCACTTGGCATATTTTCCTTGAGTTTCATTAATTTCACCTGTCTTTCTTCATCATGTTTTTTCTTCATGGCACATTTCGCCTTGGTGTGCCCACGCTTTTGATAATAGTAGCATGTGAAGGTTGTAGAACCACTGGCATGTCCTCGGCTTCTTCTTCCTGAGTAATTTCTAGTAATTTCTAGTAATTTCTTCTTCTTCCTGAGTAATTTCTAGGGCCTTTGCTCCCATACCTTCCCATCCCTAGGGGTCTTCTTTTTGCTCCTTCCATATTGTTTACCATGGGAGCTCTATTTTTCAAGTTGAACCTGTAGTTCCATGTACTATGATTGTACATGTTACAAATGGTACACATTGGTGGCACTGTGCATTCTTCCTTAAGGTGGCCTTCTTGTTTGCAATGAGAGCAAAACACATTTTTGCAAAATTGTGAGCTTTTGTTGTTTTTCATCTCTTGTGTGAGTTTCTTCACCTGTAGCACAAGTTCTTCGGGAAACACTTGTGCCCTTGAGGTTTTCTTCTTTTTTGTCCTTCCTTTTCTTTACTACCATTGGAGTGTCCTATGAGGTGTCACGTGAATCCTCCTCCTCGATTGTGACCCTTTTCTTGGACTTTCTCTTTTGTCTTCTTTCTTGACTTCTTTTTTCTGCCATTTTGGCCAACTCAACCAGTTTCTCGAACTCCTCTTCAATTTCTGACTGCTTTGTGCTGACTACCGCATGGATGTCTGGCTTAAATCCTTGGACAAGCTAATCTACAACTATTTGCATTGAGGGTCGGGCTTGTTCCACCGCTCTCTGTCTCAAGCTCAATAGTTTTGTTGCATAGGCCTCTACATCCATGTCTTTTTATCGGAGTTCTCTCATTTGATCAAAGAGTTGAGTTGCAGACTTTATCTTGCGAAATCTCTCCAGGAAAGCAGTCATGACCTCTTGGTATCTTGACACACACTCCGTGGCTCTGTCTTTGAAGGTGTTCATGAAAGCATCTCTATGGATTTCACTAAGCTCTGGTTCTTCCACATCCCGAGGTCTGGCCACTTTTCAATATTGCTCAAACCTCCTTACATGCAAATTTGCATCTTCTCTTTTCTCTTCAGAGAACACTGGGAAATTCTTGACTAACGAGTTGGCAGGGTTGCAAGCAAGTTGCACGCTAGTTGACAGCCAATAGTGAGAAGAAAAACATGGTCATAGTCCTTAGGAAGTAGCAATCTCTGTGTCGAGTAGTTGTTCTATAATGATCCTACAATGATTCCGGAAGTAATCTAGTAGACAAAGAACAATTTTAAGCATCATTAGTCAAGAATTTCCCAGTGTTCTCAGAAGAGAAAAGAGAAGATGCAAATTTGCATGTAAGGAGGTTTGAGCGATATTGATTAGCTACCCTTTTAAGCTTTGTCTTCTTGATCTTGGCAAATGGCTATTCTGGTGGTTACAACCTGCCACCTTTACACATCTAGTACTACCGAGATGGTGATCACGATGTGGGAGGTGATTGTGCACTCTATCGCCACACACTGAGCCGCTAGGCACGCAACAATATAGCATCATGAAAGAATCAAGGTTAGTATGAATACATAATAACCAGAAAGCATTGTGTGCTGAAGTATACCAAGGACTTGCAGATATGGTTAATATAAGTGATGGGGTCAATAGAGTCTCTGGTGGTATTGCTAGACGCAGGATAGTTCTACCATCTACATATATTGGGAGGCTTCGATATATACATCAACTGTATCAGGATTCAATGAAAATTGTTAAGAAGATGGGTAAACTCGACCTCTTTATTACCTTTACTTGCAATCCTAAGTGGGATGAAATAAGCAATGCTTTACTACCAGGTCAAGCTACCCAAGATCGACCTGACTTGATTGCACAGTTCTTCTATAACAAGCATAAGGATATGATGCACTTATTGGTGAAAAAAGCATTATTTGGAAGGGTAGTGGAAATTTTTTTTACTTTTAAATTTCAAAAAAGAGTCTTGCCACATGCACATATACTATTGATATTAGAAAGTGGATGTAAATCGATTGAGATTGGAAAGTGGATGTAAATCGACTAAGATTGATAAGTTGGTATGTGCTGAACTTCTAGATAAGGCGATGTTTCCTGAGTTGCACAACATAATCAGTCATTGTAATGTCTATGGACCATGTGGGGAGCTAAATATGTGCTCTCCATGCTCGATACGCGTCCTCCAAGGATCCAAACCTGTCATGCCATAAGTCACTAAATGTATTTCCTGAATGACCACCATGATCATCATCACCCATATAATAATCTATGGCTGTATCACAGTCATCATCATCATCATAAGTATCCATGTCAATGTAGTCACGTCCTCGTTTTAGGAACATAATCACAATGACCTGGGAGTGTGGGAAACTCAATCAAGTCACTAGAAGAAGAATCATCCGATATGAACAATGCCGAACCATCTGAGAAGATATAGCCAAGCAATGAAGTGATGAAATTGTTATGTGTAGACCACCTAGACCATCTAGTACATATCTCCTCCTTATTAAACAAATGTCGAAAATGACTGGGCATCAAACTATGAAGCTCGAACATCCAATACTAGGATGAATAAATTGTGTGAAAAAAACCCACAATGTGCAAGGGCATGTGAACAAGCCTAAACAAATCAACAAATATACCAATATCATAATGCATATGCAAACTGCCCCTTGTAAGTATGATGGCCACAAGATCGAGTGGATGCCTTTAATGTGAATATACAAGGTCCTAGTCTGAATGGATCAAGTGGGTGAAGGATAGCGGGTAAAACCTAAAGTTGGAATATTGAGATATCATTTATTTGCTATTGAACCTACACCCGAGCCTGAAGAAGGCGATGATGGGAAACTGTTTGTTTTCCTCCTTCCTCACCTTGGCGGATGAGGGCTGTTTTTTGCTCGCCGTGAAGCTTACCCTTTTTATTTTTAAAATAAAAAAAATGGTTTGGTTCAAGAGCTGGGAGCTGTATGCTACTGAAGCTCGTTTCTTTTTTCATTCTTTTTCTTTTTTGGTATGTGCTTGTTGGCTGTTGGAGCTGTGAGAGTTCTCACTTTCAGCAGCATGAAATGAATGCTAATTAGCGATGGCCACTACCACGAAAAGCGTTGCTGCTCTACACTACTAAGATGAACCAGACAGAGGGAGAGACTGCTGGTGGGGGATGTGCAGCCCTGGCATTGCTGCTCAAAGAAGAGCTGGGAGCCATGCTGGCGCTGGTGCTCAAAGAAGAGGGATGGAAAACTACTAGCAGCTTCTTGCCTATGTATGTACTACTTGCATGTGATGTGAGAGGTGTCGGGGTGCATGCAACAAAATGTGTGCAGCTGCTCCATGACCTTACTGACGTTGTTGTTAATAAAGGAGGCCGCGACCTTGATGATGCGCGGAGCTAGTGGTGCAGGTGATGGTAGTTGAAGCGGCGGCTTCTATGCTTGCTTGACGTTGCTGCACACAACGCTTCAAACGGATGTGTGCTGAATGCTAAAGTTGCCTCTGAGCGAGAAATACGATGTTTGCTCACCTGTAGACACCTTCTATAGACCATGGTCTACAGAGGTCGCTTCTTCTACTGCTACTACTCCTATTTCACTGCCGCCTTCATGATTTGTATCAAGCTACTGTTTGCCATAGCTGCTGCTGCTACTACTTCATGATGATGAGACAAGAAGCAGCAGCCATGATTGTCTGTGCCTGGTTTCTCCAGCTTTTATATTAGAAAGCAGGAACTATATGATCTTTGCGAAAAATTGCATTGCTTTCTCTATATCTAATTCCTCCTTGCCTTCTCTTCCTCCTCCTCTTTCTGGTGCCTTTTGTGCTTCTGCTACGTTGTATAGAAAGATCACGAAAGAAACAAACTTTGTAATCGTAGCTGCATCATCCTTCTTCTGTGCTATATTGTTTCAAGGGAGAGAAACTGAAACAGATGGTAGCTTGGAGCTCCAGTCTCTTTGATGTCTGATGCTTGGAGATTGCAATTTGTGTACATTTCTGTTGTTATGTCTTCAAATACATCATCTAGGATATCAAACACAATATGTGGATAAACTTGACCAATCTCTAAGAGAGATCCAATGTCCAAATGTTTATCCTCTATCTCAATGAGAGCTTAACCAAAGCTCAATGATGAAAAAGGTTCTTGTATTATGTTGTTGCAGAACTCAATCTTGATTTTACTATCATGTTTAGTACTAATATTTCAAAGATTAACACTAATCCACTATTATAATCACTCTCGATCACAAACTACTTGTATTACCTTTTGTATCTAGATCTTTATCTCAAGATTTGAAGATGTTGCACAAAGATTAATAGAAATGGTAATAGGAAATAAAGATGTGGATGCTTATGTCTCTTTTAGGCAAAGATTTAAAAATTGATCAAGCTTTCACATTATTGAATTTTTTGTAGACTTAATTTGTAGTAAAACTTTACTCCAAATC
Source organism: Cibotium barometz (assembly GCF_041138505.1). NCBI lineage: Eukaryota > Viridiplantae > Streptophyta > Polypodiopsida > Cyatheales > Cibotiaceae > Cibotium > Cibotium barometz. The sequence goes on from NC_141109.1 coordinate 21,920,441, forward strand.
CATGTAGAAAACATGAGTTGCACAAGGCCTTTGCAATCTTTACAAATTTGCACCAAGATTCTTCAAAGCTTCAAAGAGTACATAATATCTACTTCAATCTGAATTTTACTTTGAAATCTTCACAATTCTGTAACATTAACTTGTTCAAATCTATAACAAAACCATAAACCTACACATTGGCTCCGTAATAATTTACATAGAATTGTAATCCGAACAATAACTCTACACTCGTCTTGAATTTTGCACCCAAATCTATAAGAAAACTGTACTAACTTTGCAATAGATCTTCAATCTGTTGATTTTTGTTAAAAATTGCACCAAAATTTGTAATATTTGCAATCTCTCTCCAATATCTTTGATAATCAGCACCTTTCTTGATGAATCTTTCACCAAAACTACACAGTAACCAAGAATCTCCCCAAGAATACAAAGAACTCAAAGGATCTTACAAATGGTAGCAAGAAATTATGGTTGGTGTGAAGAATTGATGAAAATAGGTTCTAATTCATGTAAAATTTCTCTAAAATTACAGAAAATCAAGAAGATTTTTAAGAACATCAAGAAATGCAAGAAAATCAAGAAAATGCATTTTGAAAACTGTGGAAATTCCTAATCTGAGAATGATTAACACTAATCATGATAAAAAATATATATTAATAGTAATCTAAAAATAATTATCACTAATCATGATCAAGAAAATACATTCTAAAAATTAGATTAAGAATAATCTAAAAATAATTAATCTTTTAATCACTCCCTAAATAAGAATCTAAGACAAGAGCTATCATACCAATTGAAATGGAGTGATCATAAGCTGAGATATGGGATAATCATTATGGATTAATATAAGATTAAAGAGATAATCTCATACAATAGCCATGATGTCTAAGTGAGTTAACATCCCAACAAGAGGATGGAAATAGTCTTCCAAGCTAAGGTATGAAAGCCATGAGGCTCTAAGAGTCGAGATGACCAAATATCATAAGATGTCAAAAAGGTAAAATAGTGATCCATGAGCTCCTTTTTATACTTGAGCCCATGACCATGGTATTAGACCTAATCTAAAGTTGTTGCTTCATTACATTGCCATTTTGTGTCATGGCTCACATATCTTTCATTGAATTCACACATACTTTTGGTACTTTGAGCTTAGACCTCTAGACCCTCATTTACCAACTTCATACTGTGACAAGGCGGCATACTCATGCCATTGTTAGATGTATGAGCTTGTGGGTTTGTTGCTTAGTCATTTGAGGCATTCTCATATCTTTCATTGAATTCACACATACTTTTGTTACTTCGAGCTTAGACCTCTAGACCCTCATTTACCAACTTCATTCTATGACAAGGCGGCATACTCGTGCCATTGCTAGATGTATGAGCTTGTGGGTTTGTTGCTTAGTCATTTGAGGCATTCTTTTGATGAGGAGGATATATGTGCCATATGGTCCAGATGGTCTTTACATTTAGCGACTACATCAAATCGTTGTTGCTTGTTAGTAACCTCGACACAGATGGTTTGGCATTGTTCGTATGGGATGAGTCTTCCTTCGGTGTCTTGTACAAGTGTCCTACATTGTTCGTATGGGATGAGTCTTCCTTTGGTGTCTTGTACAAGTGTCCTACATTCTTGAGTCACCATGATTATGTTTTGATGGCATAGATTACATTGACATGGATCTAGATGATGATGATGATATATTATATACTCATACACTTGACGATGTATATCACACACACATATGATGATATTGATGTATCACACATGTTGGCCCAGGCTAAGCATGACCCACAAAACCGCCTCAGATATGGTAGAAGTCCCTCAACCTCCAATCCCATGTGCACCACACCCTAAAGGGTGGTAGAGAGACCTTAGACTATCATATATATTTTCACACATGAATTTGATTGGCATAAGATATAAACCAGCCTCACATCATTGGAGGAAGAGCCACATGGTAGGCATAGGCATAACCAACATCCCCATTGGTGGCAAAATGCAGCAGTGATACCCAAAGGCAATTGCGACATCAAGGCTCAGAGGTATGAGGCAACATGATAGTGATGCTACCCTCTGACTCTATGTATACGGGTAGTTACATGTGAACACTAACACACTTTTCTACTTTGCGGCTAACTTATAGCTTTCAACACCACAATCACCACTAGAGAAACATGGTAGCAAACATGCAGCATAGATAGCAGGCTTCACCAAGCTATGATACCACTGTTGGCATAGGCTGGGCAGCAGGAACCACAGAGCCACCTCAAATATGATGAAAGGCCCCCTCAACCTCCAATCCCATGCACACCACACACCCGTAAAGGGTGGTGGAGGGATGAGAGAGACCTTAGAATATATATATATATATATATATATATATATATATATATATATATTCATACATGAGCTGGATTGGCATATGGGATAAACCAACCTCACATCATTAGAGGAAGAGCCACATAGTAGTTGTAGATGCAACCAACAACACACACGTGCACATGATGATATATACATGCACATGATGATAGTCATACATATGCATATGATGGCATGGACATATACGAACATGATGATGATGTATATGATAGTGATCTGTGTGAGCTAGATCATGTGGGCATGATATTGAGGGTAGGGATGGCATCGAGCATTAGGAGTGTTGATATAGCTAGTCTTACCTATCTTCTTGGGGATCATAGGGATGCATTTGATCATATGGACCAGCATTAGTACTCTCAAGGTTAGTGATACTTCACATGGGGAGTCATGGGACACCTATTAGGATAGGCCTAAATTTCTTGTGTGTTAGATATGTCACACTATTCTTCTAAGACTTTCACATGTGGGGACATTCACGATATCACTACTACTAGCTCTGATAGTTTACCTGATAGCATTTGTGTGGGTATAGTGCATATATTTGAGCAGTCAAGCATTGAGCCTGAGGTTAGTGATAACTTTACTATGGTGAGACCTCGGAGAGCAGCAGGGGAGGCATTTTGGATTGAAAGAGCTTTACTTTTGACTTAGACATTTTCTTAGATCCATTGTTTTGTTGGAGATAGACCATCCTTATGAGGATGACTTAAGTGATCCTGGGGACTCCATGGTTAGTGAGGATTTCCTTTTGATCTAGGCGGGAGCACAGTTAACCTCATCACGATATTTGTTCTCTACATTTTCCATTTAACCTAGGTGGTTAGAGAGACATTACCATGGATTTTGCTTGGCTTAGATTTCCTTTTGATCTAGGTGGTCATATCTTTAGCCTCATTATCGATGGCATGCCACCTTCCTTTCCATTTGATCCTAGAGGTCATACGACTCCTTTTCATATATGACTTTGGTATTGACATTGCATGACTCATGTTTTTGGCATCCATTTTCTTTGGCATCGACACCCAGTTATGGTTGATTTGGCTTTTGTATATAGCCTTTTATGTGTGTCTATTTTGTGGACGACCACTCTTCGATTTTGAGGATGAAATCATTATAGGAGGGGATGGTTTATAATGAATCAAAAACTCAAGGTACACAAGCACATGGGCATGGTTCTAGGCACTTGGGATTAGGAGCATTTACACGTGTGATATTAGGGGCATGTGGGCCTTGGGTCTATAAAAGATACCAACCCTAGTAGGACTATTGTACCTTTTATGACCCTTGGATTACCTTTTAACCATACTTTTCTTGGAGCTCATGCTTTTGGCTGATTCATGGTAGTCTTTTCATGTTTAGGTGACTACTCCCTATGATGAGTAGAACTAGGCTTTCATGGGACTTGGCTTATGATCCCTTATATGTGGCTAAAGGATATGGCTTAGATCTATTCACATATCTCATCTTGGTTAAATCCTTTCATTACATGAGAACTTAACTAGGTTCTAAATTTTGTGTATACTTCTCGCTTAGACAAAGCCTTCAAGAACCCTATCTTTATTTATAAAGCCTTTATAAGGTCCATGACTGTCTCAAGGGTGATAAGTCAAGAATTTAATTCCTCTTCCATTACTCCTACCAACACTATTCACTACATTAAAATAGTTTATTTTAAACTATTCAAACCCTCTTCCATTACTCCTACCAATACTTTTTCACTACATCAAAATAGTTTATTTTAAACTTAGACTATAGTGATAGATTACTCTATCTCATGAGTGCATTAAACCCCATATAAATTCCTTTAGATGGTTGAGCCCAATTGTATATTCTTTGACCTTATTACAACTCTAGCCTCCTAATGCATGGAAGATGCAATGTTTAAATACACTTAAATTCTTCAAAGTACTTCAACAACTCCCCTATAAGTCTTGCTTTCTTGTAAATTAACCCTAATGCCTTTTGTTTACGAGAGTGAAATTTATATTTTTTTATTAAGAGCCCTACAAAAATTTCCTCCATTTTCTTAGCAGATATTATGTGTTGTTATGAAGCTATCCCAAGTAATGAAGGGTTATTTTAATACCCAAAGTTATAAAGATTAAAATAATATATAATATTAGGTAGTACATATAAATAGGGCTAAGGGTGGCTCATAGAAGATAAATTTTTGGATTATGTATATTTTGGACTTTGGTCATTTTTTGGAGTACATTGGTACTACCATTTGGGCTTTCATGGGATCTAGCTCATGATCCTCCTTCATGTGTGGATTTTTACATGCCTTCTTTAAGAATGGCTTAGACTCATTTCTCTTGTTTCTATCATCTTCATGTTTCTTGATGAATGCTCTCGTCATGTTTCTTGATTAATGCTCATGTCATGGCTATGGAGTTTTTACATATTTTCCATCATGAGTATTTTTTGTATTTTCTATAATTTTTATATTTTCTATAATTTTCATGATTACCTTGCTTACATTGGTATCAGAGCCCTGATTTTGAGAGGAAATTACAGAAAAATGAGTGGATACACATAAATTTTGCATTTCTTGGATCTATCCACACACTTTCTAATTGAGTGTACACACATAAATTTTGCATTTCTTAGATCTAACCACACACTTCTTTAAAAAAGTTATCATTATTTTCTTGATATTGGGCCAATATTGAGTGTAACCTTTGCAAGATATGGTGTCAGCTTTATCATTTTGAGAGAAAGGGATAAACTAAAATTTTTTGGAAGATATAGTGGGAACACGCTTTTCTTCTATTTTTTTTCTTAAAAAATTGGGGGAAAAGTCACTTTCTTGTGTTTTCACTTTCCCTCTTCGAAGCTTCCATGGAAACCTTTCTTTCATCACATCTAATTCATACTACCCCTTTCCTATTTGGCCATTCTTCACACCAATGGATAGCGCACTTCTATGAGCTACATGGAGAGCTCTTTCTTGCCTACATTGGATCAACAAAATGCATCATGAGGCTACCCAAAATTTGTGCAAGTTTGTTGAAGGCATTTGAGAAGAAGATGAGATAAGTTGGCCACTTTAGGGCTTGGAGCTTCCAAATAAAATAGGGTTTTTGCTCATCTTTTTCTAAATTGACATCACCAAAGCATTATACATCTCTTAACACCCTATCCTATGCTTATACATGGAGACTTTTGAATGTTTTAGGGTTTCTTGAAGTTCTTAAAATTTTGGAAAGATTTAGGTTTTTGTTCTTCCTCATCAAATCAGGGTAAATCTCTTCGATTAAGTGGTTCAAGGATGCTTCTAATAGCCTTAATCCACTCTTATGTTGTAAAAACTCCATTACCGTCTTAAGAAAATCAGGGTCTCAAAAGTTAGGGTTTTAGAAATATTTCCTTGTAATCTTTTCACATAATATTCTCTCATGGAATCCAAATCCATCCTTCTATGGGTTTCTTTATTATTCTGGTATGACTCACGAATTTTCATTTAAATTTCTAGAATTTCCATTTGTGTTTCCTTTGCTTGGATCTAGTAAAAAATGCTCCATTATGATTATGATTATGCCTAGTAAAAAAGGCTCCATTATGATTATGTCTTGAGTATATTGGGAAAATCATAAGTGGGAGACACTTGTTTCTCAAATTATATTTGTTGAGAGAAGAGATAATTGTTTCTTAAGTTTTTATCAAGTGTTATACACTTGATTGATATCCTCCATGGCCGCAAGAGCAAGCAAGCCAAAGGGAAAGCCAAGGAATATTTCCCACTCCATGGTGGATGATATGGAAGGTGAGGGAATGTATGAACAAGAGCAAGTCACTATGAAAGATACTATGGATATATTGGAAGGGCATGGTGCTTTGGGATAATAATTGAGAGATTGAAGAAGAAACTTATGTGGGAAGTGGTCAAAAATCTAATTCTCATGGGCAAATCCTCTTCCATCCATTTCCAATGAGATGCTTATTCATATGCTTATGGATTCCTCTGCCAACCATTTCCAGTGAGATGCTTATTCACATGCTTATGGATTCCTCTACCAACCATTTCCAAGGAGATATTATTCACATGCTTACTCCCTTAATTGAAGCATTCAAGCCATGTGAGTGCTAATATTGCTACTAAGTTTGATGCTATATGGAAAGCAAAACGATTGCACATGATGGGGATAGATCAACTCATAGGGATGGCTAAGCAATCAATAAAAGAGACCTATTAATAAGGCTACTCCACATGTAAGCGTTATGGTAGATGTAAGAAAGTCTTATGGGGGAGCTCCTCTAAAGAGTGTTCTGATTCAGCCTAGTCCTTCATATATGTATGGAAGGCCACATAAATCTGATAATGAATCAATGGGCACTAGTTTGGGTGAAGCCAGGAGGGTGGCAATATATGCTAACTCAAATATGCTTATAGGAATGATGTCATGCAATTCAATGAGCATATTCACATGCAAAGAGTAGCTTATGGCCATTGGATGGAGCTTCCTACCTACATAAAGGGAGAGTAAAAGGATTTTGCTCAATTCATATCCTCTTACAATCAATGGAGAGAGCATAAGTCTCCAAACAACAAGGATGATTCCTGTTCCAAAAGACATGAAGGACAAGCTCACACTCTCTAAGTTGAAGGGAAGTTCTTCAACCCTTAATGAATTGAAGGAGTGGACTATGACGTTGCATACAGAGTGAAGAGGACAAGGTCCAATTTTTATCATTACAAATAGAAGACTATGCCCATCAATGGTGGGGGCACATGGTGATGAAAGGAGGAAACATGCTGAACTCTTAGAAAGAACAGTTGAAGAGAACGATTTATATGGCTTTCATTTCACCATCGGTTTTAATAGGTACATCGAGTAATGGTATCAGCTTCTTGCACAAAAAAGGAAAATGGTAAAAGACAACATTAACAAATTTTAGCTAACAAGGGCTTCCAAAAGCCATGGATTAAGGATGTTCATTCATGAATTGGATCATCTTATCAAAGTAGATGTATCAACTCAAACACCACCCTATTTAAAGGAAGCAATGAGGCTTGCAGGGAGCTATATGAGTCTAAGTACAAGAGACCCCAAAAAATGTCAACTAACAAGAGCTTCAAAAATCCATTCACTACCACATGGAGCAATAGAGCTCTTTTTCCATACCACCCTCTTCCATACCCAAGTTTCCCATGGTGTATAGGACTAGAAGGTTTAGTAACTCTCATGCTTAAATTGATGGCCCAAAGAATCCATTCCCTCATGATAAAAAGACTACCTATACTCCCAATAAGTGAAGGCAATTGGAGTCTTCAAAGGTTCAAGAATTAATGGCCCAAAGAAGCCCTTCCCTCATGACAAAAAGCCTACCTATACTCCCACAATAAGTCAAGGTAATTGGAATCTTAAATGGCTCAAGAATTGAGGAACAAGGGGTTATGTTTTACATGTGGGAAAAAGTGGAGCAAGGAGCATGAATGCAAGGACAAGAAGGCAAATGTGAGCATGATTGTTATGGATGAGGATGACATAGCTCAAAATGATGATGTGGTGGAGGATCCTTATGTGGATTACCATGAGGAGTTGGTGGAAGAGTCTCCTTCTATGGATAACCATGAGTTTCCATTTGATTTGGGTGGCAAATCAGCCCATGTATGTGTTTATGTCATGATTTTCCATATATATTATCCTACTACTATAGTCCTCACACTTGAATACTCTATGCAAGCTAATCTTATATATCATGCATCCTCCAACAAACAAAGTTTTACACCAGGTTCCATGTGTAGTGACTTAATGTACTTTGACTACTTAATGACTATACCATCATCTCGCTGTTTAAACTACATATCTAAATAGTAGGATGCCGGTGAACCATCATCCTTTAAATAAAGTTTTACACCAAGTTTCATGAGTAGTGCCTTAATGTACTTTGATTGCTTAATGACTATACCATCATCCTGCAGATAAAGTTTTACACTAGGTTCCATGAGCGGTGCCTTAATGTACTTTGACTACTTAATGACTATACCATCATCTTGCCTTAATGTACTTTGACTGCTTAATGACTATACCATTATCTTATTGTATAAACTACATATCTAAATAGTAGTGCAAAAGATCAAGATTTGATATCTCAAAAATCGAGGTAAGGTTAGCCTTGAAGGCTCTCATTTGTGCCTAGCATGTCACCTACATAGAGAATGACAAATAAAGAAATCTAGCTTGTCCTTTTTCACATATAAATTGCTTTTTATAAGACTACTTTAAAATCCCTATCAAGTCAAATAGGCATGAATCTTCTAGTACCAAGCTTTGGGAGCTTATTTCAAACCATAAAAAGCTTTATTAAGCTTGCATACTTCTGTTCTTGACCAAATTATTGGTAGATCTAGTTGGTTGAGTCACAAACTTTTTCTTACAAGTCATCATTCAAGAACACTATTTTGATATTCAATTGGTGCTCTTTCCAACCACGATGGACTATTAAATCAATAACAAATTGGATAATGGAAGTGGGAGCAAAAGTCTCATCATAATCAATCCCTTTCTACTAGGCACAACCTTTTCCAACAAGTGTAGCCTTGAATCTTTACTGATCCATTTGCCTTTCTTTTGACTTTGAAAACCCACTTAGTACTAATAGCTTTCTTGCTAAGTGATCTATATCCACTAAATCCAAGTACCATTTTTTTGAATGGAATAAATTCTATCTTGTATGGCTTTAACCCAATTTGGATCTTTCTTGAGCCTCTTTAAAAAACTCAGCTCATCTACATCATGTAGAGAACTAAGAAATACAAACTCAACAATATATGTTAAAGAAGTGATTTGAGCACTGGGATTTGGTTCTACTCTACAAAGGAGAACAATTTGCTATCTTGTAAGGTGCTTCTAACCAATTTATTCATAACCCTAGTTTCATTGATTATTGATCTTTCAGCATTTACTGCATCTTCTAGTAGCTAGTCTGAAGTTGGTGCATCAATTCCTTGACCATTCTCCCCTTGCAACAAACAAGGATCAATATGCAAAGTCTACTGAGAATCAATAAAAATTGGTATACGTAATAACCCATCAAACATGTCTGGAGAATTGGCATAGGCATGCTTATTGAATTCCATCATTGGATAGATAAAATTCAATGATGGAATTGGATAGATAGAATCCAATGATGGAATTGGATAGATAGAATCCATCATTACATAGACAGAATCCTCTGCAAAATTGATATCCCTCTGACAGTAATCTTTTTAGTGAGGATTATAGAGACGATAACCTTTGCTCTTAGCACTATAACCAATAAAAATGCATTTCACTACCTTGTCATTAAGCTTAGTTCTGCTTTGTGCTAACATATGTGCATATACAAAATAATAAAAACACATGAATTCAACCTTATTTTTTCGATTGAATCAAGCCTCATATAAGGAGTGATAATCTTCAAAGCTTTAATGGGGTACCTGCTTATAGCACATAGGTAGCACAAAGAGCTGCTTCCATCTAAAACTTGTGTGGAATCTACTAGCCTCCTTTAATCATCCGAGTCTAACGCAATTGTCCAAACTACTTTAGTCCTATAGCCCAAAAACCTCACCGTAAGCACTATAACCTCTTAAGCCAAAGAAAGTCAAGTGATGATCCCCTAATATCCTACACTCTGTTGGGTCTCAATAAAGCTACTGGAACCTCAAGGGAGAATTCATCAAAGGGAACCCCACATTTAAATTTTGAGGTCAACGAAGCCCATACCACAAGCTTCAACAACCATGCCATGCCATTTGATGCCATCCCTCAAGCTTAAGAAATAATTGAGAGCAATGGTGGCTACCGCCTTGAGTCATGTGCAAACACCACCTTCAATGGAGTCAGAAGAATATATGGAAAGTAAGTAGCAAGAAGTATCACCAAGTCCTTGTGTACAATGGTTATATCCCCTTTAAATCAAATCAAATAAGAGCCACCCATGGTACCGAGCCCTTGAGAGAATTTTACACACACTTCTATGGCATGCCAAGCAACCCTGAGGTTCAAAGGAATCACCATGTTCTCCCACAATACCCCCGTGCACCACACTATAATACTAACTCACTAGATGTGAAATTGGAAGAACAAAGTTCAATCAAGCACATGAGCAAAGTCGATAGTGGTGGCGCCAAAGCTTTTGTCATGGATGAGCAAGCAATTTTTACTTTTTCTCATTGAGCTCATAGAGGTTAAGCTAGAAGCTTTGAACCCCATTTATACATATGTAACACAACACCTTATACGATCAAGTGTATAGATAAATTATATTTGGGAATGAACTATAAAAAAAAACTTGAGTGTCCTCTTAGCACAAACCCATCTTTGAGCACCCTCTTGAGCGTCGCTTGGCCTAACCCTGACCCCCAATACTAAAACTACTCGTTAAACTGCCTCACACACCCACACTCCCCAGCCCCCTCACATTTCACTACTCTCACGCATGAGAAACGTACATGTGGCGGTTTGCTACTTTGCACTAGATACTTTGCAACCATGTCTGATGAGATCTCAACCATGTTGGGACTAGGTGAAGTTATCCACTTTGGGGACTTCAATGCTAGGACCCAGAGTGAGCAGTCTTAGTTATATAGCTTTGAGGACATTATTAGACTACATGCCAACTGTAGATTCCATCTGAAATCTCCTTTGAGCTAGGGGTGGCTCACCTCCCAATTAGTAGATTCCATCTGAAATCTCCTTGAGGTAGGGGTGGCCCCTAGCTCACAAAGGAGATTTAAGATGGAATCTACAGTTGGGAGGTGAGTTGCTTGCACCTTACACGAGCAATGCTTGTCCTAACGGACCCTTGGCAAGACCACCTATGAATTGCCATGTCCATGGCAAGAGTAAGGCTACTCTAGTCCACTGTCAAGTATAACAATATATGACTCCATAACCCATAGGTCACTTATATAACCATCTAGTCATGAATAGCCAATAACCATGCTTCGTAGCCTTCATCCCTAAGCTAATGGGTTGGTGGTTCACTTCATTGCCTTTATTCCCAAGGTAATGGGTTGGTGGTTAGGCTCTTCCTATACAACTCTATACTCTCAAGTTGGGATGTTGTTTCAAGTGATTGGCCATCCTTAAAATTCATCTTGAAGGCTTGCAAAAGATTAATGGACGTGGTAGCCATGCGAGTGTGTATTCTCTCTAACAACACATGTTAGCTTTGTCGAAGCTAGTATGTCTCCATTTGAACTGCTGCCCGATTAAATGCAACATGAAGCCCTGTGTGTGTGTGTGTGTGTGTGTGTGTGTGTGTGTGTATGTGTGTGCACTAAAATGTTTGTTTTTTCGGCTTAAACAGAAGATGCGAAGAGATACACGTGTCACGAGCATATGTGCTAAATATAATGTTGTTAATATATATTTCTGTAAATGAAAGGTTGCGCAACTTTTTGTTGCATCTTAATGGAGAAGCATAACACATAAATAATAAAATAAATCAAGACAAGATAAGATGGCCGAGCTAGCTACTCCCTTGTGACATAAGTACACATGATATATGATGGCTTGTCACTCACTCTATGAACTAGTCCCCCACCCGTCCTTCGGACAGAGAGGAATGCATACCATGGAGGCAAGCCTTAATTTGTAGCCCATCGAGCACTTGTGCTGCTATTGCAAGCATCATTCATTTAATATGCAAGTCCGCCAAGGCATTGCCCAAGACACACAATTGCATTAGAAATTTGTTTTTCCGTGTCACTTGCTCCTCTACTGCCCACATTTAATATGCAAGTCCATCAAGGCATTGCCCAAGGCACACAATTGCATTAGAAATTTGTTTTTCCGTGTCATTTGCTCCTCTACATGCCTAAGATGCAAGTGAAGTTGACCATGTCTAGAGAAAGTCCCTCCAACTACAATTAATGTAAAGAAGTAATCAAGGCTCCACTCGTCATTTTTGCAAAAGCATTTCATCAAAGCATTCCAAGCAACCCATTCTCTAGCAATTTCATCATGAATTTGTTCCCCATTTGGCCGCTTGTTTTCACCACCGACGTGCCCATCACCACTTGCGCAAGCCCAAGGCCACGATAGCTAACAACACCTTTAGATGCCAGCCACCACGCTTATCATCTGAAAAGCCCCGACATCTGGCTTATGGACCCACCTGTGCTTGTTTGGCAATTATAGCTGTGGATGCAGAGATAGATTTAGGGTTTTAAAGGGTGTCATGGGAGGCGTGATTTTAGTGGGCTATGTGAAGGTCAAGGAAGTTAAATTTTTATATTCACTGTAAGCAGAACTATGATTTGCTTTCGAAACATGTGTAAAAAGGCACGAACAGTGGAGATAATAATATAAAACAACGAAAATATCATGAAAAGGGTGCACGTTCCCCTGTGATTTCGCACTGAATAAACTGTCTCCTTGAGATCTTGTGCACTTTATCTAGCAATCAATAGAGCAAGTCTCATCCGCATTATTGCTAGCTAGGAAGTATCTATGCTATGGTTAAAGATAATAATTGATAAGGATTTCAAGTCACTTCTCTGCCTCTAGGGTTCTACCTGGGAACAATCACTTAAGACAAACAATATACCAAGTGTATTATACCACTATCAACGCTTCTATGTCCACTATGCAAAATTATTGCGTAATATATCTCAATTTAATTCATAATCTCTATAACTATCACATTAACAAAAATGTTACACACAACATGGGAACTAAAATCTAGCTTTGTATCATAAAAAAGTAGCCCGAAGATGAAGTACATAAATAGCTTATTATATTTAAAAGAAGTTGTGCAGAAAAAGGCTCATTAGCCTACACATGTTTTTTTATAAAGTTAGCCCAAAAAATTTTGATCACCAACCATCCATTCAGGGCAACTCTTTTTACTTGATCAAAAAATCAATAGTGTGGGACCATGTTGGCATACCCACTCATCTTAGATATCACTTAAGCCAATGTACGATGGCCTTGGTGTATAGGGTCCATTTGTGGCTCCTACATCACTCAAAAAGTCCATAGCACCACAAAACAACCTTGCGTTCTATTTAGGGTAGTGTCTTACACTGTTCAAAGGCAATTATTTTCATCCAATCGCATTTTATGTTCGCTATGGCTGCATTGCAATTTATGTGCTACATGTACATGGAGTAGTGCTCCTCCTCAAACTTTAATTGAAGCTCACCACAGCTTCCCTAATTAAACAAAGCTTTATGATTTTTCTAAACAAAAAATTGCAAATCACATGCCGACATGGCTCAATCACAATTATGAACGTCCACTCACGGCTTGGCGTCCCCAGCTCCACCTTCATGCCGGCCCTCTGCGTCACCGCCATCACCTGGCCTACCGTCAGGCTGCTGTGCAGCACCACGTTCTGGCTCTCCCAAAACTGGCGCACCATGCGCCTAACGTCCTTGAAGTTGGGCTGCAATGCCTCTGCAGCCTTGCCTCATCTCGTCCACTGCTTGGCCTATGCCTCATCGCTCTGCACAATGCGGGGGCTCAAAGGAGGTATGTCCCCTTGAGCGCTCACCACGGTCTGCTGGCTGTGACGCGTCCGCTCCACCTTCATGCCGACCCTTTGCGTCACCGCCATCACCTGGCCTGACGTCATAGGTGTCGGTGCCCTTTACCAAGTTGGAGCAGCACCACCTTCTCGCTCTCCCAGAACTGGCGCACCAACCAACGTCCTCGAAATGGCTAGGTTGCAATGCCTCTGCAGCCTTGCCTCAGTGAGGGGGTTTCACCACGGGGGGGCTGTGATCTATGAACAACATGTTCTTACCCTGCACGAGCAGCGGGAGCGTGGGGCTTGGGCGTGAGGAGGTGGTATTCCATTCTCATCACTGCTGCACCTTGAGAGGCCTGCACTGAAATCTCCGGGGGGTGTTACTCAACTCGATCAAGGGAGGTCTCCCTCCTCCGCTTCACTGCACGCGCGCGGACTTGTTACTCAAGGGAGGTCTCCTCCCTCCCTTCATGAACTGCACGCGCACTGTGTGTGGGGCGCTCGACCCAAACGTCTCAGAAAAGAGGGCGCACTATGGGGGGGCTCGACCCAAACGTCTCGGAAGAGAGAGAAGACGACCCAAACGTCTAGTTTCTTCTGTATTTGTTCCCACGTCTCTCTCTCTCTCTTTAATCTAACTGACATAGAATTCAAAATTCCAATTCCAATTCCCAAGGCTAGAAAGAAAAAGGAGTTATATTAAAAAAAACGCTTTATAAGATATACTAGTATTGCACCAGCGCATTGCTGCAGCAGACCAAGGTTCTAGAAAAGAACTATTCCCTCTCTACAACCATCTCTCTCTCTCTCTCTCTCACATACACACACATGCACATGCACATGCACATAACCCTTTCCCTCTCTCTGTCACGTACACACACTCTCAAATGTTGAAACTCCCTCTACACACACATATACACACCTGCTCTCTCTCTCTCTCTCTCTCTCTCACACACACACACACACACACACATATGCACACACTCCCTCTCTCTTCTTACACTCTCCCACACATAGAAGCGCTCTCTCTCTCTCTTTCAATCTCTCTCTCTCTCTCTCTCTCTCACTTACTCTCTCTCTCTCTCTCTCTCTCTCACGCACACATACACATATATAAATATATAGTATATACAATATTATATTTTAGATACATAAACCTATACATAGACACATATACTTATACATATATACATGTATTTAAAAATATAAATACAAACATCGACATAATTTAATTAATTTTGATTAAATTTTAATGTGCGGAGATGGGTGATAAGTTGTGGTCACTTTTAAATATATAGATAGATATATCATACACACATCTAAACACACACACACACACACACACACACACATATATACATACTTACATATGTATGTATGTATATATATACATACATAAACATATATGTTTTCTATTTATATATATATATACACATAAACATACATGTGTATATATACACACATAAACATATATGTTTTCTATTTAATTTATATTTTATTAAAAGATACTGTTTATTCTCTATCTCTCACTTTCTTTCTCTCTCTTTTCACCCTCCCTCATTACATCTCTCTCTCTCTAGGTCTGCCCCATCTCTCTCTCTCTCTCTCTCAAGCACATTCTACACATAGATGCAGATGTACGCACATGCATGCATATACTCTCTCTCTCTCTCTCTCTCTCTCTCTCTCACACACACACACACACACACACACACACACACACATGTACACACCGCATATACACTAATCTAAACGCACACTCTCTCCTCCCACACAAACTAACTCCTACGTAGAAATTATCTGTCACCTCTCTCTCTCTCTCTCTCTCTCTCTCTCTCACACACACACACACACACACACACATGTACACATTGCAAATACACTAATCTAAATGCACACTCTCTCCTCCCACACAAACTATCTCCTACGTAAAAATTATCTGTCGTCTCTCTCTCTCTCTCTCTCTCTCACACACACACACACACACACACACACACACACGTACACACCGCACATACACTAATGAAAACACACACTATCTCCTCCCACACAAACGATCTCCTACATAGAAATTCTCAGCCTCTCTCTCTCTCTCTCTCCAGCACACACACACACACACACATTCTCTCTCTTCACGCACACTCTCTCACATAGAAACTCTCTCTCTCTCTCTCTCTCTCTCTCTCTCTCTCACACACACACACACACACACACACACACACACACTTAAATAGATTTACACACATATATATAATTTTAATTAATTAAATTTTAGATTAAAATTTATTGGTAGGGATGAGTGGTGAGGTGTGCTCACTTTGCATCTTACATGTAATCTCTCTCTCTCTCTCTCTCTCTCTCTCTCTCTCTCTCTCTCTCACACACACACACACACACACACACACACGCACACACACACACACACATGCACATGCACACTATTTATATATACATGCTTACATACCTATAGATACACATACATACATAATATATATAAGTGTGTGTATCTATAGGTATATAAGCATGTATTCAAAGATTTCATTGAAAGATGTGAGATAAGATCTTCTTAGATTCAAATTCAAAATTGCATTGGAAGATATGAGATTTGGCTCCTCCTCATGCTTGCAGGAGGAGTGGTTATTTTGAAATAGCCTCACCTCCTTTGCCCACGTGGAGGGAGGTGGGGTTGTGGTTAATCCTGTATAGATATAGATATAGATATAGAAGCCCTTCTTATATATTTAATAATTAAATAAGATGGTCTTGTAATACAAATTAAAGTGAGCTTATATAATTATGTTCACTCATGATGCCACCACACACTTTGTCAATATGCGTGTTATCTTTGAATTAACGGGCTGTGTCTTTCTTATGGCTCAACGCTTCCGAAAGACGATAAACTTTAATAGCTGGCACGAGAGTATGGAAGCAGGAGTTATTTTCCACATGGATAATTTATTTTGAGAGAATATATATATATATATATATATATATATATATATATATATATATATATATAAGGGGATCTCCATTTATCTTTCGATCCTTCTTGTGTATGATTCAAACACGTGATTCATTAATCCTCGTCTAATATATTGGGCCGCTATCACACAATCAAGGCGGTGGAGATGAGTTTTCATACTACATTTATTATGCTAGTCTCAAGGGGAGATGATTTATCATGCAAGATTTTACAAGTTGGGCTCCTTCCTAATGGTTGAACTATGTTTATGTATTTGCAACCTCTAAAAAGAACTTATACAATTTAAATTCTAAAAAAGCTAAGACAAAGGGCACCATCTAAAATTGCACCATTGAAAAACCATATCATGTAAAAGGTCAATGTGATTAGGGTTTTCCCTTCATGGAAAAGAAAAATTGTGGACGCTGATGATGTTATTTATGTCAAAGGTCGACAAGTGTGTGTATGTGTGCGTTTGTGTGTTGTGAGAGTGTGCACGTGCGTGTAGAACAATTATGGAGGTAGAATAAAATTTGGGGGGAGGAGGGGGAGGGAGGGGAAGGGGAAGGGGATGTTCAAAAGGTGTGTACTTTGCGAGGATCTCTTTCAAAATTGGGATTATAAGAGACTTGCTCCATAAAACAGGACAATTGTGGCAGTTTGCAACAATGAAGAATCGCTAATGCAAAACTTGAAAGCTAAGATATGGAAAATCACCATGAAAACTTGCATGTATTAAGAAGATAATCTCATACAAAGCCATGCTACCTAAGTGAGTTAGCCTCTCACCAACAGGATGAAATAGCCTTCAATAGGCCTAATGTATAAAAGCTGAAGGCTCTAAGATTATCAAAAGATAGAATATCCAAAAAGATACCATAATGGCCCATGAGCCCCCTTTGATACTTGAGCCCATGACCATGATCCCTAAATCTAACTAATGAATTTGCTACTTCATTACAAACCATCTCTTCCCAAAGATTTTGTCCTCAAAATCTATCATATGCATAATTAAACGTCAATTTAGAAGAAGGTTCCATTATACCCATTAGACCAAAAGAAGAGAGGAAAAGATCTCAAAAGTAGCCATGCCGATAGAATAGTCGGTGTAAAATTAAATCCTCCAAGTAAAGAAATGCCCTTGATCTTCTATATGGTCCCATGAATAAAGCCTCCAAAGAAATTATTGAGTGAGCCTTGAATCAATCTTAGAAAACTTGAGCCTGTAAGCTTTGACTATCCCACATATAGGAAACTATTATGACATCCATGTCATGGTTGAAAGCCCTTGCAATTCCTTCATGAAAACACCTTGAAATGGATTGTAAATGAGTTATACTCAATGTCTAAATATCCCCACATCATATCTTCATTATAATAGCCATTGGGATCCATTAAGATAGAGAAAAGACCCCCAAAGATGTCTTTACAAAATTTGTCTAGCAAATTACAGAATGTATATCTCCCCATATAAGAGGCAAAAAGTCCATGGAAATCATGCCACATGGTCAAGAAAAATATTCCATAGATAGACCTTGTTGTTGCACATAGGAAAATGGTTGCCGTAAATGTTTCCATTTGATGATCTATGCTTCTATTCCTTAACTACCTTGTCCTTCTTCCCACAATTCTATCTCGGCTCATAAATGATTTCTTTCTCTTCATCCATAGGTCCACATACTTCTTGAGATTAGATGCATGGAATACATTATGAATTCTTGTAGAAGAAGGAAGGTCAAGCTTGTAAGCCAAATCACTAACCCTTTTTAAGTATTAGGTATGGGCCATAGTACTTATGAGAAAACGTGGGATTGGTAGAACTCTTGAGAGTGTTGTGGTGGCTCTTTGGTAGCTTCAAGAGTACATAATCTCTTTCTTGAAACTTCACATCATGTGCCTATGCTCATCCACATTAGTCTTCATAACCTCTTGGGCTTTCTTCATATTGTCCTTGCATAGTAGAAGAAGTTGCCTTATTCTCTCCAACTCTTCTTTAGCCAATGGATTGACCACCTTGTCTTCTTGAAAGGCTATGAAAGGCACATACACTTGATACCCATAACGAGCCTCAAAGGGAGACATCCCAATGCTCAAATGCTATGGTAAAATTCATCAAGATATAGCCATTCATTCCATGAAGATTGTATGTCATGACAATAATTCCTCAAATACATCTCAAGCCACTTGTTGATACACTCCATTTGACCATTTAATTGAGCAAAGACACGCTCAAAATTCAAAAATTTTAGACTTTTGAGATGTCATGTCGATCACAATGTGTCTATCATCCTTATCACTGGGATCAAATGGGAATTCATCATCCATTTTTATAAACGAATGGTCCTCTTGTGACTTCTCATCTTGTGTATCTTCATGAAAATCCTCCAACTTGTTCTCATGAGAATCCTTGGCTTCTTATCCTTCATCCATGAGAATCATTGTAGATGCAACGTTCTTAGTTTTGCATAATATGCCCCAGGGACCACCTCTCTTTACACTTAAAACATAAGCCCTTGCTTCTCAACTCTTTAATATATTTGGATCATAAATCCTTTGAGTCTTGTTAAAGCTTTGCAAAGGCTTTTTGTTAAAGGTATATGAACTCCACTCTTGAGCTGTCCACCCCCATAGATTATAGGAAATCTAGGAATGGAAGATGGTGGTGTAAGAAGAGAGTTTCTAGTAATAGATGGCTTGTGTGAATTCTTCATGAATGAAATAGAATGAGATTTCTTATATGTAGGCTCATAAAGCTCTGCCAGTCTCCGAAAGTATTTGGCCTTTGAGTCGATACATCCACCTTGATGAAGGAATCCAAACCATGTATGAACTTCTTCATCTTCATTTCCTCATGTAGGCCCTCCATATACGTGGAAAGCTTCATGAAACTCTTAATATATTCTCTTACCACCACCATACTCTTTGGAGATAGTTCATACCATTACTCATGGTATCAAGTACCAAGGGTGAAGTGAAAACCAAATTCATTTCCTTTTTTAGATCTTCCCACACGAGTGCGATATATTTCCTTGTTTGACCATATGTCTCCACCATTGATGAGTAAAATCTTCCATATATGTAATGAAGAAAATTGTACTTTATCTTGCTCACTCTTCGGGGTATGAAAATATTTCTCCATCTTAGTAATCCACTCCAACTCATGTAAAGCTTGGAGAGGAAAACCTTGTCCTTGACATTCTTTAAAGTACTAGAAGATGGAGTTCCATCTCACGGATAGAGGATTTATACCTTTTCATTTACATATAGGAGTTCATGAATTGGACAAAGCCCTTGCACTCCTTTGTGATGAAAGAAGGTAACTATGTCCATCTATCATGTATCTCCTTTTACCTTTGTGTGAAAGACATGTGCTCCCCATTAGGCATACCTTCTTCTTCATCCCAATACATCTCCCTATCTACCAATATGGCTTGATTTACCTTTGGATGAATAGGTATCCTCTTGGTCTTTCCAAAGCATGAATCCATTAGCTTGTTTGTTGCTTGCCATTCAAGTGAGATCCTTTATAAGTGGCCTTCTAGCATCCATCATGAATACAAATGATGAAGACTTCACAGGAGTCTCTTGCATAGTTTGCTTGCCTTCTCTCTATAACCATCATAAGAAGCTTCAAGTATAACTTGAAGCTTCAAGTATAACTTGTTTGCCATTACGAACACCACCAATTCTTCCTTCAATGGAGTCTCCATGGTGTTTACTCATAAGTTGAGTCGATTTATCCTCCATAGCTCCCAGCCTTGTAGTCATTGAATTAAATCTTGAGTGCAAGGTATAGTCGATGGTATCCAAACTCTCCTCCATAAGGGGGTTGAAATCAAGTCTTTCCACAAGCAATTGTAGAAGAGTGTCATCGTATATTGCTTGTGAACCTTGAGGAGTATGCTTATGAACACTTTTCACGTTTACTTCATCTTCAATTCCTCTAGAGGCTGACCCATGGATTGGTAAGTGTGTGAGTACTTTCCACATTCAATTTCTCTTCAACCTCTTCCATAGTATCCATGGTACCATGCTCAATCAACTCTTCTCCTTCCTTGCAATGCAAGACTTTCTTAGTTTATCTTTTGGCTCGCTGGTTATTTTGGAAAAAAAATTAGATAAGACGAGGCAGGAGTATCAGAATTGGGTAACCTAGGGATCTATCTTTGGAAAGCTATCTTGATAAGAAATAAGGCTACAATGGTGGTTTATGATCATTCCATAAAGATTGGGACAGAATTAGTTTTTTTTTTGTTCAAGCAAAGAGTAGCCAAAAGTATCAACAATGCACACCACATGTATAGGCAAACCATTACCACCTCAATGCCATCAAATACCATTGTCCATTGCCACCATTAGCCTTTGCATTGCATAACTCCCAGTACATGCATAGTTAATATTTTGTCCCTTGTTTGCATAAGTCCAATGTCAAGTGACCCAATTGCCAATTAGATTTGAGTAGGGTATCGATGATGAGCTTTTGCTTGCAGATCTTCTGGCCAAGCCTTCTCACCCCCACTTAGCAAGATTTAGAATCTGATGGCAAAGGCTAAGGTTGATACAGGACCAAGATACATGAAGATTTAAATATCCCACAAGTTGACTAATAGAGGAAATAAACCATAAACACCATAACATAACTTTAAGAGCATAAAAATCAAAGAACACAAGATTGGGTGCAATCTCCCCCTCGACATGTGTGGCTCCACTCCCACATGCGGTATTTAAATCATATTATCATAAATTTAACCCCTGGAACCATAAATAGCATAGTTTTTTCAAAATTGAGCTTTTACAAATTGAACCATAGTCCAATGCTTTTTAAAGTATCTTATAAAAAATAAACCTTGCCCAACATATGTTCAATGGGCCAAACCATACAAAATAAAATATTTAGCACATGTGCTCAGCTAGATAAGCTCGTCCAATGTCTACCTTGATTGTTTTGAACTCATGATCTATACTGAACATAGTCCGCAATGTTAGATCGCCATTACTTTGGAATCACTCACAAAAATAATTTTGACAAATGAAAACCATTCACTACCAATCTTCACACATAAACCATGCATCACACATAATTAATCGGATTCACTCCACATTGGATTCACTCACAATGTCTTCACACGAATCGCACGTATTCACAAAGTTGATTGGATTCGCTCATAATAAAACTCGTACCACATGTCTCACACGTTATCGTTGATCAGACTCACTCACAATCAACTTAGCCTGGGCATGTCTCACACGTGTTACCATTGATTGGATTCACTCACAACAATCAACTTGACCCAAGATATTCTTTTCACTTATTGGGTCATCCAACAATTATTAAATTAATTACCCGTAACATCTCTCTTGCTTGGGTTGCAACTGACCTCAGTTGCATATTTAATTAGCAAGTGAAGAGAGTCAAGATATAATATCTATCATAGATAGAATCCCTCTCAATACTAGATTGTCATAAGTTATCTGTCCAACGATAAATATCACTTAGATTATCCGTCACGGACATCAAAAGAGTATCCTTCACATACACCAATACGAGTATCTTTCACAGACACTAACATGAGTAACTTTCATAGACATTAACATGAGTATCTTTCATAGACACCAACATGAATATCTTTCACAAACATCTCGTTAACCTTATTTGAAATAGAAAAGAGAATAATTTGTCGTCTTCATCTTTAACCATATTCGCAGTCACAGCTCGATTCTTTGTCTTCTCTAGACACTCGTATGTATAATGCCTTTCTTTGTCGCACCTGTAACATGTAATCATACGGGGCTTTCGATCTCCATTGTTGATCTTCTTGGTAGCTTTAGTTTTCTTCCCATTTCATTCACTTGTGAACCATTGTCCTTCCCTACTTCATCTTTGTGTTTAAACTCTCAAAATATTTAGATGAGAAAATTGAGGAATATAAGAATCTACCACTGTAGTGTCCCTCAAAAATCCATTTTTCTTCTCGTAGTTTATTACTAGAGAGATGGCATTGCTAAGAGAACGAGGATGAAACATGTTTACATCTGCTCTAATAACTGGCTTCAGATCTGCTATGAACTTCCTCCTTTGCTCTTTTTCACGCACTTTCTTTATAGCTTGAAGTTGCAATAACGTTTGCCAAATTCTAACAACATAGGTTGATATGTTCTTCTTTTCGAGCTGTTTAAAAATATCCCATTGATGTCTGACTTTACTCTTATATGACGGAGGTAAGAAATCCTTCTTGATCAGCTTCTGAAATTCTTTCCATGACTTTGGCTTGCGTTTGCTCTGTCTAATAACATTCCACCAAAGAGCTGCATTACATTTAATCTTATCCTTCTCAGAAATTTTTTTCTCCAAAAAAATATTCATCAAGGTGGCTCAACCATGCGAGTATGACGTGTGCATCCTTTTTACCATCACACTCCTAAAAAGTAAAAACTTTTCTGCTGATCTTGTGTCCCTTTCGCGACTCTTGAGCTTTGACAATAGCTCGCATACTCCTTTGGATAGGGTCATTCTTAGAAACCAAAGAATCAAATTCCGAAGACGCACGTACGTCTTCGCTTCTTGTGAGAAAATTTTTGCTCGATCTTCTCTTTGCCTCTTCTCACTCAGCAACTGAGCTTGAGGTGCGTTTAGCTGATCTTGGATACTACATGATTGTGGATTTGTAGCCATGATTAAAGAAAAAGAAGACAAAATATTGAGATTATAAAAATTACGATAAAATAAATAAACTTAAATGTTATTTTCAATGCTCCGTCTCAAGTCGAAGTTGATGGCATCCAACGAAGAATAAGAATAATAATCCAATAATTCCTTGATGTTAACAATTCGGAAAGAAGCTTGTTTTAGACCACTTCAAAAAAAATCTTCAAATTTTTTGCTGAGAATTAACGTCCATTTTTTTTTTGCAAGAGATTTCCAAAAGAATATAAAGAACTTTTTGAAAATTTTTTGCAATCTTGAAAATTTTGAATTTCCCTTTGAGTTGTGTCCCTTTTGTGCTCTGAAACCCGTGAAAACCTTTGAAATTAAGCTTATCATGCTTTTGTTTTCGTTAAGCTTTTTAAACCAAGGATCACCTCAATGAGCCGATTTCATCCATACTGATTATGGAGAGAATTAGAATTGAGGAAAGTAATTTTGAGAGAAAAAGAGTGATTTTGAGAATCCACGGATAGTTTTCTTGCATGAAGGTAACTTTCTTTGTTGTCCTTGATCCAAATCTTCATGCAATGGTGCACAATATTCACATAACCATGTCTTTTTTTACCCAAAGGTCTTCCATACCTTCTTTTCTACTATTTTGAGTATAGACCAAGATGGACATTGGACGAGATTATCTAGCCGAGCACATATGTGCTAAATATTTGATTTTGTATGGTTTGGTCCATTGTACATATATTGGACTATGGTTCAATTTTGTAAAAGCCCAATTTTAGAAAAGTTATACTATTTATAGTTCCAAGGGCTAAATTTTAGAAAAGTTACACTATTTATGATTCCAAGGGCTAAATTTATGATAAAATGATTTAAATACCGCGTGTGGGAGTAGAGCCACACACGTCGTGGGGAGAGGAGGGAGGAGAGAGATTGTACCCAATCTTGTGTTCTTTGATTTTTATGCTCTTGAAGTTATGCTATGGTGTTTATGGTTTATTTTCTCAATTATTCAACTTGTGGGATATTCAAATCTTCATGTATCTTGGTCTTGTATCAATGGTATCAAAGTAAGGCAAATTCAAGTATTGAATTTGAATCATGGAGACTTAAAAAAAAAACAAGAAATTGATTTTTATACAAAGGTTATTGGCTTGGAGCAAATTTGAACGCTTTTCAATAAATTTAAAATACTTGCACGAGAAGGAAGAATCTACAAAAAGCCTACAAGAAGGATATAAATGCTTTGGACAACAATAGAGTTCATTCAAAAATCCAAGAGAGAAATGTTAGATTACCATTACTTTAAAATCACTCACAAAATTAATTTTGATAATGAAAATCATTCACACAAACCATGCATCACATAATTAATCGGATTCACTCACAGTGTCCTCACACTATGTGAAACATAATTAATTAGATTCACTCCCACATTAGATTCACTCACAATGTCTTCACACGAATCGCACGTGTTCACAGAGTTGATCAGATTCACTCACAATCAAACTCACACCACATGTCTCACATGTTACCGTTAATCGGATTCACTCACAATCAACGCCTAGACATGTCTCACACATGTTATCATTGATAGGATTCACTCACAATCAACTTGACCCAAGATATTCTTTTCACCTATTGGGTCACCTAACAATTAATAAATTAACTACCATAATAGAGACCAAATCTTTACACCAATGTACCTAATCCTCCTCCTTACTGCTTTTCCAAAAGCACTCATAGTAAGTAGAGTTCAAGACATGCTCCCCCTTGACCTCTCGACCAATGCCCAAGGCACCCTCTCAACTTGCTAGATTCTAATGCTTGTTTAGAATGAACTTACATAATTGCATTGAGAATCTAGTAATGTAAAGAGTATATAGTATTATTTAAGGACTTACAATTCAAAGCATGTAATCATGCTCATGTACAGCATTTAGAGTGCATGTGGTGAGCTATGGCCATGGTAAGATCAAGCAAAAGGAAAGAGAGGAGATGAAATGTGAGAAACAAAGATTTCTCCCAATTTTTTGTCCAGTGCCTTAAAATTTTGATCTCTCATCCCAAATTTAGTCCAAATTTTGTCAAAATGATCCAGATCTTGTCCAAATGTTTCCAAAAGACTCAAGCAAAACGTGACAAATGATTCACCATCATATTTGACCAAAATCTCCAAGCTATGCAAAGAAAGCTTATGAGAAAATCAAGAAAATTCAAAAGCATGTGTAGAAGAAAATCCACAAAATCACATGCATATCATTCACATCATGATAGTCACTCTATATGTTGCTTAACTTTACACTAGCTTAACCGTAATATTTGGCAAACATTTAGAGTGTATGTGGTGAGCTATGGCCATGGCAAGATCAAGCAAAAGGAAAGAGAGAAGATGAAATGTGAGAAACACAGATATCCCGCAATTTTTTGTCCAATAACTTAAAATTTTGATGCCTCGTCCCAAATTTAGTTTGAAATTTGTCAAAATGGTTCAAATCTTGCCCAAATGTTTCTAAAAGACTTAAGTAAAATGTGACGAATGATTCATCATCATATTTGACCAAACCCCCAAGCTATGCAAAGAAAGTTTCCAAAAAAATTAAGAAAATTCAAAAGCATGTACAAAATCAAGAAAATCCAAGAAATCGCATGCATATCATTCTTTTTTTTGGGTGAAAATTTCCTATCAAACATGAAAAGAAAATTTCCTATAAAAACATGAAATTCAAAGCTCTGATACCAATTGTATTAAAGAATCACGAAAGCAAAACTAGAAATCTAAGATATAATTCACCACCATGAAAGCTTGCACGTATTAAGAAGGTAATCTCATACAAAGCCATGATGCCTAAGTAAGTTAACCTCTCACCAAGACGACGGAATAGCCTTCCATAGGCTCAATGTTTGAAAGCCAAAGGCTCAAAATCATCAAAAGATAAAATGTCCAAAAAGAAACCATAATGGTCCATGAGCTCCTTTTATACTTGAACCCATGCTACTTCATTACACAGCTCCCTTACTATTTTATGGCAATTTTGAGACCCTTTTACATTTTCGAACCTTCTCCGTTTCCCCAGTGCAGCCTCTTGCCAAGAGAAAGGTAATTAGATGCTACTCAAGAATACCCTTGGGGACATGAAAGTGTATCTTCCAATTGAGTGGGCACACTGAATCATGTAACCAATTAACCAACTCCACCACATTTAGGCAAATGGTAATCCATGGGACAACAATTTTGAGTATCAATAAATCAAATTTTAATGCTGCTCTCACCTTTTAAGGATTATCATGCACAACTAGCTTTAAGAAATCAAACAAGCACATTTTGAAACATTGAAATATCCAATTTACAGCTGCCCCTCTTTCAACTGTGGCTAATTACAAAAACATATTTAATTTGCTCATCCTCAACCCTTAAAAGCATCTAGGTGGCATGCATGATGATGCCTCGAGTGTCCAATAGGGAAATAAAGTGATGACCAATTTAGGGTTAATGTATACAAGGAGTACAACATATACTTACAACCCCGACACCTGAGGGTTTACAGCAAGGGGAGAATACAGCAAATTCATGACTTCAAGATTGTGTTTACAGCAGCCCCATTAAACCTGTGTGCGAAGCCTCTCAATACAAGCACTATCACATCTCGGATATATCTTGTTTGAACCATTAGATCCACCTCAATGTCACTATCCACAACTATTTTTAGTCGATGTTGATCATTTTGAATAATCTCGACCTGTTCATTCAAAAACAACAGCAGTTCATTTAGATTAATATCTCTCAGGTATTATTTCTACACTACAAAGATCACAGAGAGCTACTAGCATTCTATGTATGAAAAACACTTTGAACAAGTACCTTACAACAGAGAACGAGAATAACATCACTGTATAAATTTGAATCGTCAACATGTTTAGTAATGCAGCTACGCTAGAGGTTGTTAGTGGTAAGGAAAAATGTTTTTTTCTTGTTCTTCACAGTAGCCTTGTCTTTCTTGAGATTCTTGATTTTCTTGAATTCCTTGTTCTTGCTCCTCTTGATCTTGGATCTCCAGAACTTCTTGTTGCTATAGCTCCTACTGTTGTGGGTCTCCCCCCCCAAAGCTGATTAGCATGTTGTGACTCGCCACCATTTCTGCTTGGTCCCGATTACTGCCAGCACCAATAATGCATTGCTCTCGATGTGTGTCCCTCATCCTCCATGCAGCTTCCATGTACACAGCTTCTAATAATTACTTGTCGTTGTTGGAGCTCCTATTCAGACACAGTGACTGCTATTGGTCAGGCTACTCCTTACAGTTCTTTGTAACTTACCCGCTTCTAAATTCACAGCGGCTTATTTCTAATAGTCATCCTCTCGACTAGCTAATCCCCCCGAGCTAGGCAGAATATTCCCCAGCAGGATTGCCAAAAGTAGTGTTGTCCGGTCAAGACTCAACACTTCAGTGGTTCTGGACCACTCAGCAAGCATCGCCTAGCCAGGTTATCTAACTGTGCCCAATAGAGTAAGGGGAAGAAATTGTCCATACCAATTGCGTTTTGAGGGAATGTCTGCAAGCTAATTCAAACGCCTAGAGTGCAAACCAGTAATCCAGACAGTAGAGTGTAGACCACCTTCCAAAAAGACTACTACTAGTAGAAGTATGCATGCAAACTTGGTTAAATGAACTTAACAACACAAAACTCCAAACAGATTGATCGACCATTACATTGTTGATCAAGATGGTACATATGTGGCAGGAATAACATGAACACCAGAATACAACAATGCCTTAGCTGATTCTCGGATGCTTTTCCTACTAAGCTCCCTCTGTTCTCCCAAGTGTGTCAACCCCCACTTTCCCGCCTAGCATTCCTTCTATTATTCTCTGTCACCAGACCCATTGTAGTAGTTATTACAAACAATATTGGCTCCAACTCATGATGCTTCGGTTTCCCATAAAGAAAAGTTGGCACTCATTGGAGGTGAGAACTTTGCAGCTTGTTATCCCGCCAACAATCACAACTTTGTGTTAACTATCAGACACTTAACAAGCAGACTATCGAGAGTCCATTTCCAATGCCGTGCATTGAGTATATTCTCAAATGTTTGAACCTGGCTAAGGTATTTTCCAAGGTAGATCTTAAGAGTGGGGTACCACTAGGTACTGTAAAGACAACTTTTCGTACGGAACGTGTTGGTTCACAGAAACCTAGTGTTAGGGTTTGTGGGGCAATGGAAGCACATAGAGGAAGCAAATCGATTGAGAGAGAGAGGGAGAAGTACTTGGACGTATGTTCACACAATAATATGATAAGTGACAAGTACAAGTGATGATAATAAACCTAGTCTAGGTGTTCTTTCACACCAAATGTCTAGAGGGAAAACCTGTGGTCTCATATTGCACAAATATATGAGAAAGCCAATAGCTTGGCTGTACATACTCATGTCATAAGGCTCTCCTGCATCAATTTAAGCCCTGGTTCTACTGGGGTAGAAATAGGCTTACAATCGATCCAGATCTAACATCTCAAATGAGGTCTTTAATTCAGCTTTGAAAGCTGAAATTGCATCCTCACTATTCCGAGTCAACAACATTGCATCCACATGAAGTATGAGTACAAGTAAAACCCCATGATCCACTTTATTAACATATACGGTGCTCTCAGTGAGACTATTAAAAACCTCGCTGGCCATATAACAATGTATCTTCTCATACCAATCTTTGAGAGCTCGTTTGAGACCATAAAGAGCCTTCCAAAGCTTACATACTTTGCCTTCTTGGCCAACCACCACAAAACCAGTGGGTTGACTCACATAAACTTCTTCGAGCAAGTCCCCATTGAGAAAGGTCCAACTAATGCATCTTCCATCCATGATGGGCAACCAAAGCAACAACTTATCTGATAGTGCAAAGTCGTGAAGTAGGTCCAAAAGTCTCATCGTAATCTATGCCTTTACATTGGGCATAGCCTTTGGCAACAAGTCTAGCCTTGTGCATGTCAATGGTATCATTAGACTTTTGTAGGTGAATATGGTTTGAGCAGGGTTGTTTCTCGTATTGGTACAAACCTATTCATACCGTACGGTATGGTACCATACGATATCGTACGGTAGCCCCCGCCCCCGTCCCCCCCCCCCCCCCCCCCCACCTTGAGGAAAAAATTCCAATAGGAATCCTGCTCAACGAAGATCCCAAATGCCCGCAATACTTCGCAACTTTCGTGTCCACCCAGTATTCCATATGGGGTTGCTGAGAGACCTAAAAAATCTGGTAAGGTAGACTGGCAGTGTACGCTTGATTGGTAGGATGAGAGAATCTTGCTACATCACTTGGAGATCCCTGGTATAGGTAGGCTAGACAGTCAGATCCTCAAGTTATGTACGAGGCAGAAGATTTGGACAAGGCCATTTTGATCTACAGAGGAGTCCCTAAACCTATCACCCTAGATGCACTGCCCGTATTTGTGCAAGGACGGTCCCTTAGTCATGAACGCTACACTGGGAGACCTTTGGTATTGCATTACCCATGCAAGCTCTTTTTTGGAGACCACTGGGAGATCCAACTAGGAGAGACATATCTCCATGTTTTGATTCCTCAAGCACTATAGACTCCTCCCCCCCCAACCTTCCCTTACATTCAAGCTTGAAGCTCCATAGTTTGTAAGTGTTAAAAAAAAACCGTATTTTATTATACGGTATCCCAAAAGTTTATATTGTACCGAAAATTCCCGTACGGTATCGTATTTTCGTACCGTGAAAACTACGCGTTTGAGCCATGAGAGAGTGTAAGTGGAAGGAGAGATTAAGCCATGGTGACTTGGTGTATAGACAAGGATGGGTGGAAGAGAGAGAGAGAGAGAGAGAGAGAGAGAGAGAGAGAGAGAGAGACTTGTTGCACAACACAAGATTGATTGTATTATGATAATACTTCCACAATGTACAATGCTTTATATAGGCACCAAGGCCCTATCTTATGTTCACCACTGGACACTTACTAGACTCCGATATATCTAATAAACCCCCCTTCAAAGTGAAGAAGTGTCATCTAAGAGAGAGATCTTCAGTATAATAATTTGGGCTCTTAGACTGTAATTATGTGACACAAAAGAACACAATGATGCCAACACCTGAAACTCTCTTGTGAGGCCTAATACAAGAGCTTGACTATACATAATGCCTACATCAATCCATCCATAGACAAAACCCCCTTGACTCTAAGTAGGAAAAGTGAGATAAAAAGGAGTCGAGTCTTTTATAGAAACAAGACTTACAAAAAGACATCCAACATATTCAGATTTTGGGGGACTTTCTTGTTGAAATAATACACCAAAATATCATACATGTGGCATTGGGGATAAGGGTTCAAGTCTTCTACACACTTGCCTCTTAGCTGTGGAGACACATAAGCATATGCTAGGCAACGAAAAGTCTTGAAGCAGCCAATGTTAGGATTTATGTCATGCCATGCCTCAAATGGAGTTTTCCATGATGATGATATTCCATGGATACTTGTAATCATCTTTTGTCTCATAGGCCCATCGGGCCTATTGTAAGACGTAAATATAACATTCTTTTCTTTCGTTCTTTTCTCTAAAGCTTTGGTAGGGCACGTGTTCAATGAAGCTCGCAAGGAAAGGTTATGGTGGGTAGTAGACCACCAAGGTGGAGATGATGGGCATAAAGAGAGAGATGTGACAAGCTCAAGACATGAGAAATAGATTGCATGACTCAATGTACTAATTTGATTGATGATTTAAAATGAAGTACAAGCCCTTGTTGTATCGGCCTTTCTCACATCAAACCATTTGACCCTTATTTAATGCATGCCTATCCACCCTACTAAGAGGTGGTTCACATACACTTAGATGGTCGCTGGCTACTAGCACCGCCAAAGTAACAGTGCTGGGCAGTACAGCTGTTGAGGGTGCACAGGCCAGAATTGGTGCAGAGACGACGAGGCGAGCCGCGGGCCAAGAGTGGTGCAAAGACGAAGACGGGGGAAGCGAAGTAGCGAAAAAAGGGAAATGCCTAGGTAAGGGGCTCTGCGGCGCCAACAACACAACGGCAGGTCCTTGCCCCCCGGCTCCACCTAGCCAACAGAATAGCCGAGCCCCGCTCAGCCCTACCGGCATGTTATCATGAAGTCCACCAAGCGGGTGCTGAAAAGCGGTGGCAGAGGAGGGCGGTGCAAGGAGAGTTGAAGGTGGCACTAGCACGAACTAGTCAAAGTAGCTGCTCTGGCCGTCGAAAGTGGTGGTGGAGAACTGGTTGAAGTAGCAGCTCTGATACTAATTGAAGCTCGTAGGGAAAGGTTATGGTGGATAGTAGACCACCATGGTGGAGATGGCGGGCACAGACAGAAAGTGAGAGAGAGATGTGACAAGCTCAAGACATGAGAAATAGATTGCACGACTCAATGTACTGATTTGATTGATGATTTAAAATGAGGTACCCCTTGTTGTATAGGCCCTTCTCACACCAAACCATTTGACCCTTATTTAATGCACGCTTATCCACCCTCCTAAGAGATGGTTCACATGCAGACACACACATACACACTACTAGCCTTTTAAGGGGCTGTTCACACACTGTTACACACATATAAGCTCCGACTTATCCCAACAATCAAAACATGTGTTGCACACATAATAGCCTCCCTCCAAAACTTGTGAGATAGGCCCTTACCTTTGATCATATTTCTAGCCATCTCCATTGATGACATGTTCTTTCTTTCCGTTACAGCATTCTGCTGTGGTCTGCATGGCATTGTGCATTGATGTTTAATGCCATTCTTTACCAAATATGTTTTGAATGCATCTAACCAGTAGACCACCATGGTGGAGATGACAGCTAAGAGAGAGAGAGTGAGAGAGAGATGTGACAAGCTCAAGACATGAGAAATAGATTGCACGACTCAATGTACTCAATTGATTGATGATTTAAAATGAAGTACAAGCCCTTGTTGTATAGGCCTTTCTCACACCAAACCATTTGACCCTTATTTAATGCATGCTTATCCACCCTCCTAAGAGATGGTTCACACAGAGACACACACATACATAGTACTAGCCTTTTAAGGGGCTGTTCACACACTGTTACACACACATAAGCTCTAGCTTATCCCCACAATCAAAACATGTGTTGCACACATAATAGCCTGCCTCCAAAAATTGTGAGGTAGGCCCTTATCTTTGACCATATTTCTAGCCATCTCCATTAAACATTATGCTGTGGTCTGGATGGCATTTGCATTGATGTTTAATGCCTTTCTTTAACAAATATGCTTTGAATGAATCTGACATGTATTCCCCCCCTCGAGCTAAGTGGAGGGTTTGCAATCTACAACCTGTTTCATTTTCAGCTCTTGCTACATAATGCTGAAAACACATAAATACCTCATATTTTTCTTTTAAAGGCTACACACATCACTGTGTATGAGCTGTAATTTCCGGACAGCCCTTACAAATCCATCCTTTGGAAAGGCATTCCTATGCATTTTGCCTAAAGATGCACCCTCCACATACATGTCTAGGAGGTCCTTTCACACCAAATGACCAGGGGGAAACCCGTACGAAAAAAGTGCCCCTAGAGTTAGTGTCTGTTCACATGCAACACAATACATAAGAATATGTCCTTCGATTCTCCACCTCACTCTTCCCAACCAGCCCCATCTGTGGTATCATCAGCCCGGAGCTCGAAGCTAAGCAAGAGAGCTCCCATATTACTTGCTAGCACAGAGGATATGTCGGAAAGCTCAAGAATCCCAAAATAAAATAAAAGACCAAATTAGATTATACAAAGAGAAAAATATACACTTACAAAGCATGCATTAAAGGGCAAGATATTTGGATTCTTCTTCATAAAGCTCTGTTCATGCCTTCACTCCTCTTATGTATAAACACTAGGCTTCTCGAAGATTAACTTAGCGGCTCTCTTAATGTTTGCTCTTCTATTAGAGAGCAAAAGCTTCATTCTTTTTTCTATAAACTCATCCAAGAAACCAAGGGCCGGATGTGGGATTGGAAACACACTTTTAAGTACATCAATAATATGTTGCTTTGAAAGTTCATCTTGTGCTTTCCATTTTTAAAACAATTTTGGAACTCTAAGTTCACAAGCACATGCATTCGGTTAATTACTTGTATCCCTCTACTATCCATGATAAGCGACCCATCCACATCTATGCTATATGATGACTCGTGTAGATCATGTGGTGGGACCACTCTCATCGGGGATGGCTCATAACTGTGAGATGATGACTCCCCCTCTCCTCTGTATACAGAGATGATGTGGGGGACTTAGTAGAGCTTCTCCCAAACCAAAGGCACCCTCCTCCCCCGCTCTGCTTAGTAGACCCTCCAATAGACTCCCTACATCATGGTAGTGATGATGGACATGAGGGAGAAAGTGTGGGTCTAGTCGATGTGGGTCTACTAGATTGAGGTGTAGGGTTATCACACCCAACCTCCAGCACCACTTAGGCCTACACCATACAATGGAGTAGATTGGCCTGATGGTAGAAAAAATGCCAAAGTGTCCTGCATATAAGGATGCATAAAGAGAGGGAGAACATAAAAAGCCACATAAAACATACAAATATACATGTATATGTGCTAGTTGTGTCCATCCATGACACTTATAACGTTGATTAACGATGGAAAGTAGCTGTACAACATCTGGGTCTTAAGAAGGGTCAACTGGAATTGAATGGTTTCCTATACAATACATATAATTATGTATATGGGACGTGATTGAAATCCCTTATGCTTAAGCCTTATGAAACATGCATTATGGCTTCATGCATGAATCCAGCTTTATGCATAAAGCCTCTATGCATAATGTATGTACAAACCCATGGCCCGTATTCAGAGTTTCCTTGGGTTTGGTCTACCCTAGCCCATTTAGTGCTCTACCTCAATCCATGAACATTATAGGATCTACTTCAATAGATTTCACGCAAAACCAGCTATATCCGATCTTGGTTATTTGGATAGGTAAGCTCGGAAGAACTTTCCCCCCTATGGAGCATAAAGTCTCTATGCATAAAGCTTTGAAGCTTATGCATAAAACCATAATGCATGTCGGGCCAATCTTTGTTCTGGTACGAAAGGCCATGTTAGCACTGTACGTCCACCTCCAAACAAGTTCAGATTGATAGAAGGATCTTTTTCCCCAAAAAAAAAAATGAAAAAGAAAAAAACAACTATCTTTCTCCAGGCCAGTTGAAAATGAAGAATCATTAAGTCTATACACAACTTAGCATACACCTCTCAGTACCCAAGTCACCACCTATTCCTTGCTCATAATGCGACTTCAAAGGAAGTCTTGGGAAGTTTTTTTAAATGCATGAAGCAAACATAAACACTTCACACTTACAAGGACCCCTCTTGAGCAACAGCACTGAAGTCCACCAGTGAATAAGAAGTGGACGAGATATGAATCAAGCTTGGAGGCCAAAGTCATGTGTATAGGTGAACCAAAACAAAAAGTAATTTGTGCTGGTTCCTGCTCTTCATATCCCAATTGCTTCTGAGGTTCCGAAGCTCTAATGTGTCAGTAAGTGGGAAGACAGCAGAAAAAGACGCAAGAATCACACTAATCAATAGAGCAAAGAATCTTGGAAAGAAAGAAAGCTTAGAATCACACTAATCCTGAAGACTGCTGGTAGCTTTAACTTTAGAGGCTACAACCCTTCCTTAGGCTTTAAAGAATGGCCAAAGGTAAAAAGGTAACAATGGGAGAGAAAAAGAGTAGAAGCAAGAATCACAAGAATCAATTCAGCAAAGGATCATAGAAGGCAACTGAGCCCACAAGAATCAATTCAGCAAAGAATCATGGAAGGCAACTGAGTTTAACTAATTTTCCTTGAAGTTGGCTTCGTTATACCGCCTTGCATGATTGCCTTTGCTTTTTTTTTTACCTTTCTAACTTTGGCAGTGCTTTAAACTGATCAAGGAAGACTGATACCCACTAAAATTGGAGCTACTATTACTCAAAGTCTTTTCCTCTTTTTGTCTCCCTGGAATTCATGGATAACAGATATACAAGTGAAGCCGCTACTGAAACATTTTCTTTCTTAAAGCTAATCCTACAAGATGAGACGAGTTGTTCAAGGACACATGCCTGCATGGCACCTATCTTGGTCAAAAGCACCCACCCTCATTATCCACAAATGTTCACATGGTTGTTATCAACAAGGCTTGTACACACATAGTGGTGATCCATAGCAAGAAAGATGCCAAGAGAAAACATTGGACTATTGTTTACTATCATTAAAACATAGACACACAAGGCAACAACAACAAGATGGCACTGCAGCTTTGTGAGCACACCACAATGCCTGAGCATTGAAGAGGGGACCACGCAACACTTTAGTTGTGGAAAGAATGTAGGATCCAGACAAGTGTATGGTAGATTGACTCACAAGACAGATATACATACCGCACATGGTCTGCTCACAGTAAAAACAAGGATAACCCAGAACAATCCTTGCAATTTCAGAAAATATTTCTGGAAAACCACCTGCCATGCAAGGTAACTTTTTCCAGGGTAGATAGAAATGCAAGGCTTGTTCTAGGAACTTGCTGGCACACAACTAGAGACAGGTTTTGTGCGGGTATCTGGTCAGCAGATCAAGACTCCTTTGCATTGGCTGCCATACTTCACAGAAGTCTGTACTTTCAAATACTTGCTCCTATTACTAGATGCCTGCCTCCATGTGCCAGGATCATGAGAATCTTTCAAATTGTCCACAAATAAGAAGTCATATTTCATTTATGTTTAAGGGCATGAAAAACATGGTGTATTTTCGAGCATCCATTTCCGTAAAGTTACCCGAGCCGATTATAGGGATACTCAAGATTACCCTTTTTTTTGGGTAGGAAAGTGAAAAGGAGGTTTTTTCGCATAGCAAAGGAAAAGAAAGACTTACGTGAAAGGGAGAGGCATAAGTGCCACGAATCTCTGTGTTAGGAAACGATGTCTTGGATCCGGGTTTGACAACTTTAAATCTCTTCTTGTTCACATCTAGCACACGTCTTTCTAAGCTCCCGAGGCCCTGCTGAGGTTGTGCCTGTTTTGATTGGCTGTTTCTTTAGATCCAAAATACTCTTTTTTTTAAATACAAAATTGCAGATCAAGACTACAAGGGTGTACCTTCATGGATGGCTGGTCCCGATCACGTAGGGCCTATGAGACATTAAGAAAACAAATACTCAGAGACAATTCAAATATTAGCAAGGACAAATAGAAAAACAGTACCTCAAACTTTACTGCCCCTAACTCCAGTTTTTGTTTCACTTCTTTTGCAACTTCAGGCTCTGTGACACACAAGTTTGGAAACCTCAGTTTCATGGTAAGAAATCTGTTTCAACTCCCGTTCCCTAAGCTCTGAGCACTTGTAATTGACAGCATTTGAAGGATTCTATGTACTGATAAGCTATCTTGATCAACTACATCAAAGGTTCATAAAGCAATGAAAAAGCTATGTTGATCAATTAAATCATGGGTTATATTACGATAACCCTTTTACTGCTAATAAACTAACTGCTAGATCATGTTGTGAAAATTTGCACATATTCATTGATACTGACTATATATATATATATATATATAAAGAAAGCTTGAGGAACAAACCAACAGAAATAGGCTCAGTAGAAGCAGAAACAGGAGCCCCCCCCACACCATCTTCACGAACAGGAGTATATACTGCTACAAGCCGACAACCTATGTCGTCGACATTGGCTTCATACATTCGTCCAACTTCACCTGAGCAAAGCCATAATCTCCTCAGCTTATGATGCACCCAGAAAATATGGTTAAAGCAAAAACAGTTTGTCAACTTTTACCTATGATTGGTACAAGATCTGGTCTTCCAGCCACTGCTCGAAACCACTGGATCATGCTTTTTCCTTCCTTTCCTCCACTGTAAATGCCTCGTACTGCGTAAAGGTTTGTATGAAAGCCCCGTCCTTCTATTTCCAGTTTATCCATTTTTGGCACACCTGCATCATTGAGCCTACATATTTCAAGGAGGAGTGGAAAACCATTTGTTTAAAGTATACAATTGATCTTACTCCTAAACAAACTGTCCCATCAGAAATTTATCTACTACTAACATCATTCCCAAAAGCGTCCAACCTGGTATTTCATCTTTCCTCTACATCAATAGTGCTTGATCAATATCTAGTGAAGTCAGTTTTTTTATGTGCATCTATCAGGACATTACTGCCAGATGAAAAACTCAATGATTCATTGAATATGCTGTTTTCCTGAGTATTTGTCCTTGATCAAGGCAAACAACATTATAAATCTATTTACAGCATCTTATTGGTTGGGTGAAGCCACGAACAAAATGGTAGACACACAATTTTAGAGTGAGTATGTCTCAACACCGACGAATCCAACCATTATCTAGAAGGGATACGATCAGATAAAGACCAGGCTAAGAAGAAAGCACAAGGGCAGACACTTCTTACAAAGACATGTTACTTTGTAAGAAGATTGTCAAAGGGGAAAGCTCCTTTTTAGAAACTTTACTCTAGAAGTTTCCCAAGAAGGAAACTACTTTTCAAAACAGACTTTTCTATGCTAGACTAGATGCTAAATCTAGCAAGGGGGAACCTTTTTAAAGGCCTCCCTTGCAAGAGTAATGGCATGGGCATTAACCATCCAGCCTTGTATTCATTCCAACAAGATAACTGAAACCCCATGCTTGATCTCTTTTTTTTTTTTTTTGGGGGGGGGCGGGGGAGGGGGGGAATTCCCAAGTGTGGCCCCAGTACGGAGTCTTGTGGGCACAAACCCTCGCCTTGTGGGTAACTATTTCAAAGTTTCTATTGTGATGTTTAATTCGTGAACTTATTTATGAGGTTTTAAGCTTGTTTTGAAGCTAATTATGTTGATTAAGGAGGAATTAGTGAAACTAGTGCAGGGCAATTACATAGTACTAGAAGGTCTCATGAAAGCCCATAGCAACTGTAACTATTTGGCCCGCCTAGCTCTATTTCACATGATGAAACCCATGCCCAGACCAAAGTTATGGGAAACACCCGAAACGGCCCTTTTTCAGGGCCGAAACGCATTTCGGCGTAGGTAGGGGAGGGCAAGGAGAAGATCATTGCACCACTCTTTGGTGTGGAGGGCGTGGAAGGATGAAACACCACACAAATCTGAATGGGAGCCACCATCTCCTTGAAAATACCAATTCCTTCGACAGGGAGACATCGGAAGAAACTGTAATCCACTGGGTACCTGAGAAACCTTTTTTTTTTTCTTCTTTTTTTTTTGGGGGGGGGGGGGCCGCGCGGGGGGGGGGGGGGGGGGGGGGGGGGGGGGTCGTTGTAGTTGTCTGGAGGGGGAAGGAAGTGGATGGGAGGAATCCTCCTGAGAGAAAGGGTGTGAGGAAGGGTCTGCCGAAGGCTCGGTAGGGCCAGAGGGCCTCACTGGAATCTGGGAACCTGGAAAGGGATCTCAGCGCTCTGCTAGCCTAGCGCGCTCGACAGCACTGCTTAGTTGTGGAAGTCTACTGGCGGCTTTGTCTTGGGCCAACGGTCTGCCACTCTCCGACATCGGTGTCAGCGTGATCGGTTCCTGCTGCTCTGCTGCCTAAGGACCAGCTTCCCTTCCGCTCCCTCAAAGAGGATCTGAGCTAGGATAGTGCCGGGGGGGACACTAGGGACGGTCTTTTAGACTAACGCTGAGGACAAGCTCTAGCGAGATGCCCCATCTGCCTGCATATGAAGCATTTGCTTGGGAGGCCAGAGTATTCTACTCTGCAGAATAGGGGTTCGTACAGGCGAGGAAGAGATATGGCATGTGGCACGGTCTCTAGAGAGGCTACGAAGCTACGAAAGGATGGAATCCCCCCCCTAAGCAAGAACTGAAGCGGCAGTGGAGAGGGATTCCATCACTTTCCTAATAGCACTACCTATCACCATGAGGAGAGGAAGGTATTCCTTCCAAAGTCTTGGGAAGCAGACTTCACGAGAAAGCCTGAAACGCCAGACAGAAGGTCAGATACTGGGTCGAAGTCGTGCTGCCGCCTTGCAAAGAAGGCATGTGCCGAATGCACTGCGACAGGGCTCAGCTGCACGACTCTGTTCCACACCGCTTGTGAGTCGAACCGGTAGTAGCCACGCCCAAAGGATGAATATCAGTAATCTTTTCAGGTGCACCGAGGAGGCTAGCCTGTAAAAGATCCCTACGTTGTCCGCACGCCAGGCGGCTACCAATAGTCTTGCATACCAAAGTGAAGGCCTCAACTGTCGAAGCGAGGGGCTGGAGGTCCGCTGAAAAGGAGAGGCAAGGGACAGCAGCCTCAGTCGGGGATGAAGGAGCGGTTGCCATGGAGTCCTCCTGAGGGTTGAAGACTAGAAGAGGCTGAAACTTGCCAGAAGGAAGTGCTGCCCAAGAACTGAAAACCTGCCTTGAGAAGCATTGAAGAGGAGAGGCGAGAAGGCAAAACAAGGAGCAAGGAGGTGGAAAAAGAAAAAAACAAGAAACCAAAAAAAAACTAGGAAGAGGCGCTGGACTGGGGAGGGCGGATGGGAGGCAAGAAAAAAGGGGGGAAGGGGGGGGGGGGGGGGCGCTGGACGGGAAGGACCGAGGGCACGATGCCGGGAGAATGCAGAGCAAGGGGTTCAAGCGAGAGAAATGGGAGGGAGGCAGCATGCAGGTGAGAGAGAAGAGGGCGGGCAGCGGGCGGAAGGGGAAGCATGCAAGCGGAGGGGAGGAGAGGGGGCAAGGCTGGCACGCGGGGGGGAAGGGGGGGGGGAATGGATAGCTCACGCTCGATTCTGTGGAGGCCCATCACTTCACTTGGATCTGCATATAAAATCTTAGCTGAGGCACTGAGTATGAGATTACAGCCTCTTCGGTTATTCAAGACACACAAAATGGGTTTCTCAAAGGAAGGAGAATATTTGCTACAGAATGGACTAAACTTAGCTATCAACCCCTTGGCTTCCTCCTGCTAGACTTTGAAACAACTAATGACAAAGTGGATTGTGACATCGTGAGAGGCACGATAGCAAGTATGGAGTTTTCCCAGAATTGGATCAGAGAGGTCTTATGCCTCTATAGGCAGAGGAGGTCCATAGCACAGTTTTGGTAAGCGAAAGACGTCGCTAGTGTTTTTAGATTTCCCAGTTGGTGCAGCAAGGATGCCCCCAAGCTCCCTTACTATACCTCAGAGTAGCAAAGGCTATGAGCACGTTCATTCGACCCACCCCAAGAGTCTCAAGCCTCAGTTTGCCTCTACGTAGAGAGGAAGAGTTACTGGACTCGAAGCTAGCAGATTATACTGTGATGTTTTTGGAGGCCTCATGCATGTCTTTTTGCCTTCCAAACAGCCTTGGAGGTGTTTTGTTTGGCAGAAGGAGCCACCATTAATTGGCACAAGTCTATGAGATTTTGGATCAGTCATTCTCCACAGGCAGATTAGGGTTCACTTGGATTGAGGGAGCATGCTCAGTTAGATACCTTGGCTGTCATGTTGGCATTGACATCTACCTAGCACAACAGTTTTGTGCCAGTGCTATAAGCTGAATAGCTAGAAGCTTGATTTGGCATTTAGAGCCTTGGTGGTTATAACTAAGTGCTTTTGGCCGCTGCTTGGTTTATCGCTTCTTGTTGGGTTCTTTATAGGGAATGCACACTTACGTTGCCTTCATAATTTTCTTTAGTAAGGATTGGATGGCACAATACACACCTCTCTGAAGTTGCTTGGGAAACCATTATCCTACCCAAGCAAAACAGGGGATTGAACATCAGAGACCCTAAGGTGAAATAAAAGGCGTTGCTTTGTAAGACGATTGTTGGAGAATTTCTTCCTGGCATTGAGGCATGTAAGGAATTCTAAGTAAGGTATTCACAAGAAAACCAATAAATTGTAGAAAACACACAAAATAGGAAAAATATGTAAACTCCATAGATTCATGGCATGTGCATAGCATCAACAAGATGAAGGTACAATGGTATGGGTCTAAGCTATACCCAAGGAAGTCATGTGATAATCCACACATGAAGGACCATGAGCCAAGTCTTATATTGGAGTTTCAAAGAGTGTCCCAATTCAGCCAGTCCTTCACATTTGTATGGGAGGCCATATAATGCTCCCAATGAATCTAGGTAAAGCCAAGAAGGTTGCAATGCATGCCAAATCAAATCATCCCATACATGTGGAAGAAGATGCTTAAGGGAATGATACCATGGAGCATATGCACATGCAAAGCGTTGCTTATGGACATTGGTTGAAGCTTCCCCCTTATATCAAGAGGGAATACAAGGATTTTGCCCAATTTTTATTATCCTACAAGCAATGGTAAAAGCATAAACCTTTTAACAATAAAAATGATTCATCTCTTAATACTCCACAGGACATGAAGAACAAGGTCTCACTCTCCAAAATCCAAGGGAAATGGATCAGCCCATAATGAGTGGGAAGAGTGGACTATGAAGATGGACACCTATTTTCATCTTTACTCAATCAGTAAAGAGGATAAGGTTCAATTTGCATTGTTGCACATGGAGGATTATGCACATCAATGGCGGAGACACATAGTCAAGGAAGGCAACATGCCTCGCTCTTGGGAAGAGTTGAAAAGAGAGATGAATATGCCTTTCATCTCACCATTGGTGAAAGACATCATCAAGAACTTCATGAAGCTTTCTTCTATGTATGTGGAGGGGCTGAATGGAACCATGAGATTGAGGAAGTTTATTCATGGATTGGACCCTCTCATCAAGGCGGATGAGTCGGCCCAAGAACCACCTTCGTTGAAGGAAGCAATGAGGCTTGCGGAGCTTTATGAACCTAAGTACAAGAGGTCTCAACCATTTTCAGACAATAAGAGCTTCCAAAAGCCATCTACTACCACATGGAACAATGGGAAGAGCTCTTTTCCAACACAAACCTCTTCCATACCCAAGTTTCCAACGGTGTATGGGACTGAACAGCCAAGGGTAGGGAACTCTCATGCTCAAATTGATGGCATAAATAAGCCCTTCTCTAATAATGACAAGAAAGCCCACATACACTCCCAAAAAGTCTAGGCAATTGGATGCTTCAAAGATTCAAGAGTTGAGGAGCAAAGCGCTATGTTTTACATGTTGAGAGAAAATGTTTTACATGTTGAGAGAAATGGAGTAAAGAGCATGTATGCAAGGCTAAGAAGGCTAATGTAAATGATTGTCATGGATGAGGACAACATGATGTGGTAGAGGATGCTTAAGTGGAATGCTATGAGGTCATGGTGGAAGAGCCTCCTTCTATGGAGAACCATGAGTTTCCATTTGATCCGGGTGGCAAATCAACCCAGGTACGTTCTATATCACATTATTTGCCTACCAGGATGCAAGGGAGCCACTACCTTGAGGATTGAAGGCATTACCAATGCAAGGGTGGCCCATATTTTGATGGATTCGGGAAACACACATAGCTTTATCAACTCAAAATCCATTCAAAATCTGAGATTATAACCCATGGAGCTTCCACATGCATTAAGAGTTCAAGTCCCAAATGGATAGAATGAAGTTGCTACCATGTATTGCCCTTCTACTTCCATAGTTTTCTCTCCCCAAATACTCTATGCAAGCCAACCTCATCATGTTGGAATTGGGGCCCACTGATTTGATATTGAGATATAATTGGTTGCGCACTTTGGGTGAGTTCTCATTGAACTTGCCATTGTTGAAAAGTCTCCGAGCAGTAGAAACAAATACCTATCATTTGTTCATGATAAATTAGAGAAGGCCAATTCTGCCTCCAATTCTATGAGTTCATTGATAAAACCATGGTCTTTATGAAAGCCCATAAGCATAGAGTGGCTATGGGCTTTTTCCCTCATTTCATTGCACAGGTACATGAGTTTTATGCATGGTGGATAGCTTGTAACACTCAATGGCATTGGTGATTCAAAGCTCTCCCTTATCACTTCCAAGCGATTAAGGAAGGAAATGAGGAATATGAGCTCCATTTATGCGTTGCAACTCATTAAGAATGCTGAAAATCAGGGTGCATAGTCCCTTGATAAAGAGATGGCCAATAAACCACCCTATAGACTCTCTAAGTTTGAGAGAGGAGAGGTTGCCAAGCAAGTCCAAGAACTCATAGAGATGGGGTTTGTACAACCAAGTCAATCTCCATTTGTCTCTCCCATACTATTGGTGAAGAAAAAGAATGACACATATAGGATGTGCATTGATTATAGGGATTTCAACAAGCTTACCATCAAAAACTGCTATCCCATACCTAGAATTGATTATCAACTTGATGAGCTAAATGGAGCTAAGTTCTTTTCAAAGATAGATCCCAAATCCGGGCATCACCAAATAAGCATAACAAATGGGGATGAGTTCAAGACAGCTTTTCGCACCGATGATGGGCTTTTCCATTTCACGGTTATGCCCTTTGGTTTGTCAAATATTCCCGCCACATTCCAAGCACTCGTGAATAAGAAGCTTCATTCTTTCCTCTACAAATGGGTGTTGGTATTCTTTGATGAAATCCTCATCTATAGCAAGAGTGAAGAGGAGCATTTGTTGCATGTGAGGCAAGTGTTGGATACCTATAAATTGTATGCCAAAGAAAGTAAATGTTCTTTCATGGAGCATGAAGTGGAGTATTTAAGACACACTGTGAGTCATGAAGGAATCAAGGTGGAGTATTTAAGACATTTGTTGCATGTGAGTGTTGGATGCCTTGAGAGAGCGTAAATTGTATGCCAAAGAAAGTAAACGTTCTTTCATGGACCATGAAGTGGAGTATTTAAGACACATTGTGAGTCATGAAGGCATCACGGTGGCTCCAAAGAAGGTGCAATGTGTGGAAGAATAGCCTACTCCAACCAATACTACTCAATAGAGGAGATTCTTGGGGCTCTCCTCCTTCTATAGGAGATTCATTGAGCATTATCCATCCATTGCCACTCCTCTCACCAATAGGCTTAAGCAAGAGGCCTTCTTTTGGGATGCAATAGCGGAGAAGAGATTCTAAAAGCTCAAGGAAATCCTCACTTTAGCCCCTACCTTGGTATGCCTTTATACCAATGCAAGCAAGGTATCCACAAGAATACCAAGAAATTGTAGAAATCACACAAAATAGGAGAAGTATGTAAACTCTATAGATCCATGGCATTAGCATAGCA
Organism: Cibotium barometz; assembly: GCF_041138505.1. NCBI lineage: Eukaryota > Viridiplantae > Streptophyta > Polypodiopsida > Cyatheales > Cibotiaceae > Cibotium > Cibotium barometz. Next base: position 21,965,039 of record NC_141109.1, read on the forward strand.
TCAACAAGATGAAGATCAAAGATACAAACATATGGATCTAAGCTATACCCAAGGAAGCCATGTGATAATCTACACATGAAGGATTATGAGCCAACTCCCATGAAATCCCAAAGGTAGTACTCATGTGTAGTCCAAGAATGACAATAGTCCAATTACGAAATGATCCAAGAATACTAACCATGAGCCAATGGCTCTATTTATAGTTGCCACCAATGTAAGCAAGGTATTCACAAGAAAACCAAGAAATTGTAGAAATCACACAAAACAGAAAAAATATGTAAACTCCATAGATCCATGTCATGTGCATAGCGTCAACAAGATGAAGATCAAAGATACAAAGGTATGGGTCTAAGCTATACCCAAGGAAGCAATGAGACTTGCAGAGCTTTATGAGTGGGAGTATAATTTTTTGGTTTTCTTGTTAATACCTTGCTTACATTGGTATCATGATCCTTCATGTGTGGATTATCACATGAAGGTGGTGTTTGGGCCCACATATCCGCCTTGATGAGAGAATCCAACCCATGAATGAACTTCCTCAATCTCATGTCTTCATTCAGTCCCTCCACATACATGGAAAGCTTCATGAAGTTCTTAATGTAGTATTTAACCATCTTACCCTTTTATGCAAGCTTACACCATTGTTCCATGTACCTATCAAGCACCAATGGTGAGATGACAGTCATACTCATCTCTATTTTCAACTCTTCCCAAGAGTGAGGCATGTTGCCTTCCTTGCTATGTGCCTTCATCATTGATGAGCATAATCGTCCATGTGTAAAGATGAAAATGTGTGTCCATCTTCATAGTCCACTCTTTGGATAAAGATGAAAACAGGTGTCCATCTTCATAGTCAGCTCTTCCAACTCATTATGGGCTGATCCATTTCCCTTGAATTTGGAGAGAGAGACCTTGTCCTTCATGTCCTTTGGAGTGTTGAAGGATGAATCATTTTTGTTGTTGAAATGGTTATGCTTTGCCATTGATTGTAGGATGATAGAAATTGAGCAAAATCCTTGTATTCCCTCTTGATATAAGGGGAAAGCTCCATCCAACGTCCATAGACAATCCTTTGTATATGCACATTGGATTGCATGGCATCATTCCCATAAGCATCTTCTTCCACATGTATGGCCTGATTTGAGTTGGCATGCATTGCAACCTCTCGGCTTCACCAAAACCATTGTCCAGTGCTTAACTATTGTTGATATGTTTAGCAAATTTGTTATGCTTATTCCTTGCTTGTCCATAGATTCATTGGGAGCATTATATAGCCTCCCATACAAATGTGAAGGACCCATCTGAATTGGAGCACTCTTTGAAACTCCAACATGAGACTTCCTTGCATCGAAAGCTGTCTTGTTGGTTGCTTGCCATCCCTATGAGTAGGTTGAGCCCCATCTTGTGTCATTGTCTTGCTCTCCACCACATAAACTTCTTCATCATGCTCTCTTGATGCTTGTCTCAACGCAACACCATGCTCTACCAATGCATCCATGGTATCCTCCATAGTGATTTGCTCTTGATCTTGCAACCAATGCAAAAGGAATTGATAGAGAATCCCCAAATAGTCTCATCTCCCACCAAATTCAAAGTTAGGTTAAACAAGACCTTCCACTTGTACTTTTCCCACAATACTCAAGACATGATGTAATGAAGCATAATGAACAATCATGAGCAAAAAAAAATCACGAACGAAAATTTAAAAAATCCTATTTTCTTGGAAAACCTAATTTTCCCATGAAAATGATGAAAGCTTTGACACATAAGCATGGATTAAGTGCATTTTAACTCTATGAGAGAAGCTCATGTGAAAAGCTTATTGAAAGGAAGCCATCAAACCCTAATTTTTAAGAAATTCCTCAAGAAATTGATGGATGTTTGCATACATAAGGATTGACTAGGGCTAACAGAAGTAGGCTCGGTCTCACTATGGAAGAAATTTGACTTAATTTGATAAAAATGACTAAAAACTCCAATTTCTTTGTCAAAAATCAAGAATCTTCAAGAAACCCTAATGCACTTGTAAGTTTCCATGAACAATCCTAGGACATGTACATGAGAGTGTAGAGAAGCTTATGGCAATGTCATTTAGTGGAAATAGTGGAAAGAAAGAGGAAAACCCTATTTTTTGGAAGAAATCGAGAAACCCTAAAGACGGCAAGAAACCTAGTTTATCATGCCCAAATCTTGAAGATCTAGCATGTATGAATAGAGGAAAGTATGGAGAAGAAGAAGAATTCATCAATTTTGAGACATTATGGACAGAAAACCTAATTTTGGAGCAAACCCTTAATCATATTGCCTGGTTGGAGTGCAACTCCACCTGTCCTTGCATGTTGGATGTGCTTGTTTGCTTGTTATTTGATTTTGTTTACTCTTGCCATGAAGCCATGGAGATCAATGGAGCATGAGGAGCGTCGAAGTCTTCATCGCATGCGGGAGACACAAGTAGGTGCTTAAACCTTGCTCTTGAGATTCATGCAATTCTTGGTTTTGTTCAACATTTGTTAAGTTTTGCACAATTAGCTTAATCCTCTAATTAATCTTAGGTAATTAGATTTTCTTAGGCATCATTAGGTAGCTAGAGACTACAAAAAGAAAAACTCAAAAAATCATAAGGCTTCAAAGAGCTCAAATCATTAGAAATCTGAGGAGGAGACGAGGCAAATTTTTCACTTTGGACAGTTTTCTGAGAAGCGTACGACCGTATCCTTCTCAATGCCACAACCGTCTCTTCTTTGCCACGCCCGTGTCTTTCCCCAGAGCATATCCTCCAGAATCTGCTGTATTAAATCGAGCAGAGGGCATTTAATAAGCAATAAACTGTATTAATTACGCATAAAGGACATTAAACAAGGGGTACAAACTAGAAACAGCTCTACTGTCAGGAAATATCAATGAGTAGCTATCAGCACCTCCATAATTAAAGATCTCTCTGAACTGAAAAGCGTGCGGCTGTACCATCAAAAGCGTACGCCCGTTCCATCCTTGAAGCTACCCCCATTCCATCCCTAAAGCTACGCCCGTTCCTTCTGCCCCGCCACGGCCGTGTCTTCTTTTTCTACAAGCGCATGCCCATTTCTCTCCCTCAAGACACGTCCGTGTCCTCATTCTCAATGCGTACACCCGTTTCTTCATTTTCCACAAGCACACTTCCGTATCCTTCTCGTAGCCACGCCCGTGTCTTCCTAGAAGCGTACGCCCGTGTCTTCAATCCTACCACGCCCATTCCATTCCCTTGCCGAAAGCCGTACACCTGTGTCCTCATCTGAGTGTATGCCCATACCTTCTTGAAAGCGTACAACCATACCTTCCTAAAAAAGAAAAATAAAAAAAGAAACAACAAACAGAGAGACTATCCAGAGGGGGATCCAGCACTACAATTCTACACATTCATGCACTTTCGCTTAGGAAAATTGGTGCGAAACAACTCTCTATTTGACGATATAAGTTCTCCTGACAATCCCTCGCTCATAAGATCAGACCCATCGTTCAACACAGCTTGGAGCCAAACAGTGTTAGTCTTTGCCAGCACCATTCACAGTAAGGAGCATCCCAGCACGGGACGCGTTACTCCTAACCTAGAGACAGGAGAACAAGAGACTCCGTGCATGGACAGACCACTTGTCCTAGAGCAAGACCCAACATCCCCTACCCATTCACAAAGAAGCCTTGCTTCAAGACTCCGAAGCTTTATCCTGGAAAACGCGCAGTCAGATAGTCCACATCCCAAGAATAGAGGCATGGAAAACCAACCCAAAAGAGAGCCACGCCGCCTCTAGATCATAGAACGGAGATAGGCCACAAGAATGGCCGATTCATACCAAGTCTAGAGACCAGTGCTAAACCCGGGACAAGAACTAGCTCTCTAGGGGCCCGAGACGTCCTATCAAAGAGAGAGAAAGAGAGAGAGAGAGAGAGAGGGCCTACCCGGCCCCATCATATCAGGCTGGGGCACCAATGTACCAGCAGTACCCGCCTCCTGGGACATGTTGGTCATGACCACTCTCGGCTAGTTCAGGTGTGAACCCAGCTTACTCACAGGTACTTTTTCCCTGTGGCTGGACACAGGTTTTTTCCCCATGTGAACACACTTATGTGTGTTGGGCACCTTACCCTAGGCTTTTGTATGACTAGGCGGCCCGCCGACTGTACCTTGTACCTGCTGCAGAACAGCGTCGCCGTACAGATCTGCTGCGAGCCCCTGCAAATTCAACTACAGCCATCTCCTCAAACCCTTTGCCAACAGTAACCAGTAGCCAATTTTGCTATCTTTTCTAATTTCTTTTAAAAACTTCAGAAATTGCTTTAAAAATTAGTAAAATGGCTGCATTAATTTGGGGGCTTTTCATCATTGAGCCTGAAATTGTGACATTGGCATACATTGGCATTGATTTCATCAGATCAAGTACGTTTGCAGAAATTGACCATATTTGCAGGTCTATTATAGACATTTGCAAGCATTTTCCTATTACAGATACATTTCTTTGGCATTGGGACATTTCCCCCAATTTCTTGGGTGTTACAGCATTGGAACAGGTGATAAAGACACATTTTGGGACATTTCTCCCAATTTGTTAGGTGTCTCAGCATTGGATTGCTTTGTAGATTTTTGCCTTGATTCAGTCACACTACCTGTTTGTACGCATTTATGACAACCATGTCTGGGAATACTAGTGATTTGTTTGGTATGCTCTCCATTGATGATGAGTTGGATGGCACCAACTATCCTATGTGGGCATATATGATGAAACATGTACTAGTTGCAAAGAATTTGTGGGTTTATGTATCAGGGGCTGATGTCAGGCCTATTGTACCTGCACGAGCAGCAAGTACTTCAAGGACTATTGATGCAGGTGATGATGTATCTTCAGGTGGTGCTACATCTTTTGCACCTTTGCCACCCACTCCAGAACAGCTAAGATGGGATGCCAAGGATGCTCGGGCACATGCTTTGATTGCCCTTTCATGCAAACGGCAGGTTATACCACACATTCGTTCATGCACTTATGCTAAGGGTGCATGGGATGTACTTGCTTCTTTGTATCAGGTTCGCAACAATGAGGCTCGTGTTGCCTATCTTCGCAAGAAGATTGAGTCTGCGCATATGGATGAGGGTGATTCAATGGACAAGTTCCTTACACGCATCAAGGATTTGCGAGAGCAGTTTATCACATTGATAAGGTCATTCCAGATGGTTCACTTGTATCTACAGTGCTTTAGGGTGTGCCAGAATCCTATCAAGGTTTCGCTACAACTCTTCGTTTACTCATGAAGGGTAATCCAAACTTGTATACCTTTGATGAGTTGCTAACTCTCTATTTGCAGGAAGAGCAAATTCGTTCTAACAGGACTACTATGCTTTCTGCTGATCAGGCATTTGGTGCCTTTGATCGAACAAAGGTAAATCTAGGGCCTCATCTAGTGGTAAGCCTAAGGGCAAACCACATGCCCATTCAGTTTCTACCTCGTCTAAAGAGGGTGAAACCAAGAAAAAGAAGAGATGCAGCAACTATTGGCAACTATTGCAGAAAACCTGGCTATCTCATTGACGAATGCAAGAAGCGCATTGAGAATGAACAGAAAAAGAAGCAGCAAGGTTTGGCTGCTACAGTGGACACTAAAGAAGAGGCTAACTTTGCTCATGAGGGCTATGCATTAGTAGTTACATGCAATTACATGTATGTCTATCTCAGCTGGAGATTGGTACTTTGATAGTGGTGCTTCTAAGCACATCACTTCTTGCAAGGATCTATTTGACACTTTGCAACATACACCTCCAGTTGGCATAGTTATGTGTGCCAATGATGCCTCTTACTCCATTAAAGGCATCGGCAATGTGGAGCTAATAGCCTGTAATGGAGACAATTTTACTCTTCGTGACACTTTATATGTACCAGGCATTAAGAGGAATCTCATTTTTGTTTCAGCCCTCGCATTATTTGGGTTTAAGGTTCAGTTTTCTGACCACTGGTGCTTAGTGTATGACAGCAGAGACTTAGCTTCTCTTATGCTTTCTGGGACATTATGCAGTGGCTTGTATACGCTTGACATGTATGACAGGAGTACTCATTCTCATGATGGTATGGCTGCATCCACCTCACGTGTGTTGAGTGACACTGAGTTATGGCATGCTCAGTTTGGTCACTTGAATTTCCCATCTCTTGTACGCTTGCAGAAGCAAGGTATGGTGCATGAGCTTCCTCCTATGTAGGTTCCATTCAAGCATATATGTGAGGGATGCATTCTTGGAAAGATGCACAGGAATTCCTTTCCTAAAGATGGTGCTATGAGGGTTGTCCGTCCATTACAACTCATTCATAGTGATCTTTCTATCCCCATGAGGGTTGTCCATCCATTACAACTCATTCATAGTGATCTTTCTAGCCCCATGAGGGCTCCATCTTTTGGAGGGCACTTGTACTTCATCAGGTTCATTGATGACTACACTCAGTTTTATTGGATGTATGGTTTAAAAGTGAAGTCAAGTGCCTTTGCAACTTTCAAAGACTTCCGTCCCATGGCTGAAAATGCTTGTGGTCACAAGCTTGTCACATTGTGTACAGTTCGAGGGGGGGAATATTTGTCAAATGAGTTCACAGCTTACATATAGTTACATGGTATTTCCCATCAGTGTACTACCCCCTATACTCCTCAGCAGAATGGAGTTGTAGAGAGACGTAATCGTACACTTATGGAGATGGCACGTTGCATGCTCAAGAGCAAGGATCTGCCCAGTAAGTTTTGGCTTGAGGCGGTTATGTGTGCCAATTATGTGCTTAACCGTTGCCCCATTAAAGCCTTGAAATCTATGACTGCCTATGAGGCATGGAATGGCAGGATTCCAGTGGTGACTCATATGAGAGTCTTTGGGTGTTTGGCATATGTGCATGTGCCCACACAACAAAGACATATGTGCATGTTTGGCATATGTGCATGTGCCCACACAACAAAGACATAAGCTTGATGCAAAGGCAATCAAATGCATTTTCATTGGGATACAGACTCTATGTGCCTAATACAGGCAAGATCATTGTGTGAAGAGCTGTTATCTTTGATGAATATGCATCTCAACCACTTGTCTCATGTACAAGACAGCCATCTATTGGGCCAGAAGATGTGTTTGATACTTTCTTGCCTTTATTCAATTCAAATGTGGATAATGTAGAGCCAATTTCAGCTCATTTACCGCCACCTATTCCTGCTGAAAATCGCCAAAATCAGTAGCTGAACTTGCCCCAAATTGATCCTAAAATGCCTCAATTTGATTAGGATTCCTTTGGTGATGCATTCACAGAAGAAGCTGCAGATACTAGGAAGTCAAAAGCTGTTCCTAGATGCCTGGTTGAGACTTTGCGTGATAGCAAACACTCTACATTTATGCCAAGTCGTACACGTGCTGTTTCTCGCCATTCATCTTCACATTATGTGGATACCACTCTTGTTGCCACCGCTTGTAATGAGGAACATATTTCTCATGTTGATGCATTGGAGGATGACAATTGGGTGGCAGCCATGCGTTCGGAGTTGGACTCCATTGACAAAAATGGTACTTGGGAGTTATGTGACTTGCCTCCTCGCAAGCATGCTATTGGCACAAAATGGGTTTTCAAGCTGCAGCGTAAGCCTGATGGTTCGGTTTATCGCCATAAGGCTCCCTTGGTCGCCAAAGGGTATGCCCAACGTGAGGGCATTGACTATGAGGAGACCTTTGCTCCCACTTCACGTATGACTACCATACGTACTGCTATTGCATTGGTTGCACACAAACAATGCCATGTACATCAGTTGGATGTCAAAACTGCCTTCTTGAATGGCGATTTGCAAGAGGAAGTTTATGTATCTCAGCCTCCTGGCTTTGTTCAAAAAGGTCCAGAAAGAAAAGTATGCCGTTTACATCAAGAACTATATGGTTTTAAACAGATTCCTCGTGCTTGGTACCACAAGATTCATGCATACTTGACTGCATACTTGACTGCCAAAGGGTTTCAAAATAGTTCAGCTGAGAGTACACTTTATGTTCGCCACATTGGGAACAATGTTCTCATCCTTATTCTTTATGTGGATGACATGCTTGTCACTGGCCTTGAACAGGGTGATATTTCAGCTTTTAAAGCTGATTTGCAGCATGTATTTGATGTCACAGACATGGGGCATTTACATTACTATTTGGGCATACAATTTATACCTTTTGAGGGGGGGTATCATGTTATCTCAGTGCAGATACATTGAGCAGCTCCTTGAGCGTTTTCACGTGATAGATTATAAACCTGTTTCTACTCCTATGGAACCAGGTCTAAAACTATCACTTGAGCAGGCTGGTGAGCCTTTTGATGTTGCCACCTATCAACAAGCTATAGGATGCCTTATCTATTTATGCTCTTCTCATTTGGACATACAGTATGATGTTTCTCAGTTGAGTAGATTCATGCATTGTCCGAGCACTATGCATTGGCAAGCGTGTAAGCATGTCTTTCGCTATCTTAAAGGCACCGCAAACTTTGCCTTGTTCTATGGGAATTCTTCTACATTATGCTGACATGCAAAAGGTTTATCTCAAAAGAATGTCCTAGAACAAATGCAAGAAGACCACAAAATTTGGAAAAGGGGATAGCCCGGTAGTCATGAAAAGCGGTTCGGAAGATGGCACAACCACCCATGTGTCAACCTCTTCATCTGAAGAGGAACAACTGCTACCTTCAGCCACCTGTGCCAGCGAGCCAATTGACCCTAACCAACTTCCGAGAAAGTGAGCCGAATACCCTAATCTCATTGAGGAAAAGGAGAGGCTAATGGCAACCCAAGAGTTGGTCCAGGACTGCCAAGCTCAACTAGGGGATGAGCCTCCAATAGCTTACCTCGATCCATGCCCCTCGGTTTCCAACTTGCAACCTACGGAAGAGGCTCAGGTGTATAACAAAGAGTTCCAAGAACAAGCACCCCCTAATAGGCCAACACAAGCAACATCACCCACCACGACAGCTACCCCCCACCAGGGAAACCTGGTAGCTGAATATCTCAAAAACCTGGGGGATGACTGCCTCAAAAGAACAGACACAGAAGTCCAAATCCCAATACCCTATACAAACAAGGTGACCTTCCTCAAGGAACCGCATCTGTTCCCAAAGACATTCCAGGTCTCTCTTCCTTCCTCTCTTCTCAGATCCAGATGCCCATTGGCACCTTGCTTCACGGTAGCCCAAGCTTATGGAAGGATCTAAAAGATTGGATCGAGGAGCACCTCGGAGCAGGGATGCGGGAATCCGCAGAGCTAGATAGCTCTAATGAGACTGAGGATGATGAACTCATTGAACCCCATGGGATCACTGGCACCCCCACGGTTCGAGTCAACAAACTCGAACAATATTTTGAAGGTGATGAACTCAGTACGGCATTGCTCATAACCTTCGATGGCCTTCAAGTCACTACCATCCTGGATGGAGGGGCAGGAGTAAGCATTGTCACCAAACAATGCTGGGAGAAATGGAGGGCACCAACCATGGATGACACGACCTTGTTGGTGAAACTTGTTGATCGGGCCACCGCTAGGTCCATAGGTCTTTTGAAGGATTTAAAAATCAAGATCCTTGGGACCACCTTCCGCCACACCTTCATGGTGATGAACTTCGGCTGACAACTAGTTTCGTGTGATTGCATCCTTGGACGACCCTTTATGAGGGAGACAAAAATTATCCATGACTAGGATACCGACCACATCTATATTTGGAGAAAGGATCAAACACTCAAGATCAACCTACGCACTTGGAAGGTCCATCCCATGGGCAACCGACCCTTCGCAGAGGACTCCGTAACAACCACCCGGTCCACTGCAGTCCACTTGTGCCAAACCTGCCACAAAAAACAATAGATGAGGAAAAGGATAGTGAGGAATGTGCACCCCTCTCGGCACCGGAAGACTTTGAGAATTGGATGCATATCTTTGCTACCTTGGACATGATTCCGAGGCGCACATTATGTGGAAGGACTTGATCTTGGATGAGTATGATAAGACCTCTTAGGGCAGCTATGCATATTCAATAGGCGGGCTAGGAGACTCTCTTCCCCACAGGGCTGGATTGGAAGAGGCTTCAAAGCCTCACGGAGGATCAGAGAGGGGTGCTAACACAACATTTGAGGGGCTCTAATCCAATGATTGTGCAGATTGATGCTACCATTCCCGTCCACTCGATCGCAGGAAGCTTCTTGGAACGCTTCATCACTTGTGGTTTGGAGTTTTCTCTAGGATATCTATAGGTTATGGAACTCCCTACTCCGGGGGAGGAAGATACACTAGTCTTTTTGTCTGAATACGATGGATAGTATTTGGAGAGCTCTGGCGTGCACTATATCACTAAGGGCCTGGTGGTGCATCCTCTGAGAGTTATTGGCAGGGCAAGGACGTACTTTTATATTGATCCCGCCCCAAGGATGGTCACAAACGCTTAACACCTTTGGTTGTGCGGGCCACCCTACTCCGGGGGAGGAAGATACACTAGTCTTTTTCTCTGTATAGGATGGATGGTATTTGGAGCGCTCTAACGTGCAGGATATCACTAAGGACCTGGTGGTGCATCCTGTGAGAGTTTTTGGCAGAGCAAGGACGTACTTTTATATTGATCCCGCCCCAAGGATGGTCACAGATGCTTAACGCCTTTGGTTGTATGGTGGATGCCCTATCAAGTATTTGCATTGGCACCCGGGTGAGTGGGTGTGCAAGGATGTTACCAACCTATGAAAAACATGCCTTTCTTCAGTTATACTGAGCCGAACGCCACACATCTTGTCCTAGGTCACATTCAGAGAGTCCCTACTCTTAGACCTCATTGGGAGGCTTACGGTATCACACCTGACATTCAGAGGACTCCTCGAGAAGGTGGTGGCGTTCTTATAGGAGGACACATATATCCTCCTTTATTTGGCTTTCTCTAGTGGTGGCGTTCTTATAGGAGGACACATATGTCCTCCTTTATTTGGCTTTCTCTACTTGGTGGGCTTTTCCACCAACTAGTGGAGATCGGTTGTCGGTAACAGCTCGGCATGCCCAAGATGTGCAAAAGCTTCAAAGACAGTCTACCATTGCTTATGGGAGTGCAGGGAAGCATAGAGGATTTGGACTCCGATAACACGTCTCTTTGGAAGGATGAGGATGCTTACATTTCTTTTTGTGCTATAATTTAACGAACACAGTCGGGCCCACAGCTCACGTATGAGGGGAATGTCTCGGATCTGGTCATTATGATCAGTAAAGGAGTTGCCCGCCGGCAGTGCCATCTTCAGGTTATGCCAAAGTCAGCATACATCCCCCCCCCCCCCCCCCCCCCCAGCACAAAGGTTGGACAATGCATGGGAGATTCTTGCTAGTCCTGCAGCCTGGCACGTTTGGAAGGCTAGATGCACTAAGGCCATTGAGGGCACTTTGGGTTTATGAGTCAGTGCATTTGCAGGATTTGGAGTTATGGCCACTTGGGCCATTCTAGGGATCTTCAAGGGCCACATAGAGAAATCCTGGCCCATTTATGCGAGAGTGGGATTATGGCATCTTTTTCACTCCCACTCATATGGGACCTTGTTGGCAAAGGTACTGGATTGGCTGAGATTTCCCCCTGGTTTCGTTTGAAGTCTCTTTTTTAGGGACAAAAAAGAAAAAAGAAAAAAGAAAACCACACTTCAGTGATCAATATCTGCATGAGCAAAAACTTAATCACCAATTCAGCAAGACACAAACACGGCACCAGGCCCTGATGAAACCTAGTCAAACGAATTCGGATTAACAACTACAAGCTGCTCACCTGGTAAAACTGGAGAGGTCATGGCTGATACTGGCTCCATGTTTCTACCAAAGATATCTGTCATTGTGCACTCACAACGAAGAACAAAGCCCACATCTTCCGACCGAACCTTGTAAGAGCTTGTTCGTTGCAAGGGTAGAGTCTCAAAAGAAATTGACACTCCAGGAGCACTAGATCGTGACCTGCGTAGAAAGTAAAGTACAATTAAAAATATGCTGCCCAAGAGTCTAGAAATTCATTTGTGTAGCAGTCAACTTACCACTGATATTTGGCATCTTTCTTGTATTTCTGCCAAATCGCCTGGTCACCTTCATTTTCAAACATTACTCCTGTTGAGCTCAACACTTCACTCTCAGCTGCTTTCCCACTTAGAAGCAACTTTTGAGGCCTTGGAACATCTACAAAAACATTGGATAGAACCACCCCCCCCTTGAGAATGCATTGAGCTAGAACTTCACAGTAATCATTCTCACTCACACAATCAACATAATTATTGAAGACCGTTGATGTAAAAAGAAAAACAAAAATCATATACAGCACTAGCAGGGCTGCTGGGCACCAAATTGATCATGACATATAACAAATAAGCTACCCTGTCATATAACAAATAAGCTACCCTGTACTCATAAGTAATCCCTGTAGCTAGGGGGTTAGCTTAACATGTCCTCAGAAGCCATGTACGTTGAGAGCTATGGCTGTTGTAACATACAAACTATGGGTTCCTGGTCAACAAGTTGGACAGCTGTTGTGAGAACACAGCCTTCAAACCTTCCCTCCTCTGCACATCCCCCAAAAAGAAGCAATTGGCCACACCTACTTGGTGTGATCTGGGCCGCCGCCTCAACCCGCCTGACCAGTTCGCCTCCACCCTTCAGCTGTCCATAGGCAGTGCCTTCCAGCGGTGGGAGAAGAAGACAAGCGGCTGCGCAAGTATGGCCGGTGGGAGATGAAGATAAGAGAAAGAGAGCTGGCTGCGCAAGAATGGCTGGTGGGCTGTTGATAAAGGGAGCAGCTGACTAACGAGTGGAACCGGGAGGGCAAGGAAGAGCGGGAGAAAACTGGAAAGGGAAAAGAAAAATCAGGGAAGGTCCTCTCTCTCTCTCCAGAGAGCAGAGACACTTAGAGCCCGCAGGAGACAGAGGACACCTGGCTTTCGGACACCATGCCTATACCAGAGAGAGATGACAGAGATCAGAGCTCAGTTTCACAGAGAGGGTGCGGAGCGACTGGCTCGCTTCAGAGCACACCCAGGCATGTTCTTCAGGGAGCTGTGGACACCCCCTTCACTGATGTATACCATTTTATACCCCCAGTATGGTAAAGGATGGAGCTAGCTAGGTTGCATATCATGATTGTATTAGCTTTGCATTCTCCCAATAGTAGAGCTCCATCCCCTTCACCACTCATTGTACTTATTGCACACCCAGATTCAGCTTTTTAGTTCAGTACTTTTTCATTTTGTTGAGATGACAGAGGATACCCCATACAGGTACTCCGATTTGTCTCATAGGCCGAGTTCGGTCTTTTGGAAGACGTTAATAAAATCTCTCTCTCTCTCTCTCTCTCTCTCTCTCTCTCTCACACACACACACACACACACACACACACACACACTTCTTTTTTTTAAGTGAAACCACTGTCTCATTGAGAAAAAAGAATATACATTCATAGCTGTCCCAAATCAAGGCAGCTACTACTCAGTTCAAAAACAATGGGAAAACACTTCTAATTGCAGGAAGGAAAGTCCCCCAGTTTCACGAGAATCTCAGAGGGATTGGAAAAGAGCTTTCCAGAAATAAACAAACAACCAGACAGAATCTCCATAGAAGAGCAACTGATTCCGAGCATGATAGATAGTCCAGAATGCCCAGAATCTGGTCTAGTCAAGGAAGCTTATATAGTCTGGTAGGGGAGGAGAAAGGCAACCAAAAAGCCAGAACATTCGACCAAAATGCCTCCCCCTAAAACGAGCCCGAAGATGAGCCGACAAATGATAAAGAAAATCGCGAGTGCAAACAATACCATAGAAGGTGAGGCACTATCTTTGTAGGATGAGAGCACCGCCTACAAGAAGCAGTGGCAATGTGCCTTTGTACCAAAAGAGATCCAGCCGGGAATACCCCAACAAGACATCTCCCGAGAAACAATCAATGCTTGCGGGGGGCAAACCACTCTTCCAAATTCTTTTCAATGTAGCTTTCCACCAAGCAAGAGATTTTGACATATGCCAGAGGCGATTTGCATGATCCTCAATCCACGGAGGTGGTAAGAATAACCTATAAGCCTTGGCTGTATACAAATTGCCAAATCGTACAAGAGTATATCCTAGAAGGTGCCTACGAAAACGCCAATCTTGAATTCTCAATGGTTCCACAAGCATTGGGATTGGCTAAAAGGGTCGCATTATTTCTGTAATGAGTCTCTAGTTTGGCCTGTGATGCATCCCCAAATTGCATTGTCTGACTGCAAATGGGAAAGTGAGAACATAACCATTTTCATCCACAACGTCGCATATGCGATGAATTCCCAAGGTAGAAAGATTGTACGCCTTTCTTGGTTGAGACAAAGCAAGCGGTGGATCAAACACCCTCCTCTAATGAATACTCTGTAACAATAGTGAGTTTCCTTGATTTGGAAGCCTACCAAACCATTGCAATCGAATGTCGAGAGCCTAGAATATGACCATGGAAATTCCCAAAGATTATATCATCATAATTGATAATCCAATGTCCATATGCATCCGTTTGCATGGAGCTCTAGCATGCATGCCCATGGCTTGACTTTCTCTATAAATGTAGGTAGAAGAGTGGCTTCCAATGTCCATATGCATCTGTTTGCATATTAGTGCATAGAGCTCCTAGCATGCATGCCCATGGCTTGATTTTCTCTATAAATGTAGGTAGAAGAGTGGCTTTCCTTGCCAATATATGATAATGAATATTAAGGACATTGAGCCCACTATGCATTTCGGCCAAACAGACAAGGTCTTACCTTAACAAACGTAACCCTTTTCTATCGGCTTCCGTTTTCCATAGGCATTGCATTGCTTTAAACATGAAACTGCCAATTTGTTTGCTCGACCATGGTAAGAGCCGAAGATAGAACTAGACAGATGCTATGATTATTGATTGTACTACACGCAATCGCACACGTAGAAGCCATGCAGATAAGTTTCAGTATTCTTTATTAGAGTGCACATTTGATTGGGGAACAGGCCCCGCCCCCTTTCAAGAATTTATTCAAGAACAATCCACGAGCATGCTGGCCAAGATACAAAAGCAAACCAATCTGCCAATGTACTATATCCAAGTCGATGTCGATGTTGAGGCACGAGATCTCTGATGCCATGCACACCGCGGTGATGACCCACAAGAATCTCTCACCAGGCTAGTACAAGATCCAATATCCTAAATCCATATCCAATTCCAAGTCCAAGTCCAAGAAAACTCAATACCCAATCTGTAGAAAATCCACAAGAGAGCAAACACCAAGTTGGTGATGGAACCCTAAACCCTGATGGCAGATTTATGAATCTGGAGTCAAATCTCTTGTTGAAAAGCTAAAATACACGGAGCAACGCCCGTAGATGAGGGCAGCGCTGGTGGCGGTACTGGCGGCATTGCTTGAAAGAGGCTAAGCAGCACGGAAATGGTACAAGGCAACAGCACAGGGCGGCCCAAAGGGCTATGCAAGCGGGACACAAGGCTGCAGCGGCGACGGTGCTTGCATATAGCGGTGCACAGAAAGAGCCAGTACGGAGTGGTAGAAGAAACCCCTCGATCAAAAGCTTGATAACGATGATGATGATGACGAAGATGGTCTTCTCGCACTCTCCAACGAACTCGATGATGATGTTGATGAAGGTGAGGATAATCCCCAAGCTTCAATGAGTGAGAAGGGAGAGGTTCATGCTTCTTTTATACCCAAGGGGGGGTCCTGCTTTTGCCAAAAGCTACCATGCTTCGATTTTACTCTATGCTTTTCTTTTTATTCTTTTAATAATAAAAAATATTGCTCAACTTTTGACCAACTTTCCAAAGTTCTTTTATGCTTTGCTTTTTGGCCCTGGAGCTTCTTTTTTTTTTTAAAGTGCCTTTTAGCTTTTTGATCCGACTCAATCATGCCTTCTTCCACCTGTCTAGTGTCTGGTTGAGGGTTCCATCATGTGAAATAGAGCTAGGAGGGCCAAACAGTTGCATTTCCTCCCTCTTACATCACAGTTGTTCTCAACTGTAGATTGCTGGTCTTTCTCTATATATGTGTTATCTTCAGCTCATCTAGCAACATCTCTCTATATATATATACCTAGATGAATCCAGGAACATGCCCAAATTCACCTTTTAGGAACGTGCATGTTATATACTCATGGTAGTCAACACACAAGACTATATAACTATCAACTCCATTATGCATAGCATGGACTAGATACTACAACATCCTCCCTAACGTCATCAATGCCCAATAGTGGGTGTTGAACTGTGTATCAAGATATGCTCTCACACACGCACTCCACACACACACACACACACACACATGAGAGCATATATTCACACAAAGCCATTCGTACTGAGTTTCTATCAAACCTCCAGAGATGCAAGGCAGACTCAACCATAATGAAGCCTAGCACTAAGGGAAATAGCAAATAGAAAGAATTAGTACAGCAAATAAGTAGTTGATAGGGCAAATGCACCGCTAACGATAGAAAGAAAAAGCACAATATCAACTAGCCACAACTCCGACGAAAACTTCACAATGTGAAATCTGCATGTACGCTAATACGGCTGAATTATATACCTAGATGAATCCAAAAACATGCCCATCTTTGAGCAATGTCTTTGTTCTTGCCGGCACATCTTCATAGCCTCTCACATGTGTTAGATAAAATAAATGCATACATTCCTCCTGCAAGAACTAGACAGAAGCTAGTCAATAAACAAGTATGCATCATTCGCGTCTACTGGGTAATCCAAGTACTCGCCAGGTAGTCTGGAGGCTAGTGGACTATGGTATCCCATAAATCCAAGCATTGTCCATACATCAAAAACAGCACACAAAGTCAAAGAAATTCAAACATACATCAGTATGCAATGCAGAATCGACGATCCTCCTGTTCATGGATTGTCTTGTCTGGTTTCATCGGAAACTGTGCTGAGCTATCTGGCTCCCGAGGAAAACAGCTCAGACTATCGCTCAAGACTATCTAGTGACTAGGACCAGCCCAAAGTTCGTCAATAGTCATCTCGGTGATTTGGACACATTGACCACCTGACTATGAAATCCAATACACTCATCTCGGCCATCTCGCAATGACCGCCCGACTATGAAATCCAATACAATCATCCGGGCCAACTAGTCGCAATGACCACCCAACTATGAAGTCCAAGGTATCTGGTATCTTTGCTGTCCAATGGGTCATCTGGCATTGTTGCCTCCCGTATACAAATCTTGCTCCTTGGGCTATCTGGCATCGTTGCCACCCAAACTAGAGCATGTCCAAGTAACTATTATATAAGCGGAATAATGATCAATTCCAGTCCAATATATGTACAATGAGAAGGGCTACAGGTAAAATCCCTTCCTCTTGAATCTATCTTGATCGCAAGACGTCCATATCTGTGCTTCAAATATATCTGAACCAACCATTTCTTCATAAGCTCGAGGTATATCTAGATAATCCTTGAAGTACTTCTCTGGCATCCATTTTGCATCCAAGAGTGAATAATTCTTGAATTTCAACACGAGCTTTCAAACCATTGTCTTTCCTCTTTTTCTCATAGAATGAAAAAGAATTTGTTCTGGCTCTTCCATCCCTGGTGCATCCTTCAATACAGACTCCTATAGGTGTAACCTTGTACATGGTTCCAATAAACTTGTTAAGGAAGGCATAAACCGGTTTGCATAAAATCCTTTGTCTCACATAAACCGGTTGGTATCATAAGAAAACCCTTTTTGATGCCATAAAAAATCCATTCAGAAACTTACGCATTTCCATTAGAGGTGGAATAGGAATATATGAAGTAAACTCCAAAGAAACTGCTGAAAAGTTGTAAGTTCAGATGCCACATTCTCACCAACTTTCTACTTTACCTCATTCCATTCCTTCTGTACATCTGCTTCAAAGTTTGCGGATAGAAACTTTTTGTTGAACACGGTCTTGAAATCAGTCCATGTCTTGAAATCGGTCCATGTCTTTGCTAGGTCACTTCTTGTGCTACTTTTAGCCACCAATTCAAGGCGGCATCCTTCAAATGTATACGAACCATTCAAAGCTTTTGACTTTTCGGAGTAGCCGTCTCTTCCAAAAGCACCATCACACTGTTTGACAAAAGACAGAGCTTTTTGGGTGTCCCGCTTTTCATGAAAAGCATCAAACTTGATGCTCTTCTCGATTGCTTCTTTCTTGTACATAATACAAGAAAGAAGTAATACAATTGAATCTTTAGTACAATGGTTTAGCACTCGTGTGTGGTGTGTGTGATTCCACCACACACTTCTTTCAATCTATGAAAACCATAGCACATAGGCACAAGTGTTCTACACTAGGAGAGAGGATATCATTGAGAGAGAGAGTTATGAGACAGAGATTATCTGCATTAAAGAGGGAACATGACAAGCAGCCTGATGCCCAATGGATGGCAGATACCTATGCGTTGTCAAGGCTTAGCTTCAACACTGTTTGGAGCAGCGTGCATAGTTTTGCTATCATGCCCAGGAGTCATTTTGGACTCATATGGGAGGTAGATGCAACAAACACTTTTTTGCTACCCATGGTCCATCCCATAGCAGAAAAAGGGTACAACACTTCCAAAACATGCATGGTATACTCTCCATTCAGAACCTGACATGGTCAGAAGGACGGCCTCCCAGCACCTTACCACAGTGGCACATAGCCCCCCACAGAGAAAGAGTGCAACAAAAGATTTGAGATTTCTTGCATCAGTGGGAATCAGCCCTAAAACAACCCCATGTCAATGGACAAGGTGGAAGCGATAAATCCGAATACTTTTCTTTTTAACTGTCGATGGCTCAATTAGGAACTGTCTAAACCATTGAATGGTTTATTTTGCTTATCCTGCTTCAGAAATTGGAAGTTTTCTCCTCTGCAAGTCCATGTGTTGAAAACTGAAGCAAGTACATTTGGGGTTGTAACTGAAGCATGAATCACAATGCGGTGACATTTCCCAACCTAGGGAGCCTCCCATGTGTGGGGGACTAGGTATCCCTTGTGGGTACCTGCAGTACCCAGTCTTGCAAGTGAATTTGTGCCACATGTCCTTTACTTCCTCATGAGTTTCCACGCCTAGGAGAATGAGGGTAAAGGTCGACTTTATAAACCTTGTTGGAGCCTTTTTAGGCATTCTTGGTATTATCTCATATCAAGAAAAATGGCTATTAAAAAAAATCAAAGTTTTCCTTTTGTTATTTGCACTGGGAACCTGCGTTGTGATAAGTTGCATATGTCCAAGTTCCATTTCTCTTAAAACATGAAGGTTATCAGCCTATACACCATTTAAAAGGCTTATACTCGCCAAGTGAAGTAGTGAAGGTGTTTGCCTAGGACCAAGAGGTCCTGAGTTCAAAACCCCCTTTGGTGCTTCCTCGGCAGCATCGCTTACGGGCGGATAATTAAGCGCCTACGGGCGGTGGAAAATCAGTAACTACCGGAAGATCTTGGGCCTAAGGCCAGTCAACAAAAAAAGGCTTATACTCAACCATATCATACAAGTGCAAATAAACCCTGTCCGTTATCTTAACCCCCTCTTGAATTACCAAAAATAAAGCTCAAAAGCACCAAAACTCTTATTGTTCTCCATGTGTGAAACCAACAAGCTTCCAGGCCAGTATGATGGCCTCCAGGGAGGCACTGAAGATGACGAGAGATGGAGGTCCGCATCCAGAAATGGGCATTTGAGGGCAGCCTCAGTCAGGGTAGGCCAGTACAAGTGCTAATAAACCTTGTCCATTATCTTAACCCCCTCTTGAACTACCAAAAATAAAGCTCAGAAGCACCAAAACTCTTATCGTTCTCCGTGTGTGAAACCAACAAGCTTCCAGGCCAGCACGATGGCCTCCAAGGAGGCACTGAAGATGACGAGAGATGGAGGTCCGCATCCGCAAATGGGCATTTGAGGGCACACTCGGTTGGGGTAGGTGGAGCAGCTGCCAGGGGACGCACTAGAACACTAAATAAACAATACACGTGAACAGGCTAGAACCAGAAAGCGGACAATCAGGGGTGACAAGACGGACAAGGAGAGGGGGAAACGGGAGGAAGAGAGGGCAGACGCAAGACCACAGGGGCGGATGGGACGCTTACAGGGCAGGAAGGGAGGGTGCACGCTGGAGAGGAGGCGGGGGTGGACATAAGGGGAAGGCAAGCTGCTGCTATGCCAAGCTCTGAGGTGCTTCAAAGCAGATTTGATACTCTAACAACACTTTGACAGGAATTTATCTCTTCAAGAAAACCAGTGTGCTTTCCATCATGAATTGCTTCCACAAGGGCACATCTCCTTTGGAAAGTTAACAATTTGCTGATAGTAAAACCACCGACTCTAAGGCAGCCAAATATGTTCAAAAAATCAAATTGCCTGATAACAGTTAAGACATTCTTTTCTCCCATAAGCTACAGACAGATCCTGTGTTTTTTGGATAACTCATGCTGCCGAAAAAACTCCCATCAAATAGATCCCATGGTTTCTTTCCACAATGGATAACTCATGATCCACAAACATCTGCCATAAAATAGATCCCCCTGATAAAGTTACTGATATTATTTTAACACAAGCCAAAAAAAGGTAAACCTGGTAGTATGGGTGGAGATTTTTCTGAGAGAACTTTATTTCCAATGAACCCATCTGCACGTACCGGAGTGTACCTGCAAAGTCCTACATTTATGACACTTCAAGATGACAGAATTAGTCTTACACAAAGGAAATATTTGTAACTTACGCAAAAATCAACGAATGTGTATAGTCCTCCTCCACAATATTATACGTCTTTGAAGTAGCTCCTTCAATCAAAGCAAGTGTCCCATCTTCAGATTCTCTATACCAACTCAAGTTACTATTTCCTTCAAAGCCTCCATGATATTCTCCATGTCCAAGAAGTGTTCGAGTTCCAATCTTCTTGATAGAGACATTTTTTACACTGGGCATTGCTGAAATCCAATAATGTTTTTCTCAGACTATGCTTAAATTCTGGATTTTAAGGCATGCATGATTGGGTGGCATCAATAAAGGGCTACTAATAGGTTCTTCTGATTTATGTGACAAACAGCAACAGAACAAGAAAACATGTTAGGACTAAATTAGTCTGGGGTTACTACACAAGAGCTAGCTACTACCCTAACGAGCCTCTTGCTTTTTTTTAGTAGCACCTAGTTGTGACAAGAACTCCCTCTGATTCTGATCAAAACAAGGCCATATATTGCAGTGTAATGTCTGTGAGATGTTTGCGGTGAAGTGGCAGAGAGTTCACAAGGCAACAGTACATACAAGAGAGCATACTGGGAAAAGGAGGTATTTACCTGGTGCCACAGGATGATTGCTGCATGCTATGAGAGGCTTTCCTTTTTTGCCATCACTTCGAACAGGAGTCCAGCTTAAAGCTATGTACATTCCAACATCTTCTGAAGTTGGAATGTAAGTCCTGTGACCACAGGAAAATAAACTAAGCTGTGTGAGAACTAATATCCATGCTGTTGAAATGTTTTGATTCATAATGCACCATCACAAGAAGTTTAAGCTGAAATACTTTTTACGGAAAGAACATAGCAAAGAATGACACACATGGTATTTGCAAGAACCTTCGCCTCATCTGGCAAGGTTGCTCCTTTTACTGCATGCTGCACACAAAACCACCGGTACTCACTACATCCTTCAGTGCCACCATAATAGGATTTTTTTGGAACAACCTCTGCACCCTCGCAGCAATCTTGTATGCCGATGCTTACACCAACTGGATCAGCTGCAGCACAAGGATTTTTTCATCAATACTCACTAATTTAAGGAATCATACCTACACATACCAAGGAAAGCTCAAGTTATTTCCCAAACTTTTTTTTTAAAAAAAGTGCCATGAGTCTACACACAAAGCTTCAAATCATTGACTCCATTAGCATAGACTACGTGCTATGACATCCCTACTCACGTCATCAACACCCAAGAGTAGGTGCATGTTCATGCATAAAGATACGCCACCTTAATAGACTACGTGCTATAAAATCCCACTCACGCATCAGCACCCAAGAGTAGGTGTAAGTGCATTAATATTTGGGGGGGGGGGGGGTGTGTGAGTGTGTGTCGAGTGTGAGACTCCTTTAGAATGGAGTAATAGCTTGAAAGATTGGATATTGGTGCATCAAAATGCAGGCCGCCGTGCAGTTTGCTTTCACAATCTAACTGCAGCCAGTGCATACAAATTGCTTCCTCCTCCACCTTGGATACAGGCTCATGGAAATTCATTATGGCCATAGTCACAAGGGATGGGGGGCGGTAACGGGGGACGGGGACGGGGACGGCCATAAGTAGGGAACGGGGACGGCCATAAGTAGGGAACGGCACTCAAAAAATACTTTTTTTTTTTAGTTTTTCTACTCCACACTTATTCTACTTTGGAAGTACATCAAAATGAGCGCAAATTTACACTAAAATGGTAAGCTTTTGAGTCATATTAACAATATACGCCAATCAAAGAGTGAAGGCATTGACGGTCGTCAGCAGCCTGATTATGCCTCATTCCCATTCCATCTCCTCAATGCTTCCAAGGCCTACCATTTGCTCATTCCTCAGCCTTGGATAAGAATTGGATAAGAATTTACCCTGGTGGCACATGGGAACAGGCTATGGCACTTGGATAACAATTTACCCGGGTGGAAATCGACTTTAAAAAAAGACAGTGGGTCTTTTTTTGGCGATGCATTTCAAGCGCCGTACCAGTTGGCACTCTACTGGCCCCAAGGCGTATTGCTCCAGCTTTATGTGGGTGATGCCGCCTTATGCCCGAGACCGTACCTCACTTGTTGGGGAGTTGCTTGCCGTCCTGCGATTTTCTAAATTTTGCAGACTCCTGCTTCGAGTGTGGGAAGTTTGGTCACATGCAATCTAACTGTCCCCAGGTTTTGTTAAAGCCTCCACCTGCTACCGTCTAGCCGGCAGACCCTCCTCTCTCCGGGCCCTCTCCTATATCTAAGTCTCATCCCTCGGGTGCCTCGCCACCCACAGCAACTGAGAAAGGGAAAGCTAAAGTGTCTACTCCGCTAGTCAAGACTTGGGACAGGGGGAATGGTGCGGTTAAGGCTGCTCGCCTCGTCGGATTGGCAACTGCCAAAGAAACCACTTAAAGCTAGGCAGTGGTCAATAGGAATTGGACCGAAACTCCTCCTACTTCCTCAGAGTCTATGCCTGATGATGGATTTGGGGTGGGGCGACTTTGGTCAGCAGTGGTTCGAGGAGCTCATTCATTGCATCCATTATCTGGTACTCATGATCCAGCTGATGCCCCTACTTCTAACCTTCTAGAGCTTGGTAATGTTGGTGAGCAGTCAGTCATGGCCCAGCCTAGTGCAGCCATGCAAGTTGAGAGTTGAGTGGTGGGACTTTCTTGCAGTTTGTACATATGTATATACCGCTCAAATGCATTACGCACAATGTTCAGGGCCTTTGCCATGTAAATAAATGGAGGCTAGTGTGGGACTACATTAATAGCAGTAAGCCGCATATAGTGTGTTTGCAAGAGCACAATCAACACTCCTTGTCAGGCCGTGAAGGATATTTTGCTGGGTTTCGGATTTTCTATGCTACTTCTTATGCCTTCTCAGGTGTTGCTCTGCTTGTACATCATGAGTTGCAGTCACATGTTGCGTACAATGATCCACAGGGCCGTTTCCTTGTCGTTCAATGTATGCTTAATGGGGAGATTTATGAGTATGCCTCACAAACTTCTACTACACGAGCTGAAATGTAGCACAGTTTGACAGCCTACCCTTGGATGGAACATGCTTTTCTTTGTAGGGATTTTAATAATGCACCTGATCCAAGGGACAATAGTACGCATCGGTCTCATATGCTCTTAAGGGAACGTCACGTTTGGGGTCGTATGCTTGATTCCTTGCACAATTGTGATTTATGGCTGCATCTTATGCCGGGTAGCACTAGCTATACTTTCCATCACAATGCTCTCACTAGTTATTGGGCTCGATTGGACAGATGGTACATGTTGAATGCAGTGCAGTTTGATGCTTTTACCTGTGTAATGAGCCTGGATTTCTCGATGCGCTTGTCGGATCATTTCTCGGTCTGTATGACGTTGCATTTTGGTCTCCCACTGCAGGATGTTCCACTGCCTTGCAAGAGGCTCTTGCTAGTTAATAATAGTTATCTCATTATCATTCCTTCTGGTTCATAGTACATGGACTCATTGATCGCCTTGTTTTGCATGTTTCTATTGATGTCGCCTAGGCATGGAATCGTTTTTCCATGGGCATGCAGGATGTTATCCGAGACTATGGCAAATGCTACATGGGAGGCTTACAAACTCGGGTGGCCAATGCTAAGTCTCAACTACAACACCTTACAGATCTTAGCAAGCAACGTGCCCTTTCTGTTGCTAAGCAATCCTACCTTCAATCTGCACATCATTGCTTGGCTGACAATGATAAACGTAAACTCCAGAAATGGCAAGTCCGCTCCCGTCATAAAGCATTGCAGGATATGGACTGCTCCTCTAAGGCTTCTTTCGAAAGCCTCCACACTTCCCAACGTATGTATTTCCTTCATAGGGTGCAACGGCATGATATGACTTGGACTGACAATAAGCAACAGCTCGATGGTGTTGTCCAACAGTATTTTGCTGATTTGTTTGCTCCTCCTAGACCCTCCACCTCAGATGAATTTGCACCACATGATGTGTTCTTACGCCGAGTGCATCCTATTCTCTCCATGGATGAGGCAAATTTGTTAGAGATGCCATTTACTAATGAGGAGTTGACAGTTGCCTTGGCCCGATTGGGTCGATCGAAATCCCCAGGATGGGATGCGCTTATAGTCGAGTTCTTTGCCGAATTTTGGGATGATTGGAGCCATGTTTTGCTACGCATGATTAATGATGCCTAGCTTTTTGGTGTGATGCCTCTCTCATGGAAAAAGGGTTTGCTACGTTTGCTCCTTAAAAAACCATTGTGTGAAGTCTGTCGGATTGGCGTCCGATTACTCTGATGCCAATGGTTTATAAGTTTGTTTCTAAGATGGTGGTTCTCCAGTTGTCCCACATTTTGTATCCTGGTTTGCACCCTGCCCAGTAAGGTTTTGTGCCCCGCACCAGCATATTCTTGATAATATTGCGAATGCTTACATTGGGATAAAGTATGCCAAATACACTCGACAGGATGTTCTCATCATGCAAGTAGACATTCAAAAAGCTTTTGATACCATTGGATGTGATTTCATTGCAGCTGTTCTCGGCCAGTTGGGCTTCGGTCATCGCATGCAACATGTGGTGCATTGGCTCTATGCGGATGGCTTTGTCCGCTTCCTATTGGTTGATGCTCTCTCTTCCTCTTGGACATTGGGCCACTCCGTCCGGCAAGGTTGTCCTCTCAGTGCCTTGCTATATGCTATCGCCACTCATCCATTGCTGCTATACATGGAAGCTTTGGTTTCAAAGCAGCACTTGCATGGGGGGATGCCTTTTGTTAGCCAAGCTTATACTGATGACTCCTTTTTCTTCTTGCGCAATTCTCAGTCAGACGTCCAGCAGCTTATGCAAGCCCTTGACCCGTATGGTTTGGCGACGGGGTTAAAAGTTAACTTTGCAAAATCAAAACTCTTGCCTTTGCATGACCGTGACTGGCATCATTTCTTGTGGCCGGGCCTCTTGCTCCCTCCTGATCATGTGGTGCGGCATTTGGGGTACCCCATTGGTTGGCCCATTTTCTTGGCACAGGAGAGACAGTGGGTGCTTCAAAAGCTTTACCATAAGCTAGACTACTAGAAACTTTCCACTTGGCCACTTCATGTTCGCCTTCGGATTGCAGTCCATCATTATGGCTTATGTGCTCCTTAGTCCTCTTCGAACATTCATCAGTTTATGTCCAGAGCGACAAAATGTCTTTGGCGTACCAAAACTGACCGTAAGACGGTGCGTCTTCTCAAATGCAATTATGTTTGCATGCAACAGATGCATGGGGGCTTGAACATCCTCAACATACATGTTCATGTGTTGCTCGCAAGGCCATGCTCTTGCTTACTTTCTTGGAACAGCAACAGCCCTAGTTACTCATGCTTTCTCGCTTGTTTGCCTCTCTCAGGACAGTAGCATTTGGGCACTGGACACCAGCTATCTCAGATGTTATTTTCGGGCATTTTCAAGGCCGCATTCCTGGCTGTCCTTTTTCTACCCGTTTGCTTTCCGATTGGCAGCAGCTTTTGGCACATTTATCTTGGTCTGGCCGCCCTCCAGATCCAGGCAACTTGCTTCGTCAGCAAAGTCTACACTGGAGCTGGGTCTTTGAGTCCCCTTTGGCACTTTTCCAGCCTCGCAAGGCTTATTTTCTGCACGTTTGGCATTTCTATGGTGGATGATGTAGTGAATGACAGTGACTGCACACTCTTTTCCACAGGCCCGGACACGCTTTCGTCTGGGGATGCATCACCGGCCTATACAACGTGCTATCGCTAAGTTGCTACAACCTTTCTGGCTGGTGCCTCGCCTATTTTCTCCTCTTCCATTGCTTGATTGGACGTTTGATCAAGGGCTACCAGGTTATTCCACTCTCTCTTTTGCCGATCCGTATGCCGAAAAAGCCTACTGTCTTCTCCTTTCGCAACCATGGATTCAGGAGCATGGCAATCGTTTCTAGCATTTGGATAGAACGCTTGGGTGGTGGAAAACATGTCTTCATCATGTATGGAAAAGTAAGCTTCCCCTCAAGCAGCGGGTCTTTCTGTTCTGATGTCTAGTGGGGGCCCCTCTCAGTGGGTGTCTGTCTTGCGTATGTATTGCCTCCTCAGTTTACCCCACTTGTTCGCACCCGCGCGAGACGGTCTTGCATCTTCTCAGGGCTTGTCCTGCCGTTCGAGATTTCCTCGATTGTTTGACAACTCTTCTGCATGCCCAATTTCCCAGCCTTTCCTTCGGTAGGCACTTTTGGCTGTTTGATAGATATCCCTTTACCCCCGATTATGCTCTCTTTTTTTCGTGCTGGCATTATTGGGCCTTATGGAGTTTATGCCATGCCCGTAACACTCAGTTGTTTGGGCACACTTCGGTGGATGCCTTTGCGTTTTTCAAAATCTCCTTGCTCTAGTCTCTCCAAGATGCCCACTTTCTTGGAGACCTTTCCACAGCCCAGTTGGACGTGGGTTTCTAGTTTTCCCATAGTAGTTGCTCCATGTTGGGGCAGCTATGGATGTACAATGCATTTATAATGAAACAGTGGTTTTCACAACAACAAAAAAGTGTGTGGATATATACATGTGGATATATGTATACGTATATGTATATGTATATGTATATGTATATGTATAAAGATATAAATGCATATATCTGTCTATATATCTATATATCTATATATCTATAACATATACACATATACATATATACACAAGCACACTTTTTTTCTCAAAACCATGCTGCTATTAACAATGACTTATGTACAATATAGGAGATGGACTCAAGGCAAGTCCATGTTCAGACAACTTCAGAAGCAGTGGAAAAACACCTCCAACTAACTAAAAACCATGTCCTCCAACTATAGGCAGTCATGGAGGTATTGTCGCATATTCATCTTAAAGTAAGCATATGCTCGTACAGGCAAGTGCCCAAACATAACTTAGTTTCTCATCGTCCATGTTGTCCATAAAGCCCAATATCTAGTCCATAGGAAGGAAAATTCAAAATCAGGAGAGTTTGACACACCAGTCCCAAATATCCAGAAATGCTTGCCATATCGCTTGCCATGGAAGCAACCTAAGATATCATCAGCCAATCTTCAAAGAAATTCACCTGTCTTCAAACAATGCCATAACATATGTGGAACAGTTTCACACTGAGCTCCACATCTACAACAGGTGGCTCTAGCTATCTGTCTTTTAGCACTCATCTCTGCAACAGGGAGGACACCCACAAAACAGCACCAAAGAAACAATCTTTGCTTTAAAGGCAGCTTGCTTTTCCATATACTCCGAAGTTGTTTTTTCCACCATCTTTCACTCTTTTGCATACCCCATAGAGTGTCACCATGTGCATGAATCCAAGGTGCAGGGTGGCAGATGATTATACATACTAGCTACACTTATCTTCACCAAATGTAATCCCCTTGCATTTTCCGTTTGCCGTTTCACTTTCTAGTCATGAAGCCTATCATTTTCAACCAATGGAGGCATTGGTTCACATGGCTTCAATAACCTTTTAATCTTTCTCCATATCGGTCTATGATGTAGAGCCAAGTTATGTTTACTACACGCCTGTGAAAAGGATATCACAATTCGTGTATCATCCACAACGTCCTCCTGAAGCATGCATATACCCAAGAATGCTAAAAAACAAGCTTTATGTGGCTCTTGCATAGTTAGCGGTTATGCAAACAAAGAGGACAAGTGCAAACTTTCCAGTCGCATAGAGTTACCGATTGGAAAATCACATCCCACCCATTTTAGGTTTTTCAATGCAATCTTCCAATCTTGCACTACTCTTGTAGCATATGGAAAGCCCGCAATACGACCCTAAAAACATCCTGACACCACTTCCCAATGTGAATTCACCCAATTTCCATAAGCCATGGTTTACATGCCTCTACACATGGCTGCAAGCATAATTGCCCAGGGCTGCTCTTGGAGAAAAAACACTAGAATCATAGTAGCTTTTCGAGCCAAAACATGGTAGTCAATGTCGAGAATATTCAAACCACCATACATCTTTGGCAAACAAACAAAATTGTGTGGCAACAATCTCAAGGCTTTTTTATTTGTCTTGGTCTTCTAGAACAATTCCAAAGCTTCAAACACGAAAGCATGCAAATCTTTCTTTCTCCGAACAAGAAATGGCAAATGGAATTGAACATAGACAATGATCACTGATCGTACAATGTGCAATCTCACATACAAGGGCCACGTTGTCGCTTTCTCCCATCCCAATGGGTATCCAAGATGCCTGATGATTTGATCACGCTAAAACTATTTGTCCTCTGGCCATAGAAATCGATGCCAATCCATACAATGGAAGAAATCAACTTTGACATTTCAAAGTTTATATAAAGGCCAGCAGCCTTACGAAACAACTCTAAATCCCAGTGGGTATCCAAGATGCTTCACAATTTGATCAAGCTAAACTATTTGTCATGTGGCCATAGAAGTCGATGCCGATCCCTAAAATGGAACAAAATCAACTTCGACTTTTCAAAGTTTATATAAAGGCCAGCAGCCTTACGAAACAACTCTAAAACACTCATGATGCATGTGAGATGAGTTGGATCATTTTTAGGCATGAAGAAAGAGTCTAATAATGCATGACAATGGCTAAGTTGAGTTAATGATTGTATTGTTTGTTTTGCATCATCCACCCGGTATCTTTGTTCTCCCATATACCATCTACCATAGTCTACAATAACCGTTTGCATATGCGAAGAGCAAAGCGATACCAAACTACATCCAAATCTTCTAACAATTGATCCCAAAGTGGCGCACTAGCATCCTTCACCATTGCTTGAAATATGTTGTGTAAGATAGCTGTTGTTGACGATTAAAAAAATGTTGATGCTGAAGTGGAGGTTCATGTACAAGCGTTTGAAAATGTAAGCCCATCCATAAAGGTACATGATCAAATAGTGGAGCAACATAATCCACCCAAGCTTACATGTGAATGCATCATACTGTCAAGCATTTAGCATGTACCATCTATCCAGACGTGCCCAGTAGTGCTCTACAGCATTATGTTTAAAAGTAAATCCAAGTCCATGTACCATATTGGCCAACTAAATATCACTGACATCCATCTGGAGAATAAAATAATGCCATTCATGTCTTTCATTTACTAACATATGAGATGCATGAGAAGTGTTGTCTTCATCTCTGAGGGAGTTATTGAAATCCCCACATACAAAAGCAAGTGTGAGCCAAGGAATGTGAACCAACTCTTCAAAAGTGACAAGCTCAACACCTCCTCTCATAGAGAGATTGGGAGAGATGTGAATGCCAATACAAGGGAGGCAAAGAATGCAAAGTATTGTTGACCAGCTGTTTGTTTGGCATAACCTGCAACTGTTCCTACAAATCTTTCACTTTGGTGAGCTGTCCTATCATAGAGTCACCCTCATCCATAGAAAGAGTATCGGATTTCCTTTTCAAGTAAGCAGCCCTTGCCTCGTTGCATACCTGGTACACTGCTTCCAAACTGTTCCATGCAAGCTTTGTTGTCTTGCACGACCAAATATGCAAAATGATAGACCTTTTGGCAGAGCGGGTTATCCAAGAAATGGCATGTGCATCCCTGAAATCCCATCTTCTCTACTTTTGTGTAGGAGCAAGATGTTCTACCTCAGCTCCAAGGGCTCTCTCCAAGGGCTCTTTGAGCAACTCCCCTCTAAGGTGTTGCTGGCTGGCAAGGTGGGCGTGTGTCATCACCACACACAATGCTCCAAAGCCCTTTGGCTACCAGCAAATTCCAATCATGAAACTCCACAAGGAGTAGTTTGATCCACCTAGCTTATCCTCCTGGGTTGGCACACCGAATACATCTGTCGCATTTTGAGCCATGAGGTCAGAATACACACTTTAATACCTATAGGCAAATCAAAAAGCACGTTCATGCATTGCCAGGCAACCCAATGTTCCTGTGCAAACAATGCTGACCTCAAGCAAAATTATTCTATAGATTCTCTGTAGTGTCAAAAACACTCAATGTCTTTCGAATCTTAACCTTGATACATGCTCCAATCAGAAAAACCCCAAATTTTGCATACAATATTGGCTTCAATTTGTGCTGAATTACATGAATTTCAGAAAAACCCCAAAAGTTGTATACGGATTTGGCTGCAATTTCCACTGAATTGCATGGATTTGAGGAAAGCCCCAAAAGTTGTGACTCTGTATTGTAGAACCTGCAAGCTTAAAGCATCATAAAATGACTGGATTCGAAAGTGCAGACCTATAGACCTTCAACAGGGAGGAGCTCCTTGGCGATGGCGATGATCTGGTCGGGTAGGTACAGCAGGCAACAACAGCTGGTCGGTACAGCAAACGACGGCAGTTAGTAGGTTCAGCACACGCACGCCGATAGAACAACTGCACTGGAGGTACAGCAAATGCACGGTGATGGGACAGCAGCTCCAATGCTATGCTAGCAAGCAAATGTGGTCTTTGCCATGTAAGCCTCAAAGTTGGCGGAGTGCTCCCACTATGGTTGCAATACGGCCCGGTCAGCCGGCAGAAATGGGTGCTGGCGGATTGCTCCGCAGTAACCGGGCCGCAGGGGGGGGGGGGGGGGGCTTTGCAAGTGCACAGGGGCCTGGCCAGTCTTCGCCGGCACACAAAGGCCCATCCACAGTCCGGCGAAGCAGCTTCCTCCTAGAGAGACCAGCTCTGATACCAAACATTGGACAGCCACAGCAACAGAGAGAGGAAATGTTAGGGTTTCAGCTCACAACCAAAACAGAGATGGAGGTAGACAAAGTACACAAGAGGTGAGAGTGAGAATCAGTGAAGGTGATGAAGTCAAACATCCATATATATCCATCCATCATAATAATATGAAAGTACAAAGCAATAGATAGAGTGTCTTTCACACTTGGTATCCAAGGGGTAAAAACACACGGGAAAAAGTACCCTTGGTTAGGTCCTATTCACACGTAGAACTACCATAATTGTGTTTTTGCCTTCAATAAGTGTGTCTTATCCCCTCAAGAAGAATTGCAATCGCATTATGTTTGGCATGAACCGGATAGAAATGATCAAAGAAAGCTACGACAATGGCAAGTTCGATCACAATAGAAACCTTTATTCTTCGAAAGCCTTCTTAAAAAGTTTGCATAGAACAAGGCAAAAGTAATGCATTTCAAGACTTCAAATGCCAACGGTGAATTGACACAAAATCTTCTGCAGTTGAAGAAAGAATGTGTTGCATTCTTTTCCAAGACCTTCTCAGTTGACAAATAGCGCTTCTTGTGCTTGTGCTTGTGCTGGGCTGCTTGCTCATATGGAACAAATCTTGAATGCACAAGAAGCGCAAGATCTTGAAGGTCTTGTCTCGGAATTAGAACTCAACGTTGTTGTAAAATCATTGGGTTGATGGAAATCCCCAGGTTGGGATGGTTTAACTGTGGAATTCTTTCTTCAATTCTCGAAAATACTAGAATAGCCACTCTTGCTTATGATCAATCAATCATGGTTACAGGATAACATGCCATCCTCTTGACAAATGGGGTTATTCAAACTAGTACCAAAAAATAAATGTGTCAAAATATCTCTAATTGGCAGCCTATTACATTGATGCCTCTGATCTATAAATTAACCCCTAAAATGATTTTTGCTAGGATCAAAATGATCTTGAATAGAGGCCTACATCTAGCACAGTATGGCTTTGTCCCCAAATGGCAAATCACATATATTATATGTAAAATGCATATGTGGGAATAGAATATGCCAAACATACAGAGCAAGATGTCTGATTACTGCCAATAGATGTGGTGAAGTCTTTAATACACAATTCAATGAGATTACATTGCTACAGTGATGACAAAACTTGGGTCATTTACAGGTTGTATCAAGATAGCACGGCATGGTGCATACTGGGCAAAGAATTGTCGTCTCCTTGGGTATCCAGGAAATAAGCCAGGTAGGGTTGCCCTTTAAGTGCTTTGTTATATGCAATTGCAACTCACCCTTTAATACTTTATATGGATAAATTCACTAACAACGGTGGCATACATTCATTTTTTATTGCCGCTTCTGATATGGTCAAAAACACAGATTGCTGGTATTATGTTACAAATGATGGAAGTACCATGGAAGACCAAGCATCATAAAAAACCATTAGACTTTTAAGATATAAGAGGTTTGGTTCCCAAAATACATGGTGGATTGAATGTTCTGAATTTTTTTATCATGTATTGGCAAGAAAAGCAACGTTGCAACATACTTTTCTTGCACAAGAACAGCCTTGGGCACTCATGGTAGCAACAATGTCTACAAAGTTTCAAACGTGCTCATTTGGCAAATGGCAGCTACAACATTGGGATACACTATTTGGATATGTGCACCGCAACATCCCTAGCTGCCCATACACAAGCAGACCGACGGCTGACTGGAAAGAAGTGCTCATTTGGCAAATGGCAACTACAACATTGGGATACACTATTTGGATATGTGCACGGCAACATCCCTAGCTGCCCATACACAAGCAGACCGACGGCTGACTGGAAAGAAGTGCTCCAATATCTACATTGGTCGCAAAGGCCTTCACACACAGAGAATTCATTGAGGCATGAAAATATACATTGGAGTAGAGCTTTTGCTGCTTTGTTGGTGATCACAACACCTTCACCACCTCATTTTATGTCTATTAAGGGAAAATGTGTTGTGCAAGATGTCATAATATCCCTTGAGGGGCGTGTTTTATCTTTCCCCCCCATAGGCTCAAAGAAGATAAGGTCTGACTATACATTACAGACTTCCATGGCAGCTAATCAGAATCCAGCTGCAGCCCTTTGAGAATGTGTTACATGACAATCAACACAATAGATTGGAAGATTGGATACTACAAAGCCAAGAGACACTTGTTTCAGTAAATTTCCTCTCACAAATCACAACAATAAGAGTCTACAGATTGATCATTCCACAGCCTTGGTTATCAGAATGTTATGGCATATGAATAGTTGGCAAAATGATGAAAAGAAACTTTGCAGAAAGTATGGAAAAGCAAACTACCATTAAAATAGCCATGTTCTTTTGGAGATGTATTGCAAGAGCCCTCCCTGTTGGTAAAACTTTGGCAAAAAGAAAGATTACTACTGCTCGATGCCCAAGGTATTAATAATCTAATGAGACCGTCCAACGCTTGCTATGGCACTGTATTGACACTATAATTTCTCGCATAGTTTATTTGTGCGTTTTGACTGCCAGATTTCCTGGTACACATTTCTCCAGGAACTTTTGGATCTTTGGCAAATATGAGAGGAGGCTGGAAGGAATGGCTCTCCATTATTTCATCACTTTAGACTGCACGCAATCAATTGGCTTTCCAGTCACCCCCGATTGACAAGTTTTACTACTTCCGTCAATCATTGCGCCAATCCATGTATGACTGCCATAAGCTCCAACAGCTAGATCGAATACATTTAGATTTGTTTTTCAACTGTCTTTAACTTTGTGAATTATTGAGAAACAGTTTCATGACGGTGTGCTTCTCTCTGTACAGTAAAGTAATAAAACAATAGTTTTACCCCAAAAAAAAAGTGTGTAGAGAGAGAAAGAAGTTTTCTCACTTTAAAGAACTTCTTTGCTTGAACATTGAAGTAATAGAACACTGGTTTTCACCCAAAAAGCGAGAGAGAGAGAGAGAGAGAGAGAGAGAGAGAGAGAGTGTGTGTGCGCGCGTGTGCGTGTGCGTGTGCGTGTGTGGAGAGAGAGAGAGAGAGAGAGAGAGAGAGAGAGAGAGAAAAGCTGATTGGGCAAATTGCACCACTCTAGATAGAAACGTATCCTAAGATCCTGAATTAAACAACCTACAATGCAAACAGAAATAGGTATATCTCACCATTCATGATCACATCAGAGAGAATTCGGAACGGAGTCCCAGTCAACCCATCTTTCCGCACAGGAGTGAAAACAAGCAAAATATGACAGCCAACATCCTTGGACGTCAAATCTAATCTCTCTGCAGTTTTAAAGGCAGCAACAGTTTGTTAAAAGTCAAAGCAAAGCTGGAAAATGGCAGTTAACCCATTTACTTTTCAAAATTGCCCTAAGCTTACCACTGTTGCTCAGCCAGTCCTCTTTTCCACTTGCATTTCTCCGATACCAATCACTAATACAGGCTCCTTTCTCCCTAGTAAAAATATTCAACACACTAAAAAATTTAATGCAACAAACAGCTCTTTACTGATGTAAAAAAATATATTCTAGGGAAAGTTATGAGGTCTTTCTCCTGTATGTTGATGAATCAAACAGCATAATGCTTTAGTATGCAAGACAAACCTTGTGGGTAAATGAAGGTATGGATCCAATTCAAAAACATTCGTGGCTAAATGAAGGGATGGGCCCACACAGCCGGAGAAAATAAAGCCAACTAACTAAAGATGTATGCCTTCCTTTCACAAACACTACATGGACAAGATTATTATAGATTTGTTACAGCACTTGACAACCAAAGATGTCTACCTCCCTTTCACAAACACTTCACAGATAAGATTATAGATTTGTTTACAGCACTTGACACCAAGTGGCAAGTGGCTAGATGGTTTGCATGGTATGGAGGAGGTCCTTCAATCTAACTTGTTGGGTCCATTTCTTACCTCGTTCGCTTGTGTGAATGACTTTTGCTAGAACCTTGGGCATGATTGGTGGGCCTTTGGGAGGGTTATCTGCAGACATTGTGAACAAAAAAGGCACTAACCATGCCCTTTCTGCCAATAACTTTTTGCCACATAACATTCAGAGAAATGTGGGTAGACATTTGTGAAGTGGCCCTTATGCTGTGAGAGAGGTGTGAGCAAATGTTTGTGAAGTGACCCTTACTCTGTGTGGAGTGACCTTATCATGTCACTTCACTTGTCCTTCACTCATTCTCATCAATCTACTTTGAGGGTTGTGCTTCCATCTATATCTTGTTGCTAGTTGTATCTATGTGTGTTGCTACTTTGATCTCCACTCCAACAATGAAAACCTTTGAGCTTGATAAATTCCTAAGCACAACAGTTAGGGTTATCTGAGCAAGCTAACATGGATCAATTCATTCATGGATTACATCCTAACATCCGGTTCACAGTTCACAACTTTGAACCCAGCACATATGACCGGCCTTTGACTCTAGCTCAAAATAAAGAAACGAAGATGAACAGAGGCAAGCCTAAGCAACCGCAGTCTAGTACCAAACTCCAACCAGGAAAGGGTACTCCGTCTTCCAAAGATGCTCGGACAAACAACAGTCCTAGCTCTAGTTCAAGGAGAAGTAAGGAATCCATTTAGGGGATAACACTAAAACCTAAATCTAGCAAGGCAAAACATCTTCTCAAGGGAACACGTAAGGGTCAGCAAGTTTTCTTAGTCAAGCTCAACAAAACCATTGAACCTAGTAAGGAGACAGAACCCTCTTGGCTCCAAGAATTCTCTGACATCTTCCCCGACAAGCTTACAGGGCTACAGCCTCCTCGAGAAGTCGATCATGAAATCAAGCTGATCCCTGGGGCTCAACCCGTCGTAAAAAAGCCCTATAGAATCTCCCTTCCTGAAGCCATTGAACTTAAAGAGCAACTTTCCCAACTCATTGAGCAAGGATTCGTACGCCCCAGTAGCTCTCCTTGGGGGACACCTATCCTTTTTCAAAAAAAAAAGGACGGAACTCTCCGCCTCTGCATAGATTATCGAGGGCTGAATCAAGTCACTGTCAAGAATAAGTATCCTATCCCACACATCGATGAACTTCTTGATAGGCTACATGGGACCAAAGTCTTCTCAAAAATAGATTTGAGGTCTGGTTACTATCAGATCAAAGTCAAGATAGCAGATATACCCAAGACAGCCTTCAATAATCGTTATGGCCACTATGAGTTTATTGTAATGTCATTCGGGTTAAGCAATGCTCCTGCAACCTTCAACCGCCTAATGCAAGATATATTCCGTCCTTACTTGGATGAATTTGTGCTTGTTTTCTTTGATGACATCTTAATCTACTCCAAATCAATGGAAGAGCATGAGGAGCATGTACGTAGAGGTCTGCAATTCTTGCGCAAAAGGCTAAATCAGGCATCACTGGAGGATATCTTCTTCCAGAGAAGCAAAGGAAATATCAGTTAGAAAGCCGATGTTTCTATTGTCATACCATTGGGCACGATAAGAAGGATGATTACAACAGATTTATCAGCATAAAATCACCAGAAATTACATTAAATCAAGGGTAACCAATTTATACAGAATAGTGGGAGTATTAAACCATCTCCGAATTGCAATCTGAAGTTATAGGAATCTGTATCACATACCTAATGGTTAATTTGAACCCTCAATTGCACCAAAATACAGTGATTAGCACTGATTAATCACTAATTAGCAAATTAATCCTCTGTTTTATGTGCAAAAAATAGAGTATGCGAGGAGCCCAGATCTGAGGCCTTAGAGTTCAAATCAGCTCAAATCCTTTCAAGGCCATCAATAGCAATTAGTCTAGTAAAGGATTAAGCCAAGAAACACAAGATTTGACCAAACATTGAATGCTTAATCTCTGTTTTACCAAAGTCACCTGCAGATTTGATGAAGAGCTTAGATCTCACTCTAGACTTGATCAAATCAAGTCTGACTTCACCAGCTTGTAGAGCATGCTTGAAAACCCCTGGGGCTAAGAGGAATTAGACCCACTACAACTGGAGAAGACAAGATCTCATTTTTCCTCGGAAAAAACGGCACCTGCAAATCTGCGAAAAACGGGAGCTATGGTCGGCGGTTTGCTGCGCTGATTCACTTGGCTCGAGCACCACTGAGTTAGCTATGTTAGGCTAGAAGCATTTGGGCTAATTTGATGTATGTAAGGAGATAGAGCTCCTCCACCAGCTGGGGGTACAGAGGATTAGTTGAAAAAGAGAAAAAAATATTAATTATCTACTAATCCTAATTAGCTTGGTGATTAGCAAGATAATGGGCTCATAAATTGATGGATTCTAGGCTAGGCTCTGATATCATGTTAGAATTACAGCAATGTGATGAGCTATGGTGGATCAAATGCTAGAATCAACATCATTAACAAAGAGATTATACGATAATTAATACGTGATTAGTGAGTAATTAACTGATAGCTTAATGTAGGCATGGATAATCAAAAACCAGCAAATTCTCATTAGGCCAATGCCTCAATTTATAAAGTTTACATCCAAGCATCTAATCCCACTGATTTCTCCTTGATTCACTCCACCTCTTTTGCTTGATTCTCTCCACCTCTCCCAGAATATCTCCACACCTCCTAAATCTCCTCATGCTACCCTTTATTCTCTCCCAGTAGATTCTTCTCACCTTTTCACAGGTTCTCTCACATTTACACATTCTCTTTTACAGCCTCTTGCCAAGGGCTTGTTCCCACACACACCCTAGTCACTTGTATATTTCAACATTCCTGTGGGTGACGTGCAGATACACAGAATGTATTCAGTTCACCTTGTGGATCATCAGTTGAGGGACGATTGTGTAGGCCATATTGGAAGGCCCAGCACACCTCTACAAGGGGACAGGAACGGGCCCTGTGCTTTGGATCTCTGCCTTCCTTCAGAGCATCATTATTTTCTCCATGTCCAAGAATCTTTGTGCTTTGATGCCCATTTAACAAATGTAAGCACAACAAGCCATTTCTATGAAAAGTCTTGAATCCCCAAGAAACAAATGAATCTTCAACACCCAGTCTGGTTTATCTCCAAGAATTTTATTTCAATGCCAAGAAGCTCAATACATTTGCGGACGCATACCATCAAATGCTTTTCAAACAATACGGCTTGTAGAATCCATGGATGAAGACTTACCCGCCTTTATAGACAGCTTCAAAGCTGAGACTCCCTCCTTCAATAGGCTGACCACAAATCTTCAAAGAGTCACAAGTTGGAGAACCTATACAAGTTTCAATTTCACACATGTTAGCTCCACTATGACTACACGGAAGCATTTGAAGTAGGTTTCTGAACAGAACTTGGCAAGAAGTTAAAGGTAGTATGTGAGTTACATGTTTGACTCACATACTACCTTTAAAGTTGGCGAACCTAGACAAGTTTAGATCCACACATGTCAGCTCCACTATGACTACATGGAAGCATTCGAAGTAGGGTTCTGAACAGCACTTTGCAAGAAGTTAAAGGTAGTATGTGAGTTACATGTTTGACTCTTGGCCAAAGTTCATTGTTCAAGTAACCAAGCTTCAAATTTTATGTTTAAAGCTTTCATTCAATGGTTATGCTTAATAGTTTTTATGGGTGAAACACGCTTACAGTAGGTCCAACTACAAAGGTTTGAATGCTCAGAAAAATGTTGGCAAATGCATGAATTCATACCCAGTAGTATAGCAAAGCCCTTTACTACAGTGATTGAAAGAATGACTGTTAACGTCAATATAGCAGCTCAAATTGTGCCTTTCGTTGTGTAAGAAAAGGCAGTGAGCTACTGAGAATGCTTGAGAAATGCAAACAGGTACAATGTACAATACAGTGCTTTAAATACTGGTACAATGTAACTCTCTATTTCACTTATGCATGCTGTGCTTTAAATACTGGTACAATGTAACACAGTATGTTAGACACATGCAGTGCATGAACACGTTACTGGACATAGCCCAAACACTACTGACTCAAAAATGGACAGTCGATGATGTTTTATTTTTACTTACCAGGTAGGATGGGACCAACAAGCTGTGATACAACTACTGAACCTTTGACACCATCCACACGTACAGGTTCACAAGAGACACAAATTAGGCCGTCTATGTCATTGCTACGAACTCTGTAGTTGGAAAGAGTAGCACCCTTTATTTCATTATGGGGCCCATTTGGCTTTGTCTGGAGGCAACCAAGAGAAACTTCATCAATAGCCTCCACACGTCCAGACCTCAGGTTTCAACACAAGCTTGAAAATGAAACTCTCAACCTGAAAATTATACAGAATTGCACACGAAATCCCTCCACAAAACACTTTTATAAACAGTGTGTCAGCATGGGGTGTGGTGGGGTGCTTTGCAAGATCTCTAAATAATGTAAGAGAAGAGTTCAAGATAAAACTAGCACCTACCGAGAACCATTGAAGCTTTGAGGCACCCTCAAAGCCACCCCAATATTTCTTTTCTACATTCAGAACTGCTCCCTCAATTGGATCTCCTAGTATTTGCAGGAACATTAGTGTTGGAAGGCCTACCACCAATTTGAAAAAAAATGTCAGAAAGATTCAAGTGCAAACAAAGAGAGCTTGCACTCCAGATTCCAATTAACTCTTAAAGTCTCAGTAAAAAAAGAAAGCTTGATACCTGGCCGTACATATTCCTGCACCATGGTGCTCCTGGATTCTCCAACGATACCATCATCTCTCACAGGTGTGCATTTAAAAGAAACAAGCTTATTGATTGCATCTGCTGTGATTTTGTATTGTAACAGCCCATCTGCTGTGGGAATGGGGACACCTGAATCACTTTCATCCTGCAAATATCAAAGATCATAAATGAAAATTTCGTTATTGCACACTCAACCCGTGGCCATTCATCACAAAAACAACCTAAACTCAACCTATGTCCATTGATTGTTCCATGAAATGTAATAAGTTAAAACCTTGACAAAGACAGAAACAACAGAAAGTCACCTACATCGCAGAATTTCTCAAAGTCTCCCAAATTCGAGCACATGCACAAATTTGCAAACTATAAAAAAAGGCACTGAAGCATTTGTTGCAGGAAAGAGAGCAATCTTGCTTTCCTTTACGAAGTCATTTGTTACAAAGATTCAATACACAGAAAAACTGATATTCTCGAAGCCCGGAAAGTTGTAGCACATGCACAAATTTGCAAACTACAAAAAAAAGGCATTGAAGCATTTGTTGTAGGAAAGAGAGCAATCTTGCTTTCCCTTACGAAGTCATTTATTACAAAGATTGAATACACAGAAAAACTGATAGAGACATAAGGAAAAGGCTTACATCCTTCACAAAAACATCCAAGCCACTGCTTGAAAGCTAAAGCAATAGAGCTTTTCAATACTCCCAAGTTCAGAAGCAGGAAAAGTTTCAAATTGATTTGAGGATTTAACAAAGAGGTAGAAAGAAACAAATCCCTGCTCTGAACGCCCAAGAAAAATAAGGGTTCAAATCAGCAAGAGAGCTTCCTGACGAGCATGAGCAGCTTTGTTTCTGCAGGAAAAATCCTTCTTTGGACTCTTTTTATCACATGTTATCATATAAAGAAGCCCATCCTACAGATTTGAGTCCTGTCACACAGATCACACCTAAAGCAGTACAGGCTGAGAGGTGGCAATAATAGGGAAATTCTAGGAGATGACGTAGAGACAAAGGAACTTGCTACAATCTGTCGCTCACCGTACCATGAAACCAATTTCATATCCAAACATTTCTCACAGTGGCATTCAGTCCTTTGTGTGGCCCTTAGAAAGTTTAATAAACTTTAAAGGGCCACTAAGATATTTATGGAGGGAGGGCTACTCCACTTTTGGCATCCAGAAGAACTGGTCTCATTGAGACATCTTGGAGGCTCACTGCATCCAGTTTACAGAAACACCTCAGAAGCCACAGGAGGCCTCACCCATAGAATTGCCACTATATTTGCATTGAAACACATTTTATACCCTGAGAAAGTACGAAATGATTCAAACATTTCATAACCTTTATTCAGCTTCTTTATTAAAAAAATGGGCTGCTATCAAATAGCAACCTGCCTCATCCAAGAAAACAAAGAAAACCCACCTTAGAGAAACTATACAGTGAAATCTGGGCTCTAGACTCTCTATTTCTAACTCGATAAAATCTTCAATGAAAGCAAAAATCAGGAATCTGGTAATGCAAAATGTTTGATTTTCATGATGGGAAATCGCAAGATAGGCAAATTTTGCATGTTCTTACATTAGCAAGGACTTCAGGATGTTTCTAAACCAATTCTGGAGTTCTTGGGCACTTTACCCACCCCACCCCCCCCCCACCCCCCAAAAAAAAAAAAAAAAAAAAAAAACCAAAAAAAGGTACAAAACTTCCAATCAAAATGTTTCTAGCATGTTTCATGAAACACCTGGCCACTATGGTTGCCCCGGGTAAACAGTGACCACCCACTTATTTGGAGGGCAATGGAGGTTTAGGTTTATCCAGGATAGTGTGAGTGATGGGTTATCAACATGTCTCCTACTGCATGTCCTAGGCAGCAGAAGTAACTAGTCAGGCGTGCAGCATTGGCAGTATGTGAGACATAGTGTAGCTCTCTGCATATCACCTACCAGCTGCCATGCCAGATTATCGATTGGAATTTTCTTGTTTCCTCATTGTAAACTACCTTGTATCTGACTTTGACAAAGTATATCTTCGAATATCGCTATTGTTGTCTACACAACACAAAATAGAGAGTTGGATCACTCTATATTTTAAGTCTTGATACAGTTAAGAGCTTTCGTTTAGAGTAAGATGATGATTCCATATAACAATTTACTCACCACCATTACCTGGGCTTTCAGGGGCTGTCCTAATGTCAGCTGTGGAAAATGCATTTTATATATTATGGAAAAACAAAGCTACATTCTGATTTGCATGCATCCTTTCCTGCACCTTACACAAGCCTTCGGTCTTCAAAAGGGAACTTAATAACTAAAACGCCTTCAGTCATACATGACATAGACAGAAGTGGAAAGATTCTGTAAATAATGTGTGAATGATGGCACCAGAAGTAACTAGTCAGAAGTGCAGCATTGGCAGTATGTGAGACATAGTGTAGCTCTCTGCATATCAGCTGTAATGCCTACTCAAACAGCTACCAGTATCTCTTCAAATATCGCTATTGTTGTCTACACAACACAAAACAGAGAGTTAGATCACTCTCTGTTTGAGTCTTGACACAGTTAAGAGCTTTTCTTTAGAGTAAGATGGTCCCATATAACAATTTACTCACCACCATTACCGGGGCTTTCAGGGGCTGTGTCCTTATGTCAGTTGTGGAAAATATATGTTATATATTATGGAAAAATAAAGCTAGATCTGTTTTGCATGCATCCTAAACAACCCTTCAGTCATCAAAAGGGAACTTAATAACTAAAAAGCCTTCAGTCATACATGACGTAGACAGAAGTGGAAAGATTCTGTAAATAATGTGTAAATGATGGCAACAGAAGTAACTAATCAGACGTGCACCATTGGTATTATGTGAGACATGGTGCAGCTCTCTGCATATCAGCTTTAATGCCTACTCATTCAGCTACCAGCTGCCGTGCCAGCTTATCGATCTGAATTTCCTTGCTTCCTCATTGTAAACTAACTTCAATCTTACTTTGACAAAGTATCTCTTCAAATATTGCTATTGTCGTCTACACAACACAACATAGAGTTAGGTCACTCTATGTTTGAGTCTTGACACAGTTAAGAGCTTTTTTTTACAGTACAATGGCTCCATGTAACAATCTACTCACCAATGTTACCGGGGCTTTCAGGAGCTCTCCTTATGTCAGCTGTGGAAAAAATGTCTTATATATTATGGAAAAAGAAAGCTAGATTCTGTTTTGCATGCATCCTATCCTGCACCTTAAACGAGACTTCATTCTTCAAAAGGGAACTTAATAACTAAAAAGCCTTCAGTCATACATGATGTA
Source organism: Cibotium barometz (assembly GCF_041138505.1). NCBI lineage: Eukaryota > Viridiplantae > Streptophyta > Polypodiopsida > Cyatheales > Cibotiaceae > Cibotium > Cibotium barometz. Next base: position 22,008,344 of record NC_141109.1, read on the forward strand.
GACAGAAGTGGAAAGATTCTGTAAATAATGTGTGAATGATGGCATTGGTAAACCTTGGCATTTTCACCAACAAGATTGCTACCTCTTTGAAACAAGCCCACAGATATAGTCGCTTGCTTTTAGGGTCCACAAATGCTGTCATTTATAGCTTTAGGAAATGTCCATATTAGATTTAAATTGTGTCTGTTCTGATCACATTGTCAATGACATCACTTTTGCAAGCTGGCTGAGATGGTACCCAGCACTTGCCAAACATCCACAGAAAATTGTTTATAAAACTGTGAAATATACATCAATCCACTATTCTGAACAGAAAATGCAGAATCTTACCATTTCATGACAAATCACAGCACAGACTAAAAAACACTACCTTGTGCAGGTACCAACTGTACTCACTCCTGCCTTCATGACCACCCACGTATCCATAAGATGCAGTCAAGGTTTCACCCTCAGTTGCTTCTCCACTTACAGAGAGAAAAGTCAAGCTTGGTGGTAACCCTGTAATGCCATTCCCCAAACAAAAAAGCACAATTCATTTGCAGACAGTACCTATATAGAAACTATGCAGGACTATAACAAGATAATTCATTGAACAGACAAACATAATTACTGCTTTAGTTGGTGCATTTTCAGTGAATAAAACTATAATATACTTAGAAGCAGCTGTATCACTCAAACGGTTCTACATACTTTCAACTGTCTGATCTGAAACTACTAAAACAGGTTCTCCACAATCACCATCAGAGCGTGCTGGAGTGTATTTTGCTGCCAAGTAGTACCCAACAGCCCCAACTGGAATGCGGAAGTCCTGCCATGGACCATCTAGAAAATGTCAGTACTCCAGTACCTTCAGCAATCAAAGAGCTAAAAAGAATGCAAGTACATAAACGCTTCAGCAAATTGCAACCTTCGCGACTTTGGAGCTGCTGACAGCCTCTAAAGTAGCTTCGTCCAAGCAAGCATCTGGAGACTCTGTTTTGAACCATTGTACCCGACTTGCATCCTCTACTCCACCCAATATATTAGCATTGATAGACACAATATTTCCCTCCCTTATGTCTCCTAGTATTTTCACATGCGTGACCTTCGGAGGAGCTGCCCTAGCAAAATCCATTTTACACTTTTAGGAGTAACCAATTTGCATGAAATTTCAATGTATTAAAATGTTCTCAAAAAAAAATCACGTACCAATTAAAACTTTGCCTGTGATTGCAGATACAGGATCCCCTTGAAAGCCTGGTAAAGTATCAGAACCGACAGGCTTTAACATATTAGTGACAATGTATGAAGATTTTAAAGAAACACTCATCAAACGTACATTTGAAAGTCATAATAGGTCAATCTCAAGCCTTGGTAGGCCACCAAAAAAAAAAAAACCCCATCAGGTGTTCAGTCTCACTAACCTTCCACATTTACTGGAGTATATATGAACATCATACACAAGCCTACATCTTCCTTAGAGAGTGCATACTCAGCTGTTCCCCTGGATGCCAGCTTAAACTCTCTGTAGAAGTCAGTGATAATTGTAAAACAAAGCTAAGTCAGATATCTCCAAGTGGAGGCCATGCAAGAGTGGACCTGGTTGATCCAAGAATGTTAAGTATCACAAGAAAGATCAATAGTGCCTAGATAACATAGAAAATGCATGCTGTTCATAGACACATCAATCTGTAAACACCTATGCTGGAACATTGCTGCAAAAGCAGAACCTACTACCACGTTCACTTTTCAAAGAAAGTCCACACAAATACAAACATGACCTATTATTTACACCTCCAATTAACTTGCATGTTAGGACAGCGTGTAGGTATGGTTCTGTCGAGCCTTTTTTTTTAATGGTCACTCACAGCATTCATTTAGCCAAAAAGATTGTGAAATTATCCTATTACTGACCTCTCCTAAGAACCAGGATTGCGGCATCCAAACCAAGTGTATCAGTCAAACTAAATAAGGAATTAAGTTGAATTCAAAACCTTGTTTTCAGCCCATACAAAAAGGTTGGCCCCAGAAAGCTTGTTTATATAGCCAAGTCCTTACCCAGATTGTGGATCTTCTCGAAGCCATTCAAACTTGCTCGTCCCTTCTCTGCCTCCAAAATATCTTCCAACACCTTTTATTGTGGTGCCCTCAACAAAAGGGCCAACAACTTGCACATTCTTGACACATGGTGGAGCTGAGGCAAAATGGAGAATGAACACAGTAGATTTAACAGATGTATGAGTACAATGCCATCTTTTAGGAGGGTCTTGATCTGCTCACTATGTGCTCAAAGTCTTATTCTCCAAGAACCTTTCCAAGGTTGAGCTCTACAAACTAAAATCTAGTGCACAAAAGGTTATTGCTCAACAGCAGTACCTGATTGTATCACAGTAGTTGTTGCAAATTGTGACTCTCCCTTTACACCCTCTTCAGTAACGGGTGTATACATGAGAAGAAGATTTGCACCAACATCATTGAGATTAAGTTGATATTCATGTTCCTCAGCACCCATAATTGCCACCGGGCTACTGCCCCCATGCCGTCTAAGCCAGCTGTCACATGTACAGAAACAAAATGAAATCCGAGCCCACCAGACAGCAGAAACCTGTTTCAAAGATTTGATAGACCTGGAATATGTAGCTTTATAGTGCGAGAAACTCCAAAGACAAAACAAGCATGTTTTTACCTGACTATCGCTTTGCCAGGGGTTCCACCACACCATGCAACCTCAGCATCTGCTCGAATACTCCTGCCCTCGATCAATTCGCCATCCACTCTTAAAGACAGGACCTTAGGACAACCAGTCCCTGCACAATTCAAAAACTTCAGAATCAATCGGGGCATACATTAACATAAGCTAGCATTCATGCGGATTGACAAATGCCAAGGAAAAAGGTAAAGGTCAAAGATTTGAACAAACCAATAATACTGAAATAAGGGACAGAGTATGGGACACTACTAAAACAGATTTTATAGCATTTAAAACCGTAAGATATGCCTTTGATTACAACTCTCAAATAGTATCTACATTGCGGACATAAGCTCTCCTTTGCACAAAGATATTGTAAGGCCTTCCACTCTATGATACAAAGATATTGAGAGGGCCTTCCACTCTATGATACATTGCAGACATAAGCTCTCAAATAGTATCTACATTGCGGACATAAGCTCTCCTTAGCACAAAGATATTGTAGGGCATTCCACTCTATGATACACTTGGTGCCAGAATGTGCCATTCTCGTGTTTTCTGCCATTTGACTAGGCCCATGCTTTAGATTACCTTCCCAAATCCATATTAAGAGCTTTACTTCCCTTACTAAAATATATTCTGCGATCCCTACACAAATGCAAATGCAACCACAAAACTAAAGTTGTTGCACGGTCCTGTGCTGTTAGATTATCTTCCCAAATCCATCATAAGAACATTACTTCCCTTACTAAAGTATTAGGATTTATGTCAAGCTTACAACATTGTAATGATAATACATAGCAAGCCAAGGTAATTCTATGTATCGTTCATGACCATCATGCCCAATTAAAAGAATTGAGCCCCACATTTCTTTTGCATAAATTACGAAGGGGAATCCAATGCAACCTTCTACAATTAAAAGTTATACAGACTACAAGCATCATTTTGGTCTTACTCAGTGTCCTATGGTGTGTCAACGAAGCTGGCATTATCCAAATTTGGCACCCAACCATGATGGTATACATGCTATCTTCACTACTTTCTCTGGTTAACATGAAATCCAGAAATATGAGCAATTTCAGTCAATGGCAATTCATTAGTTCGTATTGTTGAGGGAAGGCAACCAGGTAACCTGGACTTCTGGACTGGAATTGGGAGTTTTGAGAAGCTAGTACACCTGAAAAAATTTGAGGCCCAACCTCATCTTGTGTATCAATGAGTAATCCTCAACGATAAAATGAACAGAAAAAAAAAAAAAGCAAACTGTGAAGATGATTTAAGGTTAGAGGAAAAGGCGCAAACTTTCATATGCTTGACAGCGCACACAAGAGGTTTCTTTTCTTGGGTGCTAAGGGGATTACCTGCTGCAACAGGTGATGAGATTGCAAATATGGATGGATAAGCAGTCTCTCTTATCACTGGAATACATTCCACCTTCAGGCAGCAGCCAATATCTTGATGCTTAGGCCAGTACGTCTGCATTTTCCAATGGCAAAATAAGTGATTTCCATTGATGAAATGGTTATAAAGAATGAAAACAAGCTAAAAAGGAAGCCAGATTCTCTTGCCTTACTGACAGCACCTTCGATGGGCATAAAGTTTGTTGCAGTTTTATCTCCAATGCACCACTGATATGTTAAAGTTAAGTCTGACTCCTCTTCCGTGCCGCTCTCCTTCTCTAATATAAAGAGGCAAGAGCAACAGTCCTCCTCCGAGGGTAGATCTATAGAAGCCTTCTTAACAGTATATCCTGGGGGAAGTCTGTCCCTCCACTGTGCCACCAAAAACTGCAGTGTAGATTCTGTTGAAACATACATCTTATGAGTCCCTGCAAACTCACATGGGCTTGAATTCTGACCAATGTATTCACTTTTTGAAAAAACCCATGAAACATAAAAACGAAAAGGTGAAGAGTGATCACTTGGTAATAACGAAGATAATAACTGCAGGAGAACCTAGTATACAGACAGTCGTACATGCTTAAACTCTATACAGACAGTCATACATGCTGTACAGAAGGGCTAGAGCACACAAGCAATTATGTCAAGCATTCTTATGGTTTTGGTACTAGACCACCTTGAACAGCTCCCAACTTTGATCTTTTCCTTGCTTGATACCTCTTCATCTATTCATTTTGCATGTTTTTTTTCCTGGCTTCTTCATGACATGAACGTTAGCGAAGAAAATGCATCTTAACCAGCACCATTTTCAACTTGGGCATTCTCCCCCCTTTTTCTTGGCCAGTCACTTGTATGGGCACTCCCATTTTTTTCTCAATCCTAACGCTTTTTTTCTCTTAGTTTTCCATGCACCCTACATTTTTTCTTATGGGCAACCTGCTTTAAGATTATTTTTTTTAATGTATGAATACAATTGCCTATGATAGGGAGAAGTTGATGCTCATATCTCTTCATGGCTGAAAATTTATAAACGAGCTCATACCTAATAAATGTCCTAAACTCACTTATAATCTCCATACATTGAAAACTTGAATAAAACACTAGTATATAAAAATGTTCTATACATCCTGTATATCATCTCGAAGCTCTTGACGAGTGCCACATAACTCTTTATAGTTAATCTACAAATCTGCGAATATGTGATGAGATGCAGGTGCAAAATGTGTAGCAAGGGAATGTCACCTAGGTGGATAGCAAACTGAATAAAACAAGAAATTGTACTATCCTAAGCTCTTCCTCATGTCTCCTCTCTACGGACGACCTGTTCTAAGGTTTTAAAACTATGTATGAATACAATTGAATGTGATAGGGAGAAGTTGATGCACGTACATCTTCATGGCTGAAAATTGAAAATGAGTTCATACTTCATAAATGTCCTAGAGTCACTTATAATGTCCATACATTGAAAACTTGAATAAAACACTAATAAATATAAATGTTATATGCATCCTATATATCATCTCAAAGCTCTTCACGAGTGCCACATAATTCTTCATGGTTGATCTACAAATCTGTGAATATGTAATCATTATTTACATCACGGACAACTGGGATGCAGGTGCAAATGTGTAGCTACGGGATGCCACCTAAGTGAACAGCGAACTGGATAAGGAAATTGTGTTATTCTAAGCTCTTTGGCACAGATACGAAATGACTCTCCTATTCTTAACTCTTGGGCATAATAATGAAATGTAAATTCAAAATCGCAAGCGACATTCACTTAAAGTTGTGGAGCACAAATATCAACAAGACCCTGATTTGTGAATCATAAAATCTTCACCACAAGTTATTTGCTCCAACTTTATGTCACATCAGGAGGTCCCTGTCACAAAGCATAAGAACCTCTATGCAGGGTCAAAACTAATTTTAAATGGACATACAAATCCAATTAGTATAAAGATTCTCAAAACTGTTTTTTGCAAGATGCAATTGAATATCAGAACCACAAGCAAAACATATATCAATTCTGCGACTTTAGTAACATCAAGTAAAACATAATTCAACCTGGATATCATGTTTTACTATCTTAGCCAGAAATGAAGCAAGTGGCAGTGACATACCAGAAGCTTCGTCAATACCACAAAAGTCCCAACCTTCTCTCAAGCACAGGGCTGTGTGAGCAGGATACAACAACGCAAGCTTTTGCTCCTCCGCTGACAAATCTGCCATCCAAAAGTTATTAACCCCATATATAGTGCATCAAAAGATACCATACGTTTTCTTTCAAGCCTAATGACACTCATACCATTACCTGAGGCCATAAAAATTCCCATTCACTGCCCCTGCATAGGACATCGTTGATATTATTTTCATTATAAATGACTTGTTGATTTGTGTATCGGTGGATAGATCAAGCGACTTCTGCAAGTTTAATGTGATTTTGATTTTTAAGCGCCTACGTATGAAGATTCACACTATCAAGTCCATTGTGCGTACAGAAAGATCATGAGCTGGAATTCCTTTGCATCACCAGCACCTAGAGTATGTGCAAGTTCTCATTAAGAGATGTGCAACTAAGCATTCATATCTTCATCTTGCTAATTTTCTATGTCTTCTCCAGAGCAAGTTATCAATGACCTTATTGAGTATTCGGCAATTAAACGCACATTTCTAACAATAATTCAGCCTTGTAAATAGGTGCAGTTAGTCTCTAGGACTGAAGGTGTGAGTGATTGTTAAAGTCTTAACTTTTAGAGATTCTGGAGTTGGATCTCTTCTAGTGTCTCAAAAAAATTCAACTGCAGGTGAAGGGCAGCCATTTTTGCCCCTTACCAAGCAGTCCTTTATTTTGTCCTCACTCACTACTCTCGTTTTCACGTCTGAATTGATGCAACTTATGCAACTCTACCAATTTCATTCCTTGAAGTTCTAGCCACGTGATAAGCACATATTCCAAACAAAGAATAGATTCCTTTTGAGATGCTGCTAATTTACGACACCAACAAAAACTCCCACCCGATTAGCAATACAAGGACTCATGGTGGCTTCTGTCTGAAGAATCTGTCATGCGTTGGACCTGTCAAGAAAACTTTAATGTGGCCTCCAATCCAATAGGCATATATTGCCACCAACCCGCTAGGAAGCTCAACAAGTATAAAAGTGCATGGAGAAACTCGTTGTTGTGTGTCAAAGACTTAATGATGTGTGGTAGTGGCTTGATTGGTAAAGTTTGAACCAATCTTATGTATAAACAAAGACTATGACCTTGCCAATATTCCTAGATATCGTCATCAAAATACAAATGCCTTGATAAAATGAGAGGACCCTCGTCCTTGTGAGGTGCATGTGGGAGAGAGCCAGTGCTCCAATGCACGACCCCTCATGCGGATATTTAGGTAAAGTTGATTCATACCTAGAGAGCCCCATTGGAGCATCTTGTACACATAGTCACAAGAAACATTTCATATGATTCATCATTCTTCCTATGGAACCATGGCATTCTCAAAGATGACATCCGAGTGCTTCAAAGGTGAAATATAGAAATCCTCATAGTCCAAATAACCCTGGACATGAATCCTCAACTTACCAATGATAGGCGTTATTATCACTCCATCACCATGACATACTTGTTCCGCATGCAAGGGCGGTCCCATCTCCTTGGGTTTGATACCCAATTGTTCCACAAGCTCTATGGAATTGAAAATGCTCCCATGTCAAACAACACTAGAGCATTCTTGTCCCACACTTTGCCCCAAGAGAGGCATAACTCTGATGAGGCTAGAGTGAGGAAGAGAAAGCTCTATTGCTACTTTGTGGATTTCCACAAGGCATTTGACACAGTACCACGAGAGAGGCTCTTTCAGCGCCTGCAGTCTCTTAGCATACCAGCAGATATGACATGGGGCATCTATGCATTATATGAGCAAGTTTTTGGGTGAGTCAGATGCCCAGGAGGTATGTCCGAGACTATTGCTAGCACCATTGGTGTGAAGCAAGGATGCCCACTTTCCCCCATGCTATTTGGGTTATACATTGATGAGGTGGCTGACTTCATTACACGGGGAGGCGGAGATGGAGTTGATTTAGCAGGTACCTTAGTACATATTATGCTTTATGCTGATGATATTGTATTAGTGTCTGAGTCTCCAGGAGGTCTACAGCAGCATCTACATGCACTCAATGATTTCTGCACACAGAGGGGTCTTACTGTGAACCTTGGGAAAACCAAGGTTATGGTCTTTCATACATCGAGACAGGGCAGGAGTCAGCTGACATTCACTCTCGCAGGATGCCAGGTGGAGGTGGTGACATCATACGTGTACCTAGGGGTTACCTTCTCTGCAGCAGCCACACGCTTCACCATGGATTCAGCAGCCAGAGCTAGATTGACACGGGGATATGCAGCATTGGCTATGCTAGAGAGACACTGCCACCAGGCGCATTTTCAGGAGCCCCGGACGAAGGGGTGGCTATTTGACACAATAGTCACACCGGCACTGATGTATGGAGCAGCGGTATGGAGCAGCGGTATGGGCGCCAGGCCTTGCTACCGATTGGTGGACACAGATAGAGAGACCACAAGCCCTCATGATGGCACGCATGATACGCAGCAAACCGTCAGTACCTCATGACATTATCCGAGCAGAGTTTGTTGCGCCTCCTATGATGGTAGAGGCCATATTCCAGACTATATGCCTGATAGACTGTCATATCCCCACCGGATCTCCTCGTGATCGTTCTTGGTACGAGACTCGAATCCTGCAAACAAACAAATAAACAATAAGGGGGTGCAGGCCTGACTCACCTCCCAACCATGACAGCCGTGGGCAAGCCCACAGTCTTGGCTCTCCCCACCGAGCCACGAGCTCAACTAACTAGGTTGACGTACCGACCAATCTCCTCCTCGCGACGTCCCATGCCGCCACGAAGCTGCCCTCGCGGGCCTCGAGATTACTGCCAGTCTCGGCAGCGTAAAGCAGGTACACGTCTGCACTAGATCCAGGCTCCAAGACCATAGAGCTCTCACAAACTCGCGAGACTCTCTATATGACTAATGACTAACCTTGGCCACCCTTTTATAGGCTCTTGGCCGGTCATCGGGCGTCCACACTCGGGCGCCCGTCCGTCCATACTTGGGTGCTCGCCCGTTAGTCTATCCCTAACTCAGCTCGTCAATCAGCCTAGCTCCAAGCTTCCCCAAACCTCGAAGCTAGTCTTGCGTGCGTGTCGCACACGATAGATACACACTGTGCACATGACAGACAGATAGATGCCACAGGACAGATTGTCATACACAGCTTTTGAGGCATCTAGACAGCTGGCTGAGGCAAGAGACAGTGGATCATGGTATGCACAGGTCACACATTGGTTCTCACAGCATGGCCTAGACATGGAACATCTACCACCATTCCAGTATGACAGGGATGCACCACATATCCGTCTCTCTCATAGTGAGAGGAACAGAGTACTGAGACAGGACCTATGGCAGCTCTATAAACGAGAGACATGGATATCGCCTACACAGCCTCTTCCATCGAAGATGTTGTACTACAGAGATCACTTCATGAGTATCACTGATGATGGATTTATAGAGAGGCCTAGATACATGAAGGGCTTTTTACCACATGGCTCCCGAGTAGCTATTGGTCAGCTTAGAGTCTCATCACATCGACTGGAGATCGAGACTAGCAGAGCAGCACGGATCCCCCGAGAGGAGAGGGTATGCAAATTGTGCAGAGAGGAGGTGGAGAGTGAGGAGCATTATGTATGCAGATGTAGAGCATATGCAGCCATCAGAGAGAGAGATCCCATTTTATTCAGAGAGCCACATTCCCTACGCCAGCTCTTTGAGGTAGCAGACCAGCGCATACTGGGGAGATTCATTCTAGACATACAGCGTCACAGAGAGACATCATTACAGGCTCAAATAACTCCAAAGGGGGGACAACAGACACAGATTACTACATTTTTTCAGAGATCCACCCCTCTCCCAGCCCCTACACAACAGGGAATTACTCTCCAGAGAGCAGAGACACTCAGAGCCCGCAGGAGAAAGTGGACACCTGGCCTTCGGACACCACACCTATACCAGAGAGAGATGACAGAGTTCAAAGCTCAGTTCCACAGAGAGGGTGCGGAGCGACTGGCTCGCTTCAGAGCAGACCCAGGCATGTTCTTCAGGGAGCTGTGGACACCCCCTTCATTGATGTATACCATTTTATACCCCCAATATGGTACAGGATAGAGCTAGCTAGGTTGCATATCATGATTGTATACTCCATGCATATAGCTTTGCATTCTCCTAGTAGTAGAGCTCCATCCCCTCCCCCACTCATTGTACTTATTGCACACCCAAATTCAGCTTTTTAGTTCATTACTTTTTCATTTTGTTGGGATGACAGAGAATACCCCATACAGGTAAACTGATTTGTCTCATAGGCCGAGTTCGGTCTTTTGGAAGACGTTAATAAAATCTTTCTTTCTTTCTTTCTTTCTTTCTAGCCTCGAGTTCTGAAGTGTTTCCCAATACATCAGGATTTCCACCAACCACTAGCTTAGACTTTTCCTTGGACTTAATTTTCTCTCGAGGTCCCTTAGGACGATCCGGACATTGGGCTGACATGTGCCCCTCTTTGCCACATCTAAAGCATTTCCCTTCCTTGCAGTAGACGTCTATTTTCTCCTTGGTCAAGTTGTACTTTCCTTTAATACCCCTCGACTTCATAGGCTGAAACCTACTCTTGGAGTTCTCACGCTTCCCAAGTACCGTAGACTTCTGATCTCCAATACTTGTCTTCTTCTTTGGTTCATCTACCATGTAGACCCTGGCAGCAACAACTGAAGTTGAATGCATCAAATCTTGGATGGTATCATTCGGGCATACATTCACAAAATCTCGAATGTTGTCATACAAACCAACCCAACACTTTCTTAACTTGGACTTCTCAAAAATCTCTTCAAAAGGAGTAATCTTGAGATATGCATTCTAAAATTTCTTGTCATAATGATTAACTGTCTCACCTATTTCCATCCGCAATCTTTCCCATGCAAGGTGCACATCATCTTCAAACTTCTTAGGTAAAATCTAATCATAAAATTACTTTTTGAAGTCTTTCCATTTCTTGGGAAATGTTCCCTCAACCACCATGCATTGGCTATCTCCATAAGATGTAAGCTAGCCATGCAAATCTTGGATGACTCCAAATGCTTTCGGAACCAAAAGCAATATCAAATTGGCAGATAAAAGTAAGGGCTTTGTCTGTGTAACCATAAGCTCCATCATATGGTGTAAACTGCACCGTCCTTCCTACTTTGAATTCCTTCGCTTTGCACTTACCTTTCTTCCCTTTCTTTCCATGCTGTGGAGAGGGTGACCTACAAGGGGAGGAAGAGGAAAAAGATAAAGAAGAAGAAGAAGAAGAAGAAGAAGAAGATGAGTAAGATGAAAGCCGAGATGAAGAACATGGGCTCCTCGACCTTTTCCGACCATGTCGACTTTTTCCACAATGAAAGTGGGGCTGATTTGGAATGGCTCCTCTTCCTTCCACGAGAAGATGGAGGACTGGGTGATCTCTTTGAGGGAGATCTCTTTGATGAAGACTTATGATTTTCAGCCGCATCCTCCTTTGTTGGTTTCTCATCCCCTTTCTCCATTTGCTCGATCTTCTTACAGAGTTGCTCAAAAATTCTCATCAAGTCAAGATCTTGGAGAATAGTGTCCAAATTGGTCATAGTTTCTTTGACCATGTGGATTCTTGGGTCTTCTTGGGTTTGCTTTCCACTTTTGGTGGCTTGATCCTCTTCTTGGTGATTAGTGCTTCCCATTGCTTGAAGAAAAAGCAAAAAGCACTGTGTGTAAAGATCGTTATCCCTTGTAGGAGAGAGATATAAGCTTCACTCTGATACCACTGAAGCAAGCCTTTGTAAGGACTGTGGCACGGATACTTAGCTTATCTTCAAGAAAACAACAATTTTACGTGTAAAACCTTGAGAAAGTCTGAAAATAAACAAAAGAGAGAGTAGAGATAGAAAACACCACACCAGAGGTCGAAATAGCCTTGGGCTGATCCCCCCCTCCGAGTTATATTAGATAAAACTCCTTGGAGGAGTCTTGAGTACAAGTTCTTAGCGCTAGAGAGCTCTCTTGTTTTTCACACGTCTCAACAATGAGAGAATAGCTGAATTTATAGTTCTTGCCCAAAAGCACTTTAAAACTCACTTATAGTCTAAAAAGCATCTTTATAATAATAAAAGCTCTTTAAGTTTTTAAAACGCTTTTAATCTTTTGCTTTCCGAAAGCTAGTCGCATCATTCCAAGCCTGTGTAAGGTGACCTTGCTCTGCTTTCCTACCACATGTCAGTGCCACATCACCATCACCACACCACTTTTTTTTCAAAAAATAATTCCTTTTTTTTAAACGCACGCGTAATGCATAACAATAACCTTTATTTTGATGCTTCGGTGACAAAGAGAGGATTTCAACCCTAAAAAGAAAAAAAGAAACCCTAAACTGCGGCAAAACCCTAAAATGCAGGTAGAAACCTTAAAATCCAGGGCAGCCATAGTTCAGGAACTCTAAAGTGCAGAACGAAACCCTAAAGTGCAGGCAAAATCCTGAAACGCAAGAAGAAACCCTAAAACACAAGGCAACCATGATGCTGAAACCCTAAAATGCAAGAAAATCCCTAATCGCAGCCTGAAACCCTTAAAAGCTCATGAGAGAGAGAGAGAGAGAGAGAGAGAGTTATATTAAATGTCTCCTAAAGGCCCAATGGGTCTATGACACCAAAGTGATACAATGCTATCCATGGTATGTCTCTTTCATGGAAAACAAAAACAAAACAAGTACAAATAACATAAGTCTCAGAAAGTAGAGGCCGATACAATGATCATCATGGGGAAGTATAAGCACTAGTACAAGAGACTCTCATCATGGAGTACATGAGAATCTGAAGCATGTGGGGCACATCATCCTCCATAAGCGGGTACACCTCTCTCAAGTATGTCGAGCATGGGGTTACTGATTATGGCCGAGAGGTCCCCTTCTGTCACGGTACGTGGGAAGGTGGTGTGATGGCGGTGGAGTATAAACTGAAAAAAAACTCATACAAAAAGATAGACTAGCTGTAAGTCTATCTCATCACCAGCAGCAGCATGAGCATGATGTGCACAATGCTGAATGACACGGGTACACTCAATTAGGTCCCAAGTAAGGCCCAGAGAATGACACTGATGAAGAACAATGAGTTGATGACGATCCATGAAGCGTGTGGTGATCTTTGGTTCCTCAAATGGCTAAATATGCTTGTACTTCAATGCTTGAGAGATGAGGAATGAGGAAGGGGAGCATCAGCATATGATGTCATCCACAATGTCAGCCTGACGATGTCACACATAACATCATCCTAGATACTAATGAGTCAAAAGATAAGGTTCTTATGAACCTACAAAAACACATTGTACTTGCATCTTTCAATCAATCGATTGCAGTTAAGTTTATGCTTTGTGTTAATCCATCATTGATTAAGCTTTTCATTAATTGTTTATTTTCTTAATCTTTCATTAATGGAGTTCATTAGCTTTAAACCTCCATAGCATAGCCTGGATCCATGCTTTTTCACATGGTATCAGAGCCATGGTTGGTTGTGCACAGTGCTATGGTTGGTTAAGCAAGTCTTTGATTAAAGATTAGAGTATAAGTAGTGAGTTTAGCATTTAGATTAGGGATTCTGAGGTCTATGTCAAGATTGGCAGTCCACGTCTCTTACTTCTGGGACATATAGCACCCGCTTGCCATAGGTTACAGGTAGCGACTCCAGAACTTCACAATCACGCCTGTGAACTTTTGCTTCTCGACCACAAAAGCCAGCATAAAGCTCACCATCATCTCTTCAATGTAGTGGCAGCCCTCCAATTGCCAAGAGCAGCTACAGAAGAGCAACAAGCTAATCCACATAACAGTTGCGCAAGCTTCCTACGCTAACACGCTTTCCAGCACCTATAGGCCACAACTCATTCCCAATGGGCTGGCGGCAGTACAATAGCAAAAGTAGGGCGGACAACATCAAAAGGCAGGAGATGGCTTCAGCAGGCATAAGGCCAGGAAAGTGAAGTAGATTGTGTTCAAACGTGGAATCAAGCAACCATCTTTCCAACACACCTGCTATTGCCTGTGTTCTCAACCAGCCCAGCTACCTGTCCACCCATGGCCATGGGAAAAAAACAAGTAGGATAAAAGTGCCCATGGCATAAGTTCATGACCTCACAATGTAGTACTACTAAATATCTAACAAACCCCCCGATAGGACAAATATGAGGTTCACAGAGATTACAAATCATTCTCTGAAAGGAAGAGGCCTAAAGTTTGCGAAAGGCCACAAACTTTTTATGTGCTAAGGCTTTAGTGAAAAGATTTGCCACATTATCATGTGTACTGCAGTACATTAGATCTATCTTTCATGCATGGAGTCTCTCTCTGACATAGTGGTAATGCACTTCAATGTGCCACAGAGTTACATCTGTGTGTAGCATCTCACTTTGACTATCCTAAAACCTAAACCTTAAGATGACCAATAACTGATCCCTGGACTAGGGCTCACAAAATGCTCAATGCTCATTCCTAATCCTTCAAGAAGTTATGATAATCGTGCGCTCTGTACAAGTATAGATACATGGCACCCTAGTGCAATGGGTGCAAAAGCCAAGAAGTTTGCCAAATGTCTTTCAAATCAAAAAAGCAACCTTAGTCAAAACATTACATTCGTAACTGGAGTAAAACAATCATCTGAGATCTTTACTTGAAAAAGAGACGCCACTGAGGGACAAGAAGAGAATATGCAAGATATAGTGAGTTGTTTGTTATGAACTTCACCTCATCGAAGAGGCAAATGGCAGGTGACTTTATCAAAAGGAAAATTACAACTCATCCAGTAAATACAAGCTAAAGTCTCCTCTCCAATACCCTTATTTTTATAAGACATTGGAAAAAATCCACCTTTTATGGCTCTTTAGAGCAAATGTTCCTATTATGAAGAATAGTTTAAATTACAGAACTTTACTGCCTACCTCGATTGTTGAAGCGTTTCAATGTTGCTCCAACAATCAAAATTGAAGCTGCTTCAGCATGAGGTATGTCCAAAATGGGATTCTCTTCTAGCCGTAAATGCTGCATCAATATCCAGTAAAAAAGAAATGAGTGAAATACTTTGACTTTATTGGGTGTCATCTTCACACTTTAGTACACCTCCTAAATCTTCTTGCCATGACACCATAAATATTTCAAGAAAAATGTGTTCACCTTTGAATACATTATGATGGCCTTACGCTTAAAACCATACAAACTCATGACAGGAAAAGAAGAGATGTAATTGTTATGGGGCTATAATCATAAATGGTGTACAGTATATATACTGAAGAGTGCATTGCCTGACATGATGACGAGCACACGACATGCATACAAACAAAGAAACAGAACAAGCAAGAGTTTGGAAGAAGAAACCTCAAGCATAGGAAGATGAGGAAATCCTTTGAAGGTTGATATTTTGTTATTGCTTGCAGCCAAGACCTTTGCACAGAAGAAAATCAATGCATAAGTGCCCAAACTGCAATCAGCACACAGATACCCACAACAGTCCCAGTGAAACAGAAGGCTCTGCTGGTTGGCTACTTTAGATCGTAAAGAATGAACCCGCAGTATTTTAAAACTTTGGTGACTCACCTGAAGCTTGGGTTGTGGTGACATTGACAATGATTTCAGTTTGTTCTGGGCCACGGAGAGAAACTGAAGTAAAGCAACTGTTAGCTTCAAATATGGACAATTACCAAAACTCATGACTTCAGCTAATGCAGAAATAATAAAACTCATGAAATGTTCGGGATTTTTCAAAACAACTGGCTTTTGGACCGATGAGATCCTAAAACCTATTTACAGGAGTAGAAGAAAATTTCACCTCTAAATTCGGGAGCTGCGGCAACGCACTCAAGGACGTAATCTGATTGCCGGCAAGGTACAATTGCTGCAAAACAGGAAACTTCAACCCTGATCAACAGTCCATGAACTAAGTTCAATGTCAAGCAAATAACAAGCAAAATCAAACAGATTCAGGCTACGCGTTTAAGTTCAATGTTAAGCAAATAACAAGCAAAATCAAACAGATTCAGGCCACACGGTGTCCCCAACCATAGTAAGGACTTGAAGCAGATTATCATGCATAAGAACACTGAGCATGACATTCAAGTCCATAAACAAGGGCTGCATGTCACTAACCTGAAGAGCCTTACAGTTTGTCAAGGGTTCGAAGCCACCACCTTTAAAGTCATTGAAACTGAGATCCAATACCTGGCCCAAAACATTATATTTAAAGAAAACATAAGTTCTATTCTTTTTTTGGAACTGCAATGTGAATTATTATTAAGGATAACAGCCAAAACCTTCACCTTAACCCGCCTTAAAATTTCAAGCCCGCTCATTGACGACAGCTTATTCTCTCTGAGATATACGAACTGAGAGAGCAAGCAGTAAACGATGTTAGTTCAAACTCCCACATACCAACCCAACAACATAAATTCAGAAATACTGCATTGATCAACTTTGAAAGAACTGTTTCAAAAATGTCATCAAAAGCAAATCCACCTCAAGCTTTGGTGTGAGACTTATATGATTATTGTCTAGTCTCCATATATTCTGACCTCTGAGATCTAATCTCTGCTGACAAAAATAGACCAAGTTGATTCAGCATTGTGAAAAGATTTTGACTACCTTCAGACGAGTGCAAAAATAGCACTTAAAAACATGTGCAATTCCCTCCTGAAGAATGTCAGAGATCAATTCAACTTGAAAGCGCAAGCCTTTCTCTCTTCTTCTAAATCATCAAAAGTTTAGTAACGTCCTAGAAGTGTTTTGCCCACGAGTTTTTTTTTTATACACATTATAAATTTAAAACAGTAAATGAAGAGAGGAAAAGATGGAGGAGTATAGAAAAGCAGAAAGGGCGGAGACGAAGAAGAGGAAGGGAGGAATGAAAAAGAAGGGAGGAGAAGCATGCTACAAAGGGGCTGAAGCACAAGACAAGAAGGTTGCGAGGAGGTAAAAGCTTGACCAAAACGGCAAAAAGGGGGTGGAAAGTGTGCGCAAACGGTGAAAACTTTTAATCTCAAAAGTGGCCAAATTTTATTTCGCCGGAGGTTTGCTTACGTTTGAGAAGTTTCTAACCCTGAAAACAGATTTTGTCTCCACCATCTCCTCTAACTGAGCCATAATACTAGCATGAACAGTACAACCTGGTTTTGGGTCTAATTTAGAAGAAACCTTGAAACCCTACTTGAGAACACATATTAAAGCCCAACTTTTTTATACTCTTGCTGGGTAGTGGACTGCGGGCTACCAACAGCTCCTACGTTGCTAGACAGCAACTTACAATGGCCACAAAAATCTCCAAGTTCGTGTTGGGGCGCTTGCCTACATGCATCATTGACAAGGCTTCATGGGAAGGGAAAGTGTAACATGCAGAAGCTTACAGACAAGATTATACTTTGATAAGGAATATTCATCACCTTGGTTCCTAACGATTGCACAATGTAGCACAGATAAAGCGTGAGAGAGAAGGAGAGAAGAAAAAGAACAAAGACAACACACACCCGATTGGGTCAATACCCTCTGAAGGCCCCCACCAAGGACTGGTGTATTTGCTTTATTGAATGATGAAAAACGACTCACTTTCTGTAGGTCCTCCTTGGCTGTAAATCTGCAGCCTGTAGTGATCTGACTCTTGATCTTCAAGTGCACCTTGCTTGGGTTCTCCCTTGGCTGTGCTGGCCCTTGGATCACTTCAGCACTTTGAGAATAATGAGATGGTAAAGACCTTTGCCAAGCCTTGGCTTTTATAGGCACAAACAAATGCTGGTAGGTTAGCTACAAGGGGTCGGGCCTGTTTGCCACTTGTTAATATGCACCATAAAATATGTGCCTTTTCACACATGAGCCATTCAGGCTTCTACCCATCCACTAGCTGCTGACCGACTTGATGCTTGCTGGCCGCATTGAATCTGAAGGTTCAGATGCTGGGCGACTGGGCCCTCAGCCCCTCTTGGGCTGGCCAACTATGGCCTGAGCCACCATGAGCTGGCCGCCTTGCTGCCCAGGCCTTCCAGGCCTGGCCGCGACATGATGCACATGCCTCCTAGTGGTTTGCCGACAGTGGCCCATGCCTCCTAAAGGCTGGCCAACGATGCTATGGAGCTTTTGTGGGCCAATGCCATGTACCCCACACGGCCCAAGTGTAGGGAAGCATGGGTAAACCCTTGCCCCTACACTTCATGCATTTCTACATGCAGCTATATGCTCCGTAGGTGCCCTGCATCTGGCTACAAGCCTATCAATGCTTGGAGAACCTGTCATCATTCCACAGGAAGACTCGCATCTGGCTACAAACCTACCAATGTGCTTGGAGAACCTCTCATCATTCCACAGAAAGACTCACAGTACACAGTAGCACTGCTCCATGTGAGGGACTTGCACACCTGATTGAGACCATGTGAGGCTTGGGATTTCTATCTGGCCTCACATGGTGCTCTTGGGGTGAGCTTAGGTGCCCCAAATATGTTGCATCTATATGGGAGCACCTTGAGGTGGAGTAATGTGGCCTAGCCCGACCCTCTCCTACCTATGTCTAGATACATGCCGGCTTGTGGCAAGGGATACCGTGCCTCGAACACCCATAAGCTTTCTCTCTCATCACATTTGTGATCCCCATTTGTAATCTCGTCACATTTTGCAATTGAATCAATATCATTTTGTGGGTTGGAATCTCTCATTTGGTGTGATACAGTTTTTCCTGTTTCGACAAGACAGCCTGATACGTTTTTGGTCACAACTATTGCATACGGTGTCCGTTTTCAGTGTTCTAGTACCCAAAACGATCGGCATGTCGTCCTCTTCGAGACGAGCTATAGGTCTACGTATGCAACATTGAGCAAGTGTATTCTGTTTTCAGTTTTAGCTTGAGATTTTTTTGTCCCGTGCGGGAACTCGGACCCAGAACGCACCTCAAGATCATCGGCCCATGACATTGGACTTGTACAACTGACCCTAGACGCCTAGAGTGGGACCCATTACCACTCTATGTCTTGCACCTACTATACAAATGTCCACGTGGCATCCAAGTACGGGATACACATGATGACATCCCCTTTTGCTTAACTTGATGGAAACTGCAAAGCCTCCAAGTAGTCTGACAATAATGCCGGAAAATCTTCGAAGAAATTTTAGTCAAGCCAAACCGCTTCAAGTGTCCCTCAGTCTTGAAACTTGGTAAGGAACTATCTTTCTTTTCGGCCAAAACCGTGCTTGAAACAATGTAAGAGGATGTGTTCCGGAACCATAACTTCAACTTCATCCACTCTGTCTAGTTCTTGTTCATCATGGACATCGGAGAGAGGAGGTCCAATATAAGGCTTCAACCAACTCACATGGAACACATCACGTATGGTCCAATTGGGAGGTAGCATTAGCTTCATAGAAACCTCGTTGATCTCCTTTAGAATGGGAAAGGGTTCAAAGCTCCAAAATGATAACTTTGGACATCACTTGCCCACCTGTTTCAACCTCTGCGTCATAATCTATAGATATACCTAGTCTCCTTCTGAGAAATCACACCTCTTATGTCCTTGTTGGCCTATCGAGTGTAGGCCTCCTATGCTTTAGCCAACCTGTCTTTCATAGACTCCAAAATCTCCTGGTAAGGCTCCATCAATCAATTAGCTTCATGCACTTAGGACAATGTCCGGGTCAAAAATGACTAGAACAATCTTCCAAATGCTACCTCATATGGAGTGTCATGATTGTGGCTTAATCTCTCTTAATTACTCTTAATCAATGAAGGGACACCAGTGAAGGGTCACACCCTATCACATGGGTCATATGGAGTGTCATGATTGTGGCTTAATCTCTCTTAATTACTCTTAATCAATGAAGGGACACCAGTGAAGGGTCACGCCCTGTCACATGGGTCATCACCGAAGGACACGTCTCTTCAAAGGGACACATCTATTGATAAAAGGACACATCTCTACGTCCAAAGGACATAACTATTCATTCAAGAGTCGCACCCTTTATCATCAAGGATGTCCCTCTTCATTTGTACCTCTTTGGGCCCTATTTAACAAGGCCTTGTGTCTCGACGCAAAAAACACAGCTTTCCACTCTAAGCATCGTACTTTTCAGTGTTATGTCGTCTTAAATAGATTAGATTATTGCAGAGCCATTGTGCACATTTACAATTCTGTTACAAATTTGAACAAGTTTATGTTGCAAAATTGTGAAAATTTCAAAGCAAAATTCAGATTGAAGCAGATATTATGTAAAATTTACTGAGCAGAGTGAAGCTTTGAAGAATCTTGGTGCAAATTTGTAAAGATTACAAAGTCATTGTGTAAATCAAGTTTTCTACATGGATTTAGAGTAAAGTTTTAATACAAATCAAGTCTACAACAAGTTTAGCAATGGAAAGCTAGATCAGCTTTCAAATCTTTGCCTAAAAGAGATGTAAGTATCTAATCTTTACTGCCTATTACCATTTCAGTTAATCTTTGTGCAAAATCTTAAAGTCTTAATAAAGATCCAGATATAAAGGTTATATAAGCAATTGGTGATCAAGAAAGTGATTACAAAGAGTGGATTAGTGTTAATCCTCGAAAGATTAGTGCTAAACATAACAATAAAATCAACATTGATTCAAAGAGTGGATTAGTGTTAATCCTCAAAAGATTAGTGTTAATCCTCAAAAGATTAGTGCTAAACATAACAATAAAATCAACATTGAGTTCTACAACACCATAATAAAGGAGCCTTTTCATCATTGAGCTTTGGTTAAGCTTCCATTGAAAGAGGAGTAAACAATTGGACAGTGGACAACACTATCTTGGTCAATCTAGTCAAATCTTGGTGCTTTCATTGACAGATTGAAACTCTTGTCAAGATACAGAAAAATAACAAAGGGAACTTTGATTCACAAACTTGTTTGGGTTTCCTTTCAGTGGTCTCATCACTAAAGACACCAATGCAAGGGTTGTGGTTTGTATTTACAGGGATCAAGCTAGCAACCCCATGGTTGTTGCCAATGCTGTTGGCAGGCTTGGAAGAGATACAAAGAAAGCAGCAATAAAGCTATTTTGAGATCACAAATCACACTCTTTTCAAGCTTTTGTTCCCCAGACATTTGAGGGGCCTTTAGGATCTTTACCCACCAACATGGCTGTGGAATTGCATAGCATTTTGGGAAAATTTGACAGGCACTAAGGAGTCTCGGAGGAACTAGTTTATGCAAGAAGCTCCGGAAATCTGCTGCTGTGGCTCGTCCATTGACGCTTGCTCTGCCACCACCCTCTCATTCTCAAAGCTCTCACCCTCTCATTCTCAAAGCTCTCGCAGAAGGCTCAACACCATGATCACCATTGGGAACTAAACTTAGCATTTGCTCAATTTAACATGGATAGCATGGAGAATATAGGAGCGCTCTCTAAGTGGTGTCACTTCACATCCTTGTTCTAAAGCTCAGCACACCTGCAAACGTATCATCTAGAGCGTACAAATCTCTAACGGAGCACTACGTTCAACTTACAAGTCTCATTCGTTCCGTAGGAGCTACAAGCTCAGTTTGGACCTCCTAACGACTCTCCTAGCATCTATAGTTTGGCCACAGCTTCATTGCTGCACTTACAGCCATGTCTTGATGGTTTAGCAAAGTTTGCTCATCATGCTTCTGAAGCTTTTTGTGAGGCTTTGCCATACTGATGATACAAGAGGGAGCATGAAGATTGTTATCTGAAGCTTCTTGTGAGGCTTCTCAAGAACACTTCTTGAATGAAACCCGGCTGCAAAAAAAAGCTGCAACGTGAATTAGTAAAAGATTTATTTCATGAAGCGTTACGGGTCATGTTTTGGGAAAGTAGTGATGCTCGTTCAAGAGCATTCCGTGGTTTTTCAATCATACAACAACTGCAGCACAACTGGCTCGATGCCCATTCAAGAGCATTACGTGGTTTTGCAATCATTACAACAACTGCAGCACAACTGGCTTGGTGCCCGTTCGAAAGCATTCCGTGGTTTTGCAATCATTACAATGGACACAATTTGCGACTGCTAATCCACTGTTCTCTCATTCTGTCTCCACGGCACATCGCTGGGCTTGTTCTAGTTAGTGGCAGCACTACATGTCACAATCTAGAGACGTATGCACAGAAAATCTTAACCCATACATAGCATCATGGCAAAATACATAGGCATCTCACAACAAGTAAACATGCTTTAAAACCACTCAAAAGAAAGATGAAAGCCAACACAAGAGACAGCAATAGGGGCTGAAGTTGGGCTGAAGTTGGACCAGCCCCCCCAAGGTATCTTTATGACCAACAGAGTGTTCTTGTACAAGAAAACGGGTGCCATAGAGTAAGCACTCTACCAGGTGGCACCAAATATATCCTAAATATGATGAAAATAAATAAAACAAATGCTTGAGACTTCGGTCTCAATCTTCCACAAGTCCTTCGGGCATAGCCATACTCTAGTACGTGATCACACCCTCGAGTTTACGTCATCACTTGCTTCAGGCTCTGTGTTTTTGCTGCAGCACAGTAAAAAAAACAACAACAAAAAAACGGGACTAGGTAAGGGTTGGTTTCATCGTTTCACCAAACGTCTACAAGGGAGCTGTGAGGCAACCCAACAACCTAGCCATCATGGAGCTCAACCAGCTCTAGGCATCATCGGTTCAAGCAGGAGAAGAGATTAAGCAGGCCACCACAGGTCGACAAAGAGGGAGGCCAACAACAAGAGGAATAGAGAGAAGAAAAGGAGAGGGGGGGAGGGGGGGAATAATTTTAACGTTAGGGTTTCACTCCTTTCACATCTACCCACTCCTTAGTGTGTAGTGAGAAGTTTTTTTAGAATACTTGTTCACATGCCACATGTGCATTGATGCATAGATTTGGGAGTCTTGAGTTGGTGTTCACACGATTCATGCATTACTGAGCTTATTCACATGCCTAGATACATTTTGATGTTCGTTCACACGCTTGAGCTTCCTTGGTGATTTTTCACACGTGCGAGTTGTGCCACATGTTGATGCATTATTTGGGCTCAGGGACGATGTGCGTTTTGTGCATTATTAGCCTTGATTCACGCACACTTTGGCATTACTAGTGTTTGCTCACACTATTTGTGCTTTTATAGCCTTGATTACGTGCATTAGCACATTGTGGGCTTATGTCACACATTTTGGGTATTTTTGCATATGCCTTGAGTGTGTTGGTCGGTGTTCACACGCAGCTTAGCTGTTGAGTAGTGTTGGGGATTATTCACGCGCATTGTGTGAGATCTTGGTACATTGTGTCACACATTTGAGGATTTGGTGAGTTGTTGGCACGACGTTACACTTTGGACATTTTGGATCAATGATTTAATGGATGATGCTACTTTCATCTCATGTGTGGATACACTATCACTATTCATGCTTGTGGTGATTCTATTGATCATGCTTTTGCTTTGGAGGACCACACATATGCAGAGGGTTTCACACATGAGGGCATGTTGCATATTTTGGATCGTGTCTATATACACATTGATGCAGTTGATCATGCCTCGGATGATTCGAGCTATGCTATAGTGGATGATGACATTGGTTCACATGAGTTCTTGCATGATGCTGACTTTGAGATGTGTTTCTTCAACTACCATGATTGTCTACACGATCCTAGTTTCTTTGGAGCCGGGACATTCATCTTCGGATGTATCATCTGCCACTTGGGATGTATGGTAGATGATTACATGGCATACCATTCAAATGCACTTGTGACATCTCTTGATCTACATGGACCATTCAACATTCCAGTTCGGAGTCTTACTTCCATTTGGCGGATACCTTGAATGTCAGTTCCATGTTATGGTCGGCGAGAATGGGCTTATGAGCTACCCCTCGAACCTGAGCTTTCCTTTTGACCCGAGAGCTATTGTTACATTTATCCATTTCACCCAATAGGACTCATACCTAGCCTCGCCATCGACATTGGTTTCTTACATCGCCCCTTTCCTACATCTCCCATTTGACCTTGGGAGATATTCGGCAACCTACATCATCAACAGTGGTCTCTTACATTTTCTCTTTCATCCAGGCGGGAGATTGCTTAGCTTTATCATCAACGGGAATCCCTCATCCTTTCCATTTGACCCTCGGAGTCATACTACTCATGTTATGGTATTTGGGTCTTCCATGGCAGTGACTTATGTCATGATTTTTGGCTTCCATACATAGCCTTTTGTATATGTTTGATTTTGTACAACCATCCTTTGATTTCGAGAACAAAATCATATCATTATAGGAGGGGATGGTTTGTAATGAAGCAACAACTTTTAGATTAGGTCTAGGACCATGGTCATGGGCTCAAGTATAAAAGGAAGTTCATGGACTACTACTGTATCTTTTGGACATCTTTTGATATTTTGTCACTTTGACTCTTTGAGCCTCTTGGCTTTCATACTTTGGCTTATGGAAGGCTATTTCCATCCTCTTAGTGGAAGGTTAACTCACTTAGGCATCATGGTTCTTTGTATGAGATTATCTCTTTAATCTTGTATTAATCCATGGTGATTATCCCATATCTCAACTTTATGATCACTCCATTTCAATTGACCAGAGCACGGTTTGTATGAAAGAGCAGGAGCCATTCAATTTTAGCCCTTTTGCCCAATTTTGCCTAATTTATGAAATCCCCAAATTTTATATATCACACAAAAAAAAAAACGATGGCAAGCTCTAGCCTCACCAGGATATTGATAGCATAATATTGAGGCTTCTCTCCCATCTTTCTAAGCACCCGTTGGTGATGGCGACCTTCCCATGCTGAATCGTCCTTTTCAATAGTCGCCTCCTTTCGAAGTGAAGTACCACGATTATTGCATATTAAAAGCCTTTTTTTTTAGTTTAAAAGCTTAAGCCTAAGCCTTATAACTTAAGGCTTTTAAACGCCTTCCCAACGGTGGCCAAGCCTGACTAGCAGCCCACATAAAGAACAAAAAAACAGAAAAAACAGGCACCCAACCCCAACCGTCTAGCTAACGGCCCCCTCTCCAAAGAAAAAATAAAAGGACCCAAACGGCCAACCAGGGAATCGGCTAGCTTTCACCTATAGCCTCCGCACACATGAGAGAGAGAGAGAGAGAGAGAGAAAAAAAGATCCCTCACAGTGGTAAATGGTGCTACTCTCGCCTCCTTCTACAGCATGATAGCCCTTGGTCTTCTCCCTTCAGCAAAACCATATTCCAACATGGCCAAGCCTCACCCTCCCGGAGATGGTTCTCACTAGGATCCAACCACGCCTTTGGGAGCTTCAGCAACAAACCAACAGTACCAACCCAATCACTATGGAAGAAGAACAGATTCCGGAAGATGCACCAATTCTCTCCCCATGGCAATAGAACATGCAATCCCAAAAGGAGGCTATGCAAGCTCAACTTCAATCGACATTGGCAACACTTACAACACAAATGCAACAGCTTCAACGAGAATTCTCCCAACCAACCAGCTCGCGTGCTTCAGTCGACACACTAGCTCCAGTTTTCGACAACATACCAACAAAGGTAGATGATGCTAAACTTAAAGTCCTTTATCGTTTACTTTAAGCAAATCATTCTAATAAAATGGACATAAAACCCCCGGAAGCATTCAGAAACGAACACAACAAATGCATTTTAGATCAGTGGGCAATACCACCTCCATCTGTATTTTAAGAACTTCAACCTCTCCGACCAGATGAAAGTGACTTTTGTCGCCTCCTTACTCAAAGATACTGCCTTTTTTATGGTGGCAACAATGGTTGACTGATGACAAGTCCATCACGACTTGGGATAAATTTGAGCGTGCCAATGTGGATTTCCAAGCACGATATTACGCCATTTGACCCAAACCGGATCATTGGCCTCTTGCATCTCACAGTTCACAAGTTTGACAAGGGAGATATCTTCAATAACCCCTAAAGACACGCTACATGCCTTTGCTCAATTCCGACCCAACTCCCACCGGCAACATTTGCAGCAACCTCACCAACAAGACAGATCGTCTTTTACTCATTCTAAGCATCAGCAGTTCTTTCAACCACGCGCATCTGATCGTGGACGGGACTTTGGAAGTGACCAATCTCGCACTCCTCGTCCTACAATAGCTTCATCTTCTTGTGGCCAGCAAAAGACAAGATTATGCACAATTTGTAATGGCAACCATAGATGGT
The DNA here is from genome assembly GCF_041138505.1 of Cibotium barometz. Lineage (NCBI taxonomy): Eukaryota > Viridiplantae > Streptophyta > Polypodiopsida > Cyatheales > Cibotiaceae > Cibotium > Cibotium barometz. The sequence continues at coordinate 22,034,688 of NC_141109.1, forward strand.
TTAAATGCCCTAAATGACCCAATGCTCCTCAAAACCGTTATGTGGAACCTTCAACTTCAAACGACTACTCCGATAAAGAAAAACATGCAGTAGCTCATGCACTTCATGTTACTCCTAACCTTCACACATATATGGCAAACTTTATTGCGTCACTTTATTGAGTCACTTTATGACAACATCGAGGATTCTTCCAACATGACTTTAGAAGAACAGCAATATGATATTGAAAAATCCTTGGATTCTTTATCTCAACATGATGAGTCACCAACGATGGACTTTTTTGAAGACACAGAGATTACAAAAGCAAATATAACACTTGTTTCAACCTTACCCACATGGGATGACACAGTTGATATCACGCACGAGGATAATGTTTTCAACATTGCAGAGAATTTCACATATTTTTCTAACAAATTGGATGAGTACTTCACTACTTTCAAGCCGAACACTTCAACAAATACTATTCAAGTATCATCAAGAGAATTCATGGGTGAACCTTCAGATTCTTCTACACCGCAACATGGTCAAGTCAACTTCAAGCCCAACATTTGGAAGCAGACAAAGAAGAAGACATTAAAGAATGAAGCTACAACTTGGGATTTAGCATTTAAAGCACGATAGCAATACAATGGAGGAAACTTCTTGAATATTTCTCAGCGCAAGCTTCACCACAAGCATAAATGGCCTAGTGACAAAGATCTTCAACAACATCAACAGTCTGTTCTTTAGTAAGTCTTATTTTAAGTGGAAGGGAATGTCACGATTGTGACTTAATGTCTCTTAATTACTCTTAGTAATTGAAGGGACACCAGTGAAGGGTCACACCCTATCACATGGATCATCACCAAAGGACACGTCTCTTCAAAGGGACACATCTATTGATCAAAGGACACCTCTCTGTCAGAATACGCAGCAGAGATGATGACCAGACCTGGGAACACGAGCAAAAAACGCAGGCACAAAAACAGCACAAGAGAGAGAGAGATGTAGGCGTGTAACTCTGATCTGATATACACAAGAAGATCCCGAGAAATGATACAAATAGTGGTATGGGGCTGGGGGCCTATATATATGCCCCCACATCAGCAGTCGGCCTGCTGTAGGGCAGCCGACTGGACACAGAAGTCCTCCACGACTGATAAATACAGTCGGCCAGCATCACAATAGGTCGGCAAGCAACAGAGGAGTCCCACGACTCATACAGTGCAATCGGCCATGTCACAGATGCAGTCGGCCAGGCTCTAGGTCCACCTGCCACTACTAGACTGCCTCCCAAGCCACAGAAAAAATGAAAAAAATAGGGGAAAAATACGAGTGAGGAAAAATGATAAAACACCTGATAAGGGCGGGCACACCCACAACAAAGGCCCTAGTGTATAAATCTAGACAGGAGATGACTTCTAACAATCTCTACATCCAAAGTACATAACTATTCACTCAAGAGTCACATCCTTTCATCAGGGATGTGCATCTTCATTTGTACCTCTTCAGGCCCTATTTAACAAGGCCTTGTGTCTCGACGTAAACAACACAGCTTTCCGCTTTAAGCATCTTACATACCAATAGCTGAAGAAAAAGGGTCATTCAACACAGCTTGGACGAAAGGCATAACTAGTCGTGAACATAACACTTGAGCACGTCGAACGCCAATTGATTGTAAATCTCTATCTGCTCGCCCATCTTGGGTGGAATGCACTGAAAAAAAATCAACTTAGTCCCAAAGTTATCAAATAATGCCCTCCAAAAATGACTCGTAAACTTGGCATCTGGATCTGACACAATGGTTCTATCTATAGGATACCAATGCCAGATAAACAACCTACCAACATCTTCAGCATTAACGTTAGCATTACAAGGAATAAGCATGGCAAACTTGCTAAAACGATCAACAATCATCAAAAATTGTATATTGCGCTTATCTGGACTATCGGGCAAGTTCGTCACAAAATCCATCGAGAAATCTTGAATAAAAAGATTGGGGGAGAAGAGAGAGCTTGAGCTCTTGCAAGCACACACACACACACACACTTTTGTTTTTTTTTTGTAACACGATATATTATAGGTGGGAAACCTCCAATTGGAGAGGAAAACCCACAATCAAAATACAAAAAACAGAAGGTAAGTTACAAACTCAGCTGTCCAAGTACAAGACAGCTAAAGCTCAAAAGCAGTCAAAGAACACTTGTAGATGACGCAAGGGAAGATCTCCAAGGCCGAAAGAATCCCGAAGAGATAAAAGAAGAGATCTCCTAACGAAAGCAAATTAGGAAATGTCTTGTGTGGCAAAGATCAGCTGATTTCTTCCATGATAGATGGACCATAGGACCCAAAAGCTGGTCCATGCAATGAAAGTATCGAATTCTGGCAAACCAGGGGAAATGGTGCCAAATAGCCAAAAACAAAATCCAAAACTTATGCCCATAAATCTCAAACGAAGGTGTTCTAACAATCTCTCCAGAAGTGCACAGAAATGGGAGCAAGACCATAGAGGATGATAAACTGTCTCACATGGATGCGAACATCTTCTACAAAATGCTGGAGAATCACATCTTTCAGCCAAAAAACTACCAACTAGTAAGGCACCAACGAGGCATCTCCAAAAAAAGACTTTCTGTTTGGGAGTAATGTACTCTTCTAGATCTTCAAGAGAGCCATCCTCCACAACCTAGAAGGCTTGTCAATGTGCCATAATGAGTTTCCGTGAGCCTGTATCCAAGGAGGAGGAAGAAGCAATTTGTATGCACCGGTTGCAGTCAGATTGCAAAGAGGCACCGCGGGACAGCTTGCATTTTAACTCACCAAAATCCTGTCATCCAAGGTATGACTCAATTGTAGAGGAGGTACAGGCTGAAATCATGCAATAAAGAAACTATAATTTACCATATTGTTCTATGATGTAAATCCAGATTGTAAAGGGCCATAGCTTGTGGAAAAGAAAGAACATAGCCACTGTCATTCAGTACATTCTCAACACATCTGACCGCTTTGGCAAAAAGGTGATAGGCCTTCCTCGACTATAACAGAGCAAGAGGCTGTTAAAATGCACGACTCCAATGAAAGCTCTCTCTGCGAAGAGAATTGTCTTGATCATGCGGTCTACTAGACCATTTTATTTGAGCCATGATAGTCTGCCAGTCATGGATCGGTTTTGTGGAGAATGGGCATCCAGGAATGCACCCCTGTAAGCATCCAAATATAACCTCAGCATGAGTGATCATCCAATGCCCAAAAGTGGCATTTGCATATTCGGAATTTTTGGTGTGCCTTAGGAAAAGGTCTCACTAGCATCTAAGTTTTTCCTTGATGAAATATGAAGTGGCATCTAAGTTTTTCCTTGATGAAATATAAAAACCTTAAATTATCTTTTTGGTAATGATTGTCGATTAAGTCACTTTGTGTTTACAATGTTTATTATCTATTCCTTTCCTAGGTGTATGTGTAAATAAGCCATCTTTATGACTCTTTTAGGAGACATAGTTAGTCTAGAACGTAGGCCCCATCCATGCCTTCATTGCTGCAACAAGTCTTGATAACATTAAAGTCCAAGGCTGTTTTTGCTCCAAGAAACTCAAAAGAAGAGAAGCTTTCCTTGCAATAGCAGGAAAGTGCAAATTCAGTATATTGAGGCCACCATGCATTCTTGGAGTACAAACCAAATGCTTTTTAAGAAGCCTAATGGGTTTTCTATCCACCTTAGTACGCCATAAACATGCCAAGGTTGCAAACATGAAACTATCCAAATCGGCACAAGACCAGGGAACAAGAGGCAAGTGAAACTAAATGTAAGCCATTATAATGGATTGCACAATCCTCAATCTAACATGCAACGGCCAAGTAGGTAATTTTCAATATTGAAGTTTGAAGTTGAGATTATCCAACACCCATTGTTGTTCTCTCTTTGAAGAAACATTCCAACCCACAGGATACCCAAGATGTCGGCAAATGATTCAGGAGTATATCCTCGAAGTTGCCTATCAAAGCGCCAATCTTGGATTTTGAGTGATTCCTCAAGCATCTAAACGGGCTGCAATATTTCGAAATGAATCTCCAGAGTAGCCTGTGGTGCATCCCTGAATTGCATTGCCTCACTGCACGTGGGAAGGTAAGAACATAACCATTTTCATCCACAATATCGCATACGTGACGAATTCCCAATGTAGAAAGATTGTAGGCCAGCCTAGAGACTTCCATTTACCTAGGCCTTTCAAGCATCATCCAGTTCTACATCCGTGAAGGGCTCATCCATAATGGCCGCCTCTTGGAGTGTAATAATGGGCATAACCATAGTTGTTTCTCGTATCGGGTTCACACCATATGGTATCGTACGGTACGAGTAAGTTTTTTTTTTTCCCCAAAAAAAAATTTCCAAATGCTTAAAAAAATTATAGAAACTCTGCTTAACGAAGATCCCAAATGCTCGCAATACTTCGCAACTTTCGTGTCCACTCTGTATTCCATATGGGGTTGTTGAGAGACCTAAAAAATCTGGCGAGGTAGACTAGTAGTGTACACTAGATTGGTAGGATGAGAGAATCTTGCTACATCACTTGGAGATCCCTGGTATAGGTAGGCTAGACAGTTAGATTCCCAAGTTATGTACGAGGGAGAAGATTTGGACATGGCCATTTTGATCTAGAGGGGAGTCTCAAACCTATCACCCTAGATGCACTGCTCGTATTTGTGCAAGGACGGTCCCTTAGTCATAAACGCTACACTAGGAGACCTTTGGTATTGCATTACCCATCCAAGTTCTTTTTCGAAGACAATCGGGAGATCCAACTGGGAGAGACACATATCCATGTTCTGGTTCCTCAAGCACTGTAGACTCCTCCCCTCCCAACCTTCCCTCACATTCAAGCTTGAAGCTCCATAGGTGTTAAGGGTAAAAAATAAAAACCGTATTTTATCGTACGGTATCCGAAAATTTCATATCGTACCAAAAATTCCCGTTCAGTATCATATTTTCGTACCGTGACAACTATGGGCATAACCTCATGCATCAAGAGCCTCTCTTGAAAGCGGGAGAGGGGCAACGAAAATGCGAGAAACGTAATCATGGCAAGCCGCAACAAGCTGTGTTTTTGTTCATGTCCAAGTACCATCTGTTCTCTTAACTCTTGTAATGCAACATTTTTGCCTCAAGGCATGGAGACCTCTGAAAAAAGATTTTGACGAGCAACCTTTATCAAGCAATGGCTTCTGAAACCGATCCCGTCAAGTGGGAAAGACTCCGTTGGACACCCACACGCTTAATAGCACAACTTTAAAACCACAAATTTGAAATGGACAACTTAATACAACTTGAAATTGAAATGAAATGAAATGGAAAGATGGACACCAACACTGGGGCCGGAAGGGGCCGACCCCCCCTCAATATATGATATATTTATTGGGAGTATTTAATGAATACAATGCTCCATGGGTTCCAAGAACCAGATGATGCCCATGTACATATGAAAACAGTACCAAACAAATAGGCTCGAGGTCGAATTTCGACGTAGAAGCTCGAAGCAGTACGACCACTAGTGTGGTCCAATCTCTACGGTCCTGTGCTTTCACTGGACTCCGCGGAGAGCGCCTCACTGGTGTTCCGAGACCACGCACAAACAGGCGCTCTCGTACTAACGCCTGGCTCTCCCGATCTCAGCACCTTTGGACCGAGGTTCTCCAATAGAGCTTGGACAACCCGGCACCGAACGGGTGTTGGCCGTATAGGGAGTCGGGAATCCCTTACCAGATTTAAACACAAAATACTTTACTTAAATCTGAAATTCACTTACTTGTGGATGGTTGATAGAAAACCAATACCCGTGGTTTGATGAAGCCACCCAGGAGATGCAAAGTCCTCTTGTAGAACGCCAGTGGAAAAGATGTAGCCACCCTTGTTGAAGAAACAGTTGCCTCGTGGTGAACCACCAAGACAAGTACCACCACAAAGGGCACAGCCGCCTGCTGTGAGAGAAGAAGCATCCACTTGCAAGGGAGGAGATGCCTGGCTGCAGTGTGGAGGAGCTCAAGCAGAGTCGCCTGAGGGCAGTGTTCTACTAGCTGGAACACAAGCACACAGCCACAGCCGCCTGTAGGGGCATGCGTAGCTTGGAGAGGTGCAGCCGGTAGAGGATGGGCAGCCTACAGGTACCGTCGCCTGGGGGAGTAGCCGCCTGTAGGAAGGGAGATGAAAGAGTAGTTTACTAGTATTCAGTCGCCTGTGGGAGCAGCCGCAGCAGTGCAACCTTGTGGAGGTGACAATCGCCTGCAGGAGAGGCTGAGGTGCAACTGGAGGATAGACGACACCTGTAGTCAGCGCTGGCTGGAGATACAGTCGCCTGTAGAAGAGCTGGCTTAGGCAGCAGCAACATAAACAGCCGCCTGTAGAAGAGCTGGCTAGAAAACTGGCGCACAGCCACCTAGAGAAAGGTTGCCTGGCTGCTGTACACAGGCGCAGCCCACCTGTAAGAGGGTAGAAGCAGCCGCCTGTAGGGAGGTGAAAGCAATCGCCTGCAGGAGAGGAGGCAGCGCAGCAGTGCAGCCTTGTGGAGGTGACAGCCGCCTGCAGGAGAGCTCACGCAAGAGATGGTCGCCGTCTTTGTTTTTACGAAAGAGGCTGAAAGCGGTTCATGCCCACGCTTGAAAGGGAAGGGTCTTTTTTATAAAAATTAAGGTGTAGTTTACTCTACGCTTGCATGTGGGTGGGGAGTTTGGGTAGGTGACCATGCCCACCCCCACACTCACTTAAGTGGGGCTCCCCACCTTGGCCCCTAAGTGGGTGCCCACATTTAAGTGAATGTGAACACCTAACCTTATAAAATAAAAGGTTAGAATATGAAACATTAAAACAATATGTGCGACATACTTACCACCTGTTCACATGCACCAAAACTCGTCAGAATACAGAGCAGACTTCACGACTCACTAGCAGGCGTCCCCGCTCAGTAAGTAACACGTCAAGCAGGCAAACACACAAAGACATGTCATGCGAAAACAGTTTCAAACATGCAAAATATGTATGCATGTGCAAATAGTAACATGGACATATCTCCCGTTCATGGAACAAGTACAAAATTTCTGTCGGCACAAAACTAGCATGACATAAAAACATAAAAACCTGGTCTTCCTATGGAGTGACAGTCCCATAGGTAAGACACAGTTCAAGGCACGAGTCTCCCTATGGTGTGACAGTCCCATAGGCAAAACACGGCACGAATACTGGCTTTTCCATGGCGTGATAATCCCATGGGTCGAACACAGTCCAGGTCATACACGGGTGGCACTGGTCTGGCTCCCGTCCATACGACACCATCCTGCTAACACACGCTGGCACCAGTCTGGCTCCCGTCCATGTCAGCAAAATACTAGCCTCTTCACACGAGACACCGGCCTGGCCTCAAGTGAACGAGACGCGAAAACTGGAGATGGACCAAATGGTCGGCCAATTGGTGACATCCCCCAGGGCTTCTAAAGAGTTGACCTCAACTGAAAAGCCTCAAGATATGCCTGCAACAATTGCAGATAATCTGCAAAATAATCCTCATTTACCCATTTGGCATCAATAGGCAAATAATTCTTAAACTTCACAAGGTATCTCCTGGGAAGCTTTCCTGCAGGTAGCTTTCTCTCCTTGTGAAAAACAATTTGTTCTGGCTGGAGGATTTCCTCAAGCTCTTCAATCTCTGGCGGATCTTTTGCGACAGGCTCATCAAGATCTAGCCCCACATATTTCCGAAATAGACTCACATGAAAAGCATTGTGAATCTTCCAATGACTAGGTAAAGCAAGCCTGTAGGACACTTCATTGATCTTCTGAATCACCTTGAAGGGTCCATAATAGCGAGGAGAAAGCTTAGGATATGATCCTTCTCGACCTGGCCTCTTCCGAAGCTGAGCCTTCTCAAATTTCAGCAATACCCAATCACCTTCTTTGACTTCCATGTCCCTTCTATGCTTGTCAGCAGCCATTTTATGCTTATCCTGAGATCTTGCAATGGCTGTCCGCACCTGACCAAAGGCAACATCCAAGTCACGAACATATTCATCAGCTGCAAATATCTCATCCTTAGTACGAAGGATGGGTGGCAATACCACTCTGCCATAAATAATCTCAAACGGACCCTTTCCTGTGGAAGCATGGATTGTATTGTTATAGGCAAACTCAACAAGTGGAAGATACTTCTCCCATGCACTCTTTTGATCTGCCACATAACACTTCAATAAATCCAACACGGCTGAATTCGCAGCTTCAGTTTGGCCATCCGTTTGGGGATGATAAGCTGATGAAAACTCAAGCTTAGTACCCATATTATCAAATAAAGCCCTCCAAAAAAGGCTTGTAGTCCTGGGATCTCTATCCCCAACAATGGATTTAGGCATACCATGATGCTTGAAAATATTAGCAAGAAAAAGCTTTACCATATGATCAGCTTTAATGGTTTTCTTGACGGGCAAGAAGTGAGCTTGCTTGCTAAACCTGTCCACAATAGTCCAAATAGCATCATTCTCATGCTGGGATCTAGGCAAATCCATAATAAAATCCATCGTGATACTTTCCCAAGGTCGCGAGGGAATAGGCAATGGCTGAAGCAAACCTGGAGGCTTTTGCCTGTCAAATTTCACCTTTTGGCAAGTAATACATGCACGCACATAAGCCTCAATGTCTTTACGCATGCTCGGCCAAAAGAAATACCTCTGAATCATACGAGTAGTAGGCATAATACCTCTATGACCAGCATAAGGTGGAGCGTGACATTCGTCCATAACCTTTGGACGCAAATCCTTTACCACACATAGGCAATTATCCTTCATGAGATAACCCTCATTGATAACATAAGAGGCATGTGAATGACCAGCCATCAAATCAGTCCATATATGGCAAAAATCAGCATCCAAATGATACAAATCTCTCATAGCAGATAGATCTCCATGAGAGGCCACTGAGACTGCAGTAACATAAGGCCTCCTAGATAGTGCATCGGCCACCACATTTTTCTTTCCTGGAGTATGCACAATCTGAAAATGAAACATGGAAAGAAAATTTGCCATTCTCATCTGCTTCTCTGAAAGCTTGGTTTGAGATAGAAAGTATCTCAAGCTTTGATGATCTGTCTTGACTACAAATTCAGCCCCAAGAAGATAATGTTTCCAAATCTTTAAGGCGTGAATTACTGTAACATGCGGAAGCTCTGGGGGTCTTCTTTCAGCCCTAAACACTCTTGGAAAACCATTTGATGCAAAATGCAGATATAGAGAGAGAGTAGAGAGAGAGAGTAGTGCTGGAAATTCAGTATATTCTATGTTACAAAAAGGTACCTAAATCTGCAGCCATGGGCTGCCTTACATAAAAGGTGGTAACACACGAAAATCTGTCCCCTATGGAACCTCTAATGATCCAAACCCCTAGTGGGAGTGAATGAATACAATGATGAGCACTTGGGCTATTTATAGCCCTTGAAATCTATGGGGAACTGGCCGACTGCTGGTCGGCGAGTATTAAATGCATAAATGCTATTTAATTCAGCCCCGACTGGATTTACTCCTGGATCTTGATGCGCCTGCTTCTGCTGCCCTTGTCCTCTGGTTCAACCAACCTCTTCAGTGTACAGCCGACAGCTCTTTGGCACTGCTGATGTCAGCCGACAGTCCTTTCTGGCAGCCAGCCGACAGCTTCTTCCATGCCTTGCTCCAAGTCCTGCTCCAGTTTACACTGCCATCAGTGCTCTGTGCTCTGTGCTCTATCATCTTGGTTTGTCTACCTGGTTCATACTCTTTATCTGATTGCCTATTCTGGATCTAGTCCTAAGAATGTCCATGGCATCTATGATGCACATGACAATTACAGCCAAGAGCTCTTTCTCATAGATATCCATATGAAGCTCAGCATCATGCAAACGACGGCTCTCGTATGCAGCTGCATGCCCTTCTTGATTTAGGATAGCTTCTATACAATCACCACAAGCATCACATTCAACCACAAATGACTTGTGCAAGTCAGGAACAATCAATACTGGACCACATATGATCGCATGCTTGAGCTGCAAGAAAGCATCCTGTTCCTTTGAAGTCCATTTGAAAGCAGTTTTCTTCTTCGTGAGATCATGTAGAGGAGAGGCAATCATAGCAAAATGCCTTATGAAACGCCTATAGTACGAACATAATCCCAAAAAACTACGTACTTGATGTACGTTTTGCAATTCGCCAATTCCGAATAGTCTCTATCTTTGCAGGATCCATTGTAACTCCATCCTTGGATACAATATGTCCCAGATAATGAATCTCTGAAAGGAAAAACTCACTTTTCTTGGCATTGACGAAAAGTTTATGCTTCCGCAACTCTTCGAACACTGTGACCAAATGAGTTCTGTGTTCCTGCTCATTCTTGGAGAAAACCAAGATATCATCAAAGAAGACTCCTGTAAACTTGCGATGGGATCGGAATATCCTATCCATCATACGATTAAAAGTAGCAGGAGCATTGGTGAGACCAAAAGGCATTACCAAGAATTCATATAATCCGAAGGCTGTCCTGAATGCAGTCTTATGGACATCTTGTGGCACCACGCGTATCCGGTGATAACCACTCTTCAAATCAAGTCTGCTAAAGCAAGCTGAGCCATCAAGCTTATCCAAGATATCATCAATACATGGAATTGGAAATCTGTTCTTGATGGTAAGCTTGTTCAAAGCTCTATAGTCCACACACATACGGAATGATCCGTCCTTCTTTTGAACAAGAAGCACAGGAGAGCAGTAAGGTGAGGAATTGGGCTGAACCAAACCTTTCTCTAAAAGCTCGTTTACCTGCTTCATGATTTCTTCTTGTTGTGCAGCACTCACTCGGTATGCGGGTTTGTTAGATGGAGAACTACCTGGCACAAGATCTATGCGGTGATCTTCGGGCCTTTGAGGAGGTAGTTCACCTGGCAACGAGTCAGCAAAACAGTCGTTGGAATGCATTAAGAAAATTCAGCCTATCATTAGACATAGCATCCACATTTTGATGATTTGGCACAAGACTATCACGCACAAAAACCAAGTACACTGAAAGACTCTTTTTCATTGCTTTATTAATTTGGATGTGTGATACAAGTGGGATAGAATCCCCTTCTTTGCCAGCATCAATAAAGTGCATGCGGCCTTTATGCATAAAAGAAATCATATTAGACTTGTAGTCTTTGCGGGGCTCAAGCCTATGGTGCCACGGCTTGCCCAACAATACATCACATCCATTCAGTGGAGCAATTAGGAAATGCTCATTATCAAGGTAGCCCTGGATATGGATACGCAACTTCCCTATCAAAGGGGTAACCTGCACCTCTTTACCAATAAATGCAGCTTCGGCTTCAATCTGAGGTCCCATGTTTTCAACCTCAATACCCAGTGCAGCTGCCATTTGCATAGAGATGAAATTGTCAGTTGCACAGTCATCAAACATGAAGAGTGCGGGCTGATCCTTGATTTGCCCCCAAGCCTTGCAAACCATTCGCTCTTTTGCATCAAGACCTGTATTTCCTTGCACATCAGGAACTGCATGTACATTAGCTTTGGTGTGCTTGTCCTCGTGCTTTGGTTTGCGATCTGGGCATTGCCGAAACATGTGGTCTTTGCTACCACAAGAAAAGCATTTTCCATCCTTGGCATATTGCTCTCTTTGCTCCAGGGTTAAGCCGAATTTGTTCTTCCTTGGGCCCTGTTCTTTAGATGTGTTATTTTCAGCTTTACCACCCTTGTAGGGCTCGCGGAAGTTCTTTTTAGGTGGCTGTCCACCCTTTTGCTGATTTGGGACAGCCTTGTCCTTCCCCTTGGAAGCTCCTTGATCCTGCTTAATCTTGAGCACCAATTGCTCCGTGGCAAGAGCAGAAGCTGTGAGCTGTTGCAACGTATGTTTCGGGTGCAATTCAATTCCCGATCGATATGCTGGTTGAAGTCCAGAACGAAACTTCCTCTTTCTTTCATCCTCAGTGATTTGCATGAAGGGAGTCACTTCCAGCAACACTTTCCAGAATTTGTTAACATACTGTTGCACGCTTTCATTGTCTCTTTGTTCCAGTCTGTCCCACTTTTGAGTGAGAGTTTGCTCTGCATTTGGTGGCAAAAACTGAGCATAAAATCTGTCTTTGAATTCCTTCCAAGTGGAGATGGGATCCTTGGTGATCTTTTCAGTGATCCACCAATGAGCAGCAGTCCCTTTCAAAAACATGCTAGCATGGCGCACCTTTGACTTTTCTGTGAAATCCTCATCGCTAAAAGCAATGTCGAACTGTGCCACAAATGCTAACACCTTAGAAGCATCATGTTCACCATGAAAAGCATCAAATTTGACAGATTTGTCACCTGCTTTGAATTCCTTGAGCTTCCTGGCATGAGGCTCATGGTCTTCTCTTTTTCTTTTCCCCTTATCCAACGGGGCAGCCCTATCTGCATGGGCTCCATGGGCCGTGATAGAAGCTTCATGGGGCACGGTGGCATGTGCTCCACGAACTCGAAACTCAGATGCATGTGACTTACCTGCATATGGCAATGTCTCTCCATGAGACAACTCAAAAGGCAAAATTTTTCTAGAAGTAGACCTGTCATCATGAGATACATGTCTTGCATGCATGTGACTTTCATGCCCTCCTTGAGCACTGGCATACATATATCTATCAGGCTTTGTGCCCTGTGGAGAGGATGCATGTCGAGAGGTGACTGTCACCTCTTCCTTTTGCATAAAAGATTTCAGCCTTTGAGATGCGGGATCTCCATGCTTCAAACGAGGTGGATTTCTGAATTTCAGCTCTCCGTCATCCCCCTCTTTGATATCACCTTTGCGGAGGAGGTAGGCAAGTGCCAACTCCCTTGGTTTCTTGCCCACTTCACGAGCCATTGATTCAAAAGTTACATCTACCATTAGCATCAGCCTTCCTGGCTTCAATAGCACTTTGTAGATGGGGATCTTCATGCAAAAACTTTAACTCTTGCTCTTGAGCCTGCAAAAGTTTTCTCATATGTTCCATTTCAGCCCTCATAGCATCAGGCTCTTGTTCAAGCATAACTGTCTTTCCTGGAGACAGTTGACCCTTTAATTCGCTATCAATAACCCTTTCAAGGGGCTTGTGTCTACCTCGCAGGGCATCAGACCCACGAGAGGCACTAGATGGACCCCTCGAATTAGGCACTTCCAAAGGGTTGCCTTGGCTGTCCATTGTGTTTTAAGTTTGCTAAAAGCGGGATGTCCAGTACACAGGTTCGTTTCCCTACTAGGAAGAGGGAAACAACCGTGCTCTGATACCAATGAAACCGATCCCGTCATGTGGGAAAGACTCCGTTGGACACCCACACGCTTAATAGCACAACTTTAAAACCACAAATTTGAAATGGACAACTTAATACAACTTGAAATTGAAATGAAATGAAATGGAAAGATGGACACCAGCACTGGGGCCAGAACGGGCCGACCCCCCCTCAATATATGATATATTTATTGGGAGTATTTAATGAATACAATGCTCCATGGGTTCCAAGAACTAGATGATGTCCATGTACATATGAAAACAGTACCAAACAAATAGGCTCGAAGTCGAATTTCGATGTAGAAGCTCGAAGCAATACGACCACTAGTGTGGTCCAATCTCTACGGTCCTGTGCTTTCACTGGACTCCGCGGAGAGCGCCTCCCTGGTGTTCCGAGACCACACACAAACAGGCGCTCTCGTACTAACGCCTGGCTCTCCCGATCTCAGCACCTTTGACCGAGGTTCTCCAATAGAGCTTGGACAACCCGGCACCGAACGGGTGTTGGCCATATAGGGAGTCGGGAATCCCTTACCAGATTTAAACACAAAATACTTTACTTAAATCTGAAATTCACTTACTTGTGGATGGTTGATAGAAAACCAATACCCATGGTTTGATGAAGCCACCCAGGAGATGCAAAGTCCTCTTGTAGAACGCCAGTGGAAAAGATGTAGCCACCCTTGTTGAAGAAACAGTTGCCTCGTGGTGAACCACCAAGGCAAGTACCACCACAAAGGGCACAGCCGCTTGCTGTGAGAGAAGAAGCATCAACTTGCAAGGGAGGAGATGCCTGGCTGCAGTGTGGAGGAGCTCAAGCAGAGTCGCCTGAGGGCAGTGTTCTACTGGCTGGAACACAAGCGCACAGCCACAGCCGCCTGTAGGGGCATGCGTAGCTTGGAGAGGTGCAGCCGGTAGAGGATGAGCAGCCTGCAGGTACTGTCGCCTGGGGGAGTAGCCGCCTGTAGGAAGGGAGATGAAAGAGTAGTTTGCTAGTATTGAGTCGCCTGTGGGAGCAGCCGCAGCAGTGCAACCTTGTGGAGGTGACAGTCGCCTGCAGGAGAGGCTGAGGTGCAACTGGAGGATAGACGACACCTGTAGTCAGCGCTGGCTGGAGATACAGTCGCCTGTAGAAGAGCTGGCGCAGGCAGCAGCAACATAAACAGCCGCCTGTAGAAGAGCTGGCTGGAAAACTGGCGCACAGCCACCTAGAGAAAGGTTGCCTGGCTGCTGTACACAGGCGCAGCCCACCTGTAAGAGGGTAGAAGCAGCCGCCTGTAGAGAGGTGAAAGCAATCGCCTGCAGGAGAGGAGGCAGCGCAGCAGTGCAGCCTTGTGGAGGTGACAGCCGCCTGCAGGAGAGCTCACGCAAGAGATGGTCGCCGTCTTTGTTTTTACGAAAGAGGCTGAAAGCGGTTCATGCCCACGCTTGAAAGGGAAGGGTCTTTTTTATAAAAATTAAGGTGTAGTTTACTCTACGCTTGCATGTGGGTGGGGAGTTTGGGTAGGTGACCATGCCCACCCCCACACTCACTTAAGTGGGGCTCCCCACCTTGGCCCCTAAGTGGGTGCCCACATTTAAGTGAATGTGAACACCTAACCTTATAAAATAAAAGGTTAGAATATGAAACATTAAAACAATATGTGCGACATACTTACCACCTGTTCACATGCACCAAAACTCGTCAGAATACAGAGCAGACTTCACGACTCACTGGCAGGCGTCCCCGCTCAGTAAAAGTAACACGTCAAGCAGGCAAACACACAAATACATGTCATGCGAAAGCAGTTTCAAACATGCAAAATATGTGTGCATGTGCAAATAGTAACATGGGCATATCTCCCGTTCATGGAACAAGTACAAAATATCTGTCGGCACAAAACTGGTACGACATAAAAACATAAAAACCTGGTCTTCCTATGGAGTGACAGTCCCATAGGTAAGACACAGTTCAAGGCACGAGTCTCCCTATGGTGTGACAGTCCCATAGGCAAAACACGGCACGAATACTAGCTCTTCCATGGCGTGACAATCCCATGGGTCGAACACAGTCCAGGTCATACACGGGTGGCACTGGTCTGGCTCCCGTCCATACGACACCATCCTGCTAACACACGGGTGGCACCAGTCTAGCTCCCATCCATGTCAGCAAAATACTGGCCTCTTCACACGAGACACCGGTCTGGCCTCAAGTGAACGAGACGCAAAAACTGGAGATGGACCAAATGGTCGGCCAATTGGTGACAGCTTCTACCTCACCCTAGTTTGCCATTTATTAAGCTTACGTTGATCATCATTATGAAGAAAAATTTCAGCTTGTGTTAACAGCTTTTGCCATCATTATTCAGCTCTCTAGAATAACTGATTTCAATGTACTTTTGTATTGCCAATCATGCTTGTTCAACTTCGTCTTCTGTTTTCTCCCATATACCACCTTCCATAGTCTTGTATCACAACTTGCATTCGCCGCACAAAGCTGAACCAAGCAAAATCTATGTCTTCTTGCATGTGCATGGGAAGAGGATGCAGAACTGTATGTACCAAATCAACAAAAAGAGCATGCGACAAATACCTGTTATTAATCATGAGCAATCTTTTTTTAGGCAAAGGACAATCATTGTCAACCATACCAAAGTACAGAGCAAGCCATACTGGCGAATGATCAGAAAGACGCAATGTATGATCAATTCACATCTTACATGTGTATGCATCACACTGAGCGGCATTGAGAAGGTACCATCTATCTAAACATGCCCAGTAATGCAAAACAGCATTATGATGAAAAGTATAACCCTTTGATTGCGGCATGAGTTGTGTCCACAAATCACATGCTTCCAAAGAAGTCATTGTCTACATCCAATCTTGCCTTTCAGAGGGACATCATATGAGAGCGGTGAGAGGTGTTATCATGGAAGTTGGGGAAATTATTTAAATCCCCTACGATGAAAGCATTCAAAATCCATGGGTATGCGCATAAGGAGCACCACATCTCAGCTCTATATGCTAAAGTTTGCGAAGCATAAGAACTCACAAATTCATAGAGTTCTCCTTGAATCATACATTGTACCACAAGTCAACAGCCATTCGGATCATTGTGGGTAATACAGGCTGTAAATCATGCTTAACCATTATGAGGATACCAGAAAAAGATCAAGATCCTCCATAGAAGATTTGATATCCTGAGAAGACTTCCCGTCTTCCAGCAAAACTATGCTGATTATGCTCTTGCAAACAAACCACATGGGGATGATAGTATTTACATATGACCAAAGCGGCCTCCATTTATTCACAGCACAAAGGCCTTGTATATTGTAAGTAAAACACCAGATTGGTAGACATATTTACATATTTGCAAGTTGAGGTGTAGCAAAGCAACCTCCATTTATTCACATCACAAAGGCCTTGTATATTGTAAGTAAAACACCGGATTGGTAGACATATTTACATATTTGCAAATTGAGGCTACACCTCAACTTGCATGGCAGCCTTACTAGTCAAGTCGATGTTCTGCAGTTTGAAAATCAGCCATATTTTTGTGCATGGAATTCTCTGCATCATGTGCAAACAAAGAATCGCCTCTTAACTACTGCCGCCCAAATCCTTCCTACTACTGTAATATAGCGTGAAGTGTCTAGCACACGGGTAGGCGAAGCAGATGTAGAAGCTCCTTCTATCCAGTTCCGAGAGACCAAGGATCTTTGTCTAGAAGATATTGTTTTTTTGGGAGTTCAGTGTCACATGCACTCTGCACTGTAGTGCATGGTGACAATATTGCTCATCATCATCAGTGCAACATTGTACATTATTAGTACCCTTTAGGATAATAATTGTCATACGTCGTAACCCCATTGTAATCCTCAGTCCAGGATAAGTCAGAGGCACGAGCTATGTAGGTCATTCCTCCGCCTTAGACAGTCAGTCAGCCAGTCCAAGTCCCTTAACCCACTTGAAGAGATGCATTCATGCATGTAAAGGCAATAGAAGCCTTAGGGTTTGCATCAGCTCATGGTTGCATTTTGCCTAAGACCACATAGACCATGGCAGAAGTATCAAAATATTACTCAGTATTTATCCAGTATTTTTTTCATAATTTATAGCATTTAATTGGCATTTTTACATTATTTATTCATTTATCCAGGACAAGATGTAGTCGGCCAGCCCTTCAGCCAACCTACCAGCATCTAGAGTCCATATAAATAGTTGAGCATTTCACCATTCCATCATTCATATCATATTCAGCCTAGAAGACCTCAACTCTTGGAGCCTTCAGCCCAAGGAGCATAAGCGATTGCAGCATTCAGCTGTCACCAACCTGAACATTTCCCAGTATGAAAGGGGTCTGGTGGACTCCAGGATGTCTAAATATTTGGAAAGTACAAGCTTTGGGAATGGGGGATTATCCTAGAATACAAAGAACCACACTCCTAAAATTTAGGAGAGTTGCTATTTTTGGCCCGACTCCGATGGAAATTCTGTTCGCATCATTACATCTGGAATTGAGCAGATACCAAGAGTTGGCAAAGTGCCTATGACAAAATGTCTACCAATTGGGATATCTTTAGAGAGAAAGTTTATGGAAGGACCCATCTCTTAGATTGGGACATGTAGCAAGAAAGTGGACCAAAGTGAGACAAGTGGCCTGACACTAGTTAGAAAGTGGATCAAAGTGAGACAAGTGGCCTCACACTTGTCACTTCAGCTATTGTGTGGCTCTCCACTTGTCATTGTAGCCTTCTCTTGCCATTTTAGCTCATGGAAGGCCCAAATCTATAAATTGGAGCCCTCTCTCTTCATTAATGGAGGCTCTCTTGCTGCACACTAGCCTCTACCACCGTTACAGGTTGCCCGAATGATGGCTACTCTCTTTCTCACTCTCTTGAAGGTGCCCATGAAGAATACCGGCTGTTGGGGACTGTTTTGGAGGCTTCCATCGCGAAGAAATACTGAAGGCAAGGGTATTTAATCATTTATTATGATTTCTAGCAATTGTACTTGTTGTACCAGCCTTTATACCTGCTGTACCAGCCATTGTACTGGTTGTACCAGTCCTTGTACTTGTTGTACTTGCTGTAATTCAATTGTTTTGACTAAATCCTCTCCAAAAGAATTGGTGGTCACTCTTGATCCAAACAAGAGTAGAACCCTGAATCCTCAAGCCAAAGGAGAGCTCACAAAACTCCATGTAAGCTAAAAATTCTACTTTTTAATTTAAATCTATGGTTTTCTGATTTCTTTGTTTTTTTTTTTAGTTGATTAAAGTGAATCCTAATGTTATGCCTTGATGAAAAGACTACCCCCTTCTCTTCCTTAAGAATTCAACCTTTCTTTATTCTAGAATGAGTAACAAATAAATTGATTAAAATTTTCTTATTGTTTACTCACTAGAGAGTGAAAATTAAGTAGATTAGAGTACTTTACTTCCAATTGGGGCAGTAAACCAGCCCTTCAGCCAACCGACCAACATCTAGAGTCCATATAAATAGTTGAGCATTTCACCATTCCATCATTCATATCATATTTAGCCTAGAAGACCTCAACACTTGGAGCCTTCAGCTCAAGGAGCATAAGCAATTGGAGCATTCAGCCATCAATGTTTCATCCATCAACATATAGGAGCAACGCTTGAGCATTCAGCCTTCATTCAACAAAACACAACATCTACAACATTCAGCCTTGCAAATCACCTTGCATTTTCAGCATACATGCAGTTTTCAGCATCATTTTGCTACAGCCACTTGGTGAACATAAACTCAACATTCATACATAGCCTAGAACAGTCCCAATCAACCCCTTCTCACATTTGCAGCCTTCCTACATCCATTGGGAAAAGTGCATAGGCTCGAGATTAGTCATCATTGGTGCTTCTACAACCGTGTTTAGTTCAGCCTGACCCTTGGTCCTCAAAGATCTTACGTTTGGCTTATTGTCAGTCCAAAGTCAGTCACTTCAAAGTAATAAAGCAACTACTATTCTGGTAACGGGATAGAGGAGCCTTCAATGGGTAATTCGAGACCCCATACAGTGTACAGTTTCTATCTCTCTCTCTCTCTCAAATCTCTTATAGTTTAAAGTCATAAAGTGGATTGCTAAACTCGTGAAACTCAAGATATAGAAGACGTTGTGAGAATTTGTGTGACAGGATCCTTAATTACGAATACTTCCGTTGTATATTACAATCAAAGTCAGGTTTGTCTTTATCTTTCACATTCATCACATAAGAACCTGTTGAGACAACTTTTACTTTTCCTTTATCCAAACCTACAAGTTATGAATGATTTACATTCTTGCCCTTTTGAGTTTGAGGAGAGGACATGGCTACAACAAGCGGCCGCAATAAAAGTGAAAGACATTTTAATTGCATATATCCAAAATTTTTGCAAATAAAGCAGGACCTTGCAAAATTTCCCCATTTAAGCTTAAAGAAAACTTTCTATGTCGGAATCCCTTGCATTTCAATATCCATTGCAACCTTGTCAAGGGTTTGTTTGTCCATATCCTAAAGGATACAAAATCTGTTAACACTGCCAAAAGATCTAAGAGGACATACAACCTTACCTAGTGATTCAACCAGAAAAGGCAATGCAGAGCGCATATAAACTGGAAGATCCACCACTTCAATCCATAAAGGGCACATGTGTTTGATAAAATTCTAATAATCCTTGGTGAGAGACCAAGAATACACATGCATCATTTGATGTCCAAAGAACAAGAACAACTTTTCCAACAGCATTTGTTTATGTTTGGATTCAGTGAGAATGACCTCATAGAAGCCTCTCGCTGCAGAGTAAACCCCTTCCACAAAACATCCACCAAGCATGGCTTTTATCCATTGGCCAACATCTGCTGCAGCAAGCATTTTACCAGGAAAAAAAGCATTACTGCTTTTTGAGATAGTCTCGAAACAAGATCGAAGAGTACATGGCCGCCGATTTTCAAACGAAAATCCAACATAGATGCATTCCATGCTTGTCTGCTGTCTACAAAGCCTTTCTGAAGAGTTGCAAAACTGTTGCAATTCAAGATTGTCACAGTGAAAAGGTTGCAAATCAAAATGCAATTGTCGCGTTTGGGATCAATAGACAATTCCCTTCTATGATAAGTAGCTACAAATTGGGAAAGACCACACACAGATGCAGACGACAAAAACGAGCAACATGAGAGGAAGCAGGTAACAAACAGTAGGCACTCAAGAATTGCATAGAGAACAACTGGCAAGAGGAAGCACGACACACAACCCTACAGAGGCAGCAACTTGCAAGAGGAGACAGAAACACATGACGCTGCAGAGGTAACAGGCAAGAGGAGGGCAACTAGCATTGTAGGCTCAACAAGGGATGACAAGAGCCGACGCTACAAAGCAATAGGAAGTGAAGGAGACAACTAGAGGGCGATGCTACACAGACAGTAGGCGGCACTACAAAGCTCCACAGTTTCACTACTACTTACAAGCACACACATACTCACAACAATGAATAAGACACACACAAAGATGGAAAACTTCTTCTTATTGCTCTCATAAGAGGTCTACAAAAGATAAGTGAAAGCCAACATAAGTACTAAAGTACTATGTACAAACAGTCCATAATGTGAATACGCTAAATAGGTGAGCTAGCAAGATGAGTATGCCATAACTCGGTTGGACTAGGTAGGTGTAGTCCAGCTATAGAATCATTGGCGAAGATCCGTTGTGTCAACTACCAGATACGCCAGTGGTGTAAAGGTCGAATGGTCACACAGACACATCATGAGTGTCAGCTCGTGTTCAGCTTAACATCTCAACATTGAAAAGGTCCTTCGCCAATAGGTAATGGTTGTAACAACCATGTCTTCTTCCCGCAAGGAGCTTTCACTTTAATAGCAAGAATACATTACATTAAGCTTTACTTCCTCCGCTTGTTCATGTGTTTGTTCCATTCTTTTCATGTTCATCATTACTGATTTTTTGTCAAAAATGTGGAAAGGAATGTGGCACCAACCAGCTCCTAGTGTTTGCATTGAGTCAACTTTAGCACCCTTGTTTCTGTGCACATTTTTTGTCAAAAATGTGGAAAGGAATGTGGCAACCAGCTCCTGGTGTTTGCATTGAGTCAACATTAGCACCCTTGTTTCTGTGCACATTTGAGTCGTAAGCACAAAGTACGAGCATATGGGAGTCCAGAGGTGTATGCACATCATGAAATCCTCAAGCTCGTTATTCAGTTATCTTGGAATTCAAAACTACTTGGTATAGTTATGGTAGGAGAACTGCTTTGGTATTTGCAAGCCCTCATATGCGGTCACACAATGAAAACTCTGGACAGTAAAAAGTATGCAAGGCTTGGTAGCTGCCTACTAATACAACATAAAATATGTTGGTGAAGGGGCGAGCATACCACATCTTCTCCTGCTTTCGAATCCACCTGCTGAAGTGACCTGGGATCAGACTTCCTTCGGCCAGGGGTTGACGGGATCCACTGAACTGGTGGGGATGATGCAGAATGCCGCCTAGAAACAGGGCCACCTGAGATTAACTCCACACCAGCTGATAACTTGGGACTGTCCTTTTTAGCAGCAGTCGTTGACTTCACACTTGCCTCAAGAGCAAGCTTCTTCTGGGCCCTTTCCTTACCTGCTGGGGAGGGGGGGCGATCAGATGGCTTCGGAGATTGCTTAACTGTCCCAATGGGAGACCTAAAATTTGGTTGACTGCTACGATTGGGGGCGGGCGGCATTTTGGAGACAGTTTTAGGGTTAGGGTTAGAGTTAAGGTTAGGATTAGTGTTAGGTTTAAGGTTCGGTTTAGGGCTGGGATTGGGGTTAAAGTTAGAGGTTGGGTTACTGTTTCTATCTCGGGATAAGTTGTGGAGCTCGGATGCTTTGCTTTGGGAGATGGGGGAGGCGGATCTGTAGGAAGGGATTTTAGAACTCCGGGCAGCGCTGGCACTTCTAGGTGCATTGTCACCTACTCTTCGGATATTGCTCGCCCCCGTCGAAGGTGAAGGGGAGCGTCTGAGACCCGGTGCAGTAGACCGTGGCTGCGACTGCCTGAGGCTGCCCGGCGCTTTCGTTATGGAAGACGCTCGGGCAGCTGTAGCAGCAGGTTTGGAGACGGATCTCACAGAAGAAGCATCCTTTGCAGAAGCAACCTTTCCCCCTCCTCCAGCTTTGCTCCTTTCCTCTGATGCTGATGCTGCTGCTGCCAAGACTTCTTCCCCTTCTGCAAGCTCGTGGAAGTCATCGCCGTTTCTCTGCAAGCCATCCACCTCTGACGCTTTCACAGAAGGGTAATCAATTGATAGACATTCGGAATCCTCCTCCGATTGCAAGGAAAAGCTGTCCATAGTAGAAAGGGGCAGGAGCTAACGGAAAGTCTTAGAAGAAGCAGAGGTTCGCCATAGCCAGATGCCCAGAGCGGAACACCGAGATCGTCATCACTACGAGCATTTTCGCCGGCCAACTGCAACAAAATGGCAGTGCAGCACTGCAGAAGCAACCAGCTCGGCCAAAAGCTTAAAAGTGAGCCTCTGACTTTGTGTTTTCCGCTAGTTTAATCAAAAGTTTAATTATCTGGACTCTGGAGTCCTGGATTTGAGTTTGTCCTTTTTCCTGCAGGCACTTCTCATAACTCTCTGTCACGACCAATGACGTGGCCATAGTAGCCAGTAGCCTTTTCAGACGTGGGTGGACACCGGTACCCCAAACGAAAATGGGGTGCTAATCCCAACGGGCCACGGCCTCACCTTTCCATCAGCTATGTTTTTGATGGAACAAAAGTAACGTTGTAAACGTGTGGACAGGATGAAATTGAATTAAACTCTCCCTTTTGCGGATATGGCGGTATGAACAACTGATAGGTTAGGTTGGGGTGTATTCCCCATGGTAGTTAGGATTCCACTAATGTCAAGGGAGATGCATCAACCTTGTGAGAAAGAAGCACAAAATAGACACATATAGGGTGGGGGTATGAACAACGTATAGGTTAGGTTGGGGTGTATTCCCCCATGGTAGTTAGGATCGCACTAATCTCAAGGGAGATGCATCAACTTTGTGAGAAAGAAGCACAAAATAGATGCATCAACTTTGTGAGAAAGAAGCACAAAATAGACACATATAGAAAGCCAAAAATCACATCCAAAGCGAAAATTAGTCTTTCGCTGTGCATTTTGACATGGTATCAGAGGCCGAGCGTGTGGTCTCGTGGGAGGCTAAGGCGTGTGTGGTCCTGGGCGACCCCCTCGCGTCTCGGTGGCTTGTGGAGCTCAAATCGAGGGAGGGTGTTGGAACGTTGGCGATTTCGAGTGCGTGATCCATGGCTAGAAGGTGCCTTTGATTATCCCATAAGTGGAAGCATGGAAAGTTGAAGAGCCATATATAGGCTAGAGTGACACCTTGTCATAATCATCTCCTCCGGCCGGTGTTTTGGGAGGCAACTCATCGAGAGATGGGAGCCCGGTGGAGGGATGCTGCAGTGCCCATTGGGGGTGTTTGTGGAGCTCGATGGTGATGCGTCGCCTACGTGCGTTAGTCTTTGCAGGATCAATAAGCACAAGGCTCTCAAGATAATCTCTAGTATGACCAAAAGTGATGAACTATATACAAATGAATGCTGCCATGTACATTATGAAAGCTAGGAAGTTTAAACCGTAGATATCCACACATGTGAACTCTATAGAAGAGTAGCCCAACACATGTAATATAAAAACCTTAGACCTAAGCTCCTCACGATCCATCGTATGCTCATGGGTATCCTATGGAGTATCTCTAACCTTGTGTGCAATAGATGAATACTCAAGATCCTCTAATCGGTCCTCACTATGATCTCTATAGAAGTAGGTAGACATACTAAACATATCATCATACACGATGCTCGATGTACTTGATACCATCCATGCCCTCGAGATCATGCCCACATGATCTAGCTCACACACATCATGTGCATATGCGTCCATGTCATCATGTGCATATATATCACTATCATCATGTACACATGTATCATCATGTGCACGTGAATGTGATACATCAGTATCATGTGTGTGTGGACAATACATCATCATGTGTATGAGTATAAGATACATCATCATCATCTAGATCCGTGTTGATGTAATCTACACCATCAAGAAGATAATCATGGCAGCTCAAGAGTGCGGGACTCATACAAGTCACCAAAGGACTCCTCGTCCCATGCAAAAAATGCCAAACCATTTGTGTGTCGAGGTAACCAAGTAACAAGTCGATGCAGTTACTAAATGCGGACTGTATGGACCATGTATCCTTCTCATCAAAATAACGCCTCAAATAACTCGGCAACAAACCTGCAAGCTTGAACATCTAACAATAGCATGAGTATGTCGTCTCATTATAGCATGAAGTCTACAAATGAGGGTATAGAGGTCTAATCCTCGAAGTACCAAAAGTATCTATGCAATCGACGAAACATATGTGAATCATGACACAAAATGGTAACTCAAAACATCAATCACAAAGCCATGAAGTCAATGCATAAGCGAACCTTCTAAGATCAAGATCTGAGATGGTAATATAATGATGTTGGATACGAGTAAACAAGTTCCAAAAAAAACCAAGGTGTGTCCACAATGCGCTAGTCATGTGAATAGGTCTAGCAATGCACAAAACTCACACCGTATATGAACAATCACCAAGAAAAACCCAAGGCATGTAAACAAGCGCACAATGCACAAAATTGTGCGAACAAGGCCAACAATGCTCCAATGAGCATAAACAAGCCCAAACAAATCCAAAAGCATGTGAACACCCCATACAGAAACAAGGCATGTGAAAAAAAAACACCAACCAATGTGTGTGTGTGTGTGAACACACTTCACAAACACTTAGTGTGTGAATTACACCTCACAAAACAAGGCGTGTGAACAACCCGAAAACTGTACCCATGCATGCGACACACAAGGCATGTGAATAGACTCAAGTTGAAGTGTGGCTGTAAAGGCTAGACAAGAAAAGTGTGGACAAATGGGTTAATAATAAAACCATGAGTGAAAGATATCTGTCGCCTTCGTGACCTTTCCACGCTCGGTCAACAAGCGACTTTATGTCAACCTTCCACGCGGTTGTAGGCTGATCAGTAATTCGCCACCATCAGAGCAAAGTAGGTGAGGCAGATGAGAGACCGATTTGCAGACAAGAGACGATTTGCAAAAAGGCATACAATGAAGATTCAATAACCGTTCAACTCCCTCTCTCATATAAATCAAATTCAAACTAAGGTTTTAGAAAACCTTCAACACTAATGTTAATCCAATTATTTAATTGAATTCCATTTCACACATTGTACGCCCCATAAAGGGTGGAATGTAGGTGTGAAAAAGGGCAATAGAAAAACCCTAAGGCCTTAATCCAAATGAGCGCCGATTTTTTTTAACCTCAAACCAAGAAAGTTTTTTTTACTTCTCTTCCACGCTGCTGGCGGCAGTCACTTCCTTCTTTTTTTTAAAATCTCTGTTGTGCTTGTGGTGAGCCTTTGAGAGGTGATGATCCCCAATGTGTTGTTTTTTTTTTTGTTGTTATTGTTTTTTTCTTAACTCTGTTTGTCGAAGATGCACGGAGCCTTGATGATGAAGCTTCCTTTTTTGATGATCTGCATTGAACCCTGAGGACGAGCGATGAACCGCTCGCCCTGTTGGATGCTAATGGCTGAGTTGAGCATGAAGAAGGCGATGATGCTCGATCACGAGATCTTTGCAACTTTTAAGATTGGATGGACAACTTGGCTTTGATTTTTTGCGCGCCGCATTAGTTAAGCCTTAAACAAACAAAGGTGATGAAGCTATACGCGGAAACAAATGACCAGCTAACTACCGTGGATGATGTCAAGGAGTCCTCATTCCTCCTCGACATCTCTCATGATAGTTGGAGACGTTCTCTCTTGTTGTATAACACGAGCAATAATAATATCTCACTGCTCTAAAGCCACTTCTCCTTTTTGCTGCAGCTATGATAGAGCACATAGAGCCCAAAAGGCCAAGGCACGCACACTACATGGTAGTAAAAGCCTTCTTGAGGAGCTCCCATGGTTGATGGTCCTAGTCAAAATGTGGCCCTTGATAGAAACGTTACCGGCGGTGAAAGGGCATTTCTTGTCAATATAGGTACCTTCAATGGCTTCTTTAGGGATTTTGAACCCTAATCCAATGTTTTTATAAAAACGATTGTGGCAATTTGGGGGGCTCTCCCCTTGCCATAGATTTTCCCACTACCCTGGAGTTGGGTCGATGCTTGTGGGGTTGTGTGCACAACCATGTAGCGGTATAATTGACTCCCTTGGAGCATCCTTAATGATGTCAGTATCATTCCATTAAAATCTAATCCAACAATCTTAGAATCAAAGTATCTATACTTTGATCAAGGAACCCCAACATCATTCAGTATATTCTCGTGTGCTTTTCCCATGTAGGAGATGACATGAAAACCCTGGCTCCAAGTAGATATCATTCGATGAAGGTAATTGCAAGACAAAGTGATCCAATTCTCAAGAGAGACATCCACTCGTGTGCTAAAAGTTCTTTGATCTCAATGATGCTAAAACCCAAGCTGCTTACACTTTGCTCTGACGGGTTGAAGCTATGGTGTGGCTCTGGCGGTTTAAATTTGTGGTGTCTAACCTCCCTCTCTCTCATGCTGCAAACCTCGCTTCTTTGACACTTGAGGAGACTATGGAGGAGAGGAAGCTAGAGAAATAGTTGTAATGTGTGTCCAACTAGAGAGACTGAATCACCTCCTTATGACGGATGTAGTTTAGGGATGTCTCACTATCTAGGGAATGAAGCTTCTGGTTCAAAAATCATGGACATGTGCTTACTTGATATTGGCCTTGGTCTTGTTGGGATCTGGCTAATCTTTATTTTAAAAGGTGTGATGTTGCTCTATTAAGGCAAGAGTGGTAGCCACTGTATCATCATTGATCTCATCACATGAGCGTTGGATCAGGCTAAGAAACTGTATTTTTTTTCTCTAAAGTGGGGAGAAACCTTCATTTGATCCATACGAGCTTGTATGTTTCTCCTTCTACTTGTGATTGTGCTTGTGCTTGTGTTAAGTAAACTGTTCACTTGTCTTGTGCACGATAATGCTTTGTAGAGATGAGAGCTTAAAGCTCTATGATGTCAAACCTTCTTTGTTGAGCTAGAGCTCTAAGAGCTCTCTAGGCTAGACTCAAAAGCTTCAGTAGTAGCCAACCCTTGATCTAACCCCTTAGAAAGGAAGCTATAAGATATCTTTCCTAGAAATTCAATGCTACATAGAAAATTTATGGCTGATAATATATCATTGCTTGTCGAGGTAATGTTGATCCTCTTCTTGATTAATGCACCAAGATGTCAATTAATCTTTGATTAAAATGTTGTTCTAACTGTTCTTAATCACCAACACTTACAAAATTGCTGACTAACTACATTGATTGAGTCAATAATTCCACTTAAAGGTCTCCTCAAGTGTCAAAGCTAATTAACTACATTGATTGAGTCAATAATTCCACTTGCCACATTATTGTAAATTACTTTCTTGATATATAAACTGTCCAAATTTCTTTTGATTTGTCAAGTTTCACCAAGATTATTTACTCACAAGATTAGAACTAATATTTATTGTTAGTCATTTTCTTGATCAAGAAACTGTATTAATGGTACTTAATTAGCAAACTATTGGCATAATCTTACACTATTGTCACCAAGTTTTAATAATCTTGCTTTCTTACATAAATTTTTAACAATATCCATTGTTTTCTTGAAGTTCATAACAATTTCTCTTAAAGAAACCAGATTCTTGCAAGACATAACCAATATTAATGAAAGGTTGGATCAAGAATCACTCACTATCACAAAGATTTGATTCTACATAATAATCTTTACAAACTTTGAAAATTTTGCACCATGATTTGTAAATTTTTGCACCAATCAATTTGTAATAGATTTGAACTCTACACAACAATGTTTGAACAATTTCAGCAACACGTCTAGAATCTGCACCACTTTCTTAATGAAAATTTCACCAAAACCTTCATAAAACCTCAAATCTCTCCCAAAAAATGCATATAATCATAAAAATCTAAGCAACGATAGAGAAAGACTAGTAGGTTTAGTGAAAGAACCTCTAATCTTGAAAGATTTCAAGAAAATCAAGAAATGTGGAAATTCAAGAAACACTAATCAAGAAGATTATCAAAAAATTATATAAATTAAGGTTTTTGAAAATGGTGATTAGTATAAACTCAAAAATGATTAAGCATTAATCTCATTGCTAATACTCTCAACATGAAAAAATCAAAATAAAAAAATTGTGTAAAAACGCTAATCTGAAAATAGACTAAGCACTAATCCCTCCCTAGTCAAAACTACGGCAGAAAACCTGATTTGTCTCATCTGAAAGTCTTTGGATGCATTGCATATGTGAATGTGCCACATGAGCTCAGAACTAAGCTAGATTCAAAAGCTGAAAAATGTGTGTTTATTGGGTATTCCCTTGAGCAAAAGAGATACATGTGTTATAACCCTGCTATTATCCCTCGATTTTGCCTCTACTTTGGGAAGCTTTGGAGCTTCACAAATGTAGAGGATGGAGATTTGTGAAGCTCCAAAGCTTCCCAAAGTAGAGGCAAAATAGATTTTTGCTAAAGAAACATAACCTTACAAATTGATTATTGGAACTCTTTATAGAAGAGGTTAGAAGAGGCCCCCAACCAATCAATTGGTTAGTATGTTGAGGAAAGCTCCAAAGAAGGTTGAAGAGAGAGAGAAGCTCCAATCTCTCCAAATTGTAGAGGATTTTTAGAGGATAATAGAAAATATGCTTATTTTAGAGTAATACTGGCATGGTCTAGTTCATAGATGAGAATACAAAAGAATGAGGGTGCCTTTATCCAAGCATTTTCTTCCTTTGCTCCCGTATGTCTGGAAAGGTTGCTGGCAAGAAGATCGAAAAGTTGTAGCAGAAATGGGAGTTGCGCCATTTGGCCTTTTGAAACTCCAGCGGAGTCCATCTTCTCTTAACTGGCATGTACAAGGGGTCAACCCGCAGATCTCATCCACTCGCATCTACCCATATCCACATCTCATCACATCACATTCATTCACATCTCATCCATTCAGACCACATCACATTCACTCACATCACATCTCATTCATTTTACCTCACATCTCATTCATTCACATCTATCCCGATTCACATCCCATCACTTCACATTCATTCATATCCATCATATTCACATTCATTCATATCCATCACACACATTCATTCATATCCATCATTCACATCCACATATATTTATGACACATCACATCTCTTTCAATATCACATCACATTGGCAGGCTTTGCCGCCGCAAGTGACGTCCCTTGACAACTCCCCGCCAGCTGTTCCAACGAACCTCCTCTTAGAAAAACATAAGCCAAATGCTTCCTCCCGCATTCTGGCGTAAAACAGTCTTTTGAAAAAAAAAACAGAGGTTCCAATGCAAGTAAAATTCCAATTTGAGATTGGTTCCAAAAACCCTTTTTCCATAATTCCTAGTTTCATAATGACGATCCTTGATCTCTCAATAGGGTAATCTACCCCTTATTCAATCTGATTGTCCAACTAGATTCTCAGTGAGTTCGGTCAGGAAAAACTAGTTTAGTTTTGGTAGTCTATTCTTTGTGATTACTAGAATTGGTCACGAAGTTCCATCCTTTTGAAGCACCTGTCTTCAGTGTGTCCAAACTTCTTGCAGAAATTGAACTTGAATGTCTGATCTTTCTTCATACCTTTGAACTTTGAGAGCATGGCTCGGTATGATTCAAGTACAGCTTCACCTTGGTCTTTGGTGTGGTGGTCTTGAACTATGAGGACTGCAACCATCTCATTAAAGGCCATTTCTCATGGCACGCTTAGTACAATTAGAGTTTCAAAAAAAATTAAAACCTCTTCTATACTAGATAGAAGAACCATTTTCATGTCATCTTCATCGACGTTTACTTTTAGGCTAGGAAGTTGTTGAAGAACAGAGGTTATGTTTCTCAAATGGTCTCCTAGGGTGTTACTCTCATTCGTTTTCATATTTAGAATTTTTTGCTTGAGAAAAACCATTGAATTGTTAATCTTGTTGTTACCAAAAATATTATCTAATACCTCCTTGGCTGATTTGTCAAAGTCCACATGATGTATGAGGATGTTTGTGTGAGAACTTCTTGGTCTATTAGTAATTTATAAGGCATGATTAGAGACGTAACATTGAAAGTAAATATACTTAGAGCAGAAAGCTATGTTATTTGCATTAAGATAGGGTACTCTCTTAAATAGACCCCGCAAAATTACAAATGAAGAGGCACATTCCTTAGTGTAAGGGTATGACTCTTGAATTAAAAGTAATGTCTTTTGGACATAGAGATGTGTCCTTTGATCAATAGATGTGTCCTTTGGTGATGACACATGTGACATTGTGTGACCCTTCACTAGTGTCCTTTCAATGATTAAATACTAATTAAGAATAATTAGAGAGATTTAGTGACAATTGTGACATTCTCTTCCACTTAAAATAAGTTCCAATCAGTTGTTAAGTAAAGAACTCTTGAAGTAATTTCGTAAACTGTTATAGATCTTCATCACTTTGCCAAGTTGAATCTAAATTTTCTAAATGTTTCCATTGTACCAAAAATTCTATAATAATCTTATGTCGAGTTTCTTTCTATCAAACATCAAGAATTTTCTATGGAATCGAAATCATTTGTTCATCTTCAATCTCTCAAACATAATTTGAAACGTCTGGTACAATAAAATCTCCTTGAACAAACTTCTTGATCCATGATATGTGAAAAGTTGGATGAATTTTTCTCCATGAAGGTGGTAAATCCAACTTACAACTCAAAGGAAAATTCTTCTTAATAATTCGAAAAGGACCATAGTAACGTGGGTGTAAGTTCGAAAAATGTGATTTGATTGTTTTATATCGATGAGGAGCAACGAACAAAAGAATCATATCACCTTCTTTGAAATTCATCATGCTGGCAATATTATTAGAGCTACTTGTTGAGATTGTTCATGAACTCTACAATCAAGGTAGCATTTAGATTATCGTCATTATCCTTAATATCATCATCATCATCATTCTCAACATCAACATCATTACCATCATCATCGTCATCACCATCATCATCTCGTCATCACCATCACCATCACCCAGCACCAACATCATGCAGGGTCTAGAATGATCCAGTCACAGCCATATACGCTCTTAGGCAGTAGTCCACAACCAGCAAGGTAACCTAGCAACCATTCGGCTAGCTTCAATGTGAAGGCCAGCACATGCGACAACCATAAAGTCAACACAATAGCATAATCAATATTTTATGAATAATATTTATCCAAAGCTAGTCGACCAGCATCTTCAAGATATATAAAAGCATAAAGTCATCATTGTATTCCTCATTCAGGGCATTTAGCATATTCAAAAGTAGAAGTTAACATCTAGCATGTAGAAGGGGCCAAAGGTCACCCCTTTGGGAGTAGACCAAGGGCCTAGATCATATACAGACATGCAGTCACCTTTTTGTACCATATAATAAAGAACACCCTAACACCAACTATCTCTCTCCTCTGTCTTAATCATGTTTAATCAACATATTGTTCTTAATTAGGCTTAGGGCTATGGATTAGTACAACAAGGCTTCCATGCATGCAATATTGGTATGAGAGCATTCAGGCTCAAGCCACTAAGCAAGTCCCATTAGAAGAATACAATCAGGATAGCATATGGAGTGGTCCGAAACAATAAGCAAAGCTGGAGGAAAGCATTCCCTAAGGGTATGTACGTAGAACCAGTATATCATTAAGCTCTCATATCAATTCCAAAGACCTAACAACAGGCATGATCAGTTTCGACAGGTGACCCACCGCTCTGTTAAAAGGAAAAGGTATAGCAAGCATGGGGATAGCAATGGAACAGATGTTTGGTTCTTCAACAAGACTTAGAAGTGGAGATTGAAACTGGAAGATGTTCGGAAAAAGTCTCAAAGTCAGTGTTAAAGTCAAAAGTAGAAAGTCAAAGTCAGTAGTTCGAGGAAGGATGATAGTGCCACCCCATCATCAAGTTTAGCAGGAGGAGAGGTCATGTGCACACCCATGCCATGGCTAAATATTCAGCATGAACATCATAATCCCCGATTAGGACAATAGTTAGAGCATCAGTAGGGGATGTCATGTACACACCTGTGCCATGGCAAAATCTTCAGCATAAACTACATAATCCTTGATTAGGATAACATTTAGAGCCTCATCATCATCCTTAATATCATTGTCATCATCATCATCCTCAAAATCAACATCATTACCATTATCATCATCATCATCATCATTATCATCATGGATGGTCTAGGGATCCAATCGTCGTCGCTAGCCCTATAGGCTCTTAGTAGGCAACAGTCGAAAGCAGCCAGCAAGATACTCTAATAGCTAGCTGGCTAGCTTTACTATGAAAGCCAGCACATGAGATAGCAATAAAGTCAACAAAGCAATATAATCAATGTTTTATGAATAATAAAGTTGGCCGATAATAGCAACAATAGCTAGCTGACCAGCTCCTTCAGCATATATAAAAGCATAAAGTCATCATTGGAGTCCTCATTCAGAACATTCAGCATATTCAAAAGTAGAAGTCAGCATCTAGCATGTAGAAGGGGCCAGAGGTCACCCCTTTTGGAGTAAATCAAGGGCCCAGATCGTGTATAGACATGCAATCCCCTTTTTGTACCATATAATAAAGAAAACCCTGACACCAACTATCTCTCTCCTCTATCTTCATCATGTTTAGTCAGCATATTATTCTTAATCAAGCTTAAGGCTGTGGATTAGTAGTACAAGTTTTCGTGCATGTAATAGTGTATGACCATAAGTGGCTTAAAAAGGACTCATACCAATTGTTGTGTAATGAGAATTATTGTATGCAAATTTCATCAATGGTAAATAATCTTCCCAAGATGCTAAGTGAGACCGAATATAATGTCTTAGCATCTCCTCAAGAATTTTATTAACCTTTTCAGTTTATCCATCTATTTGTAGGATGATATGTTAAACTGAATAACAAATTTGTGCCAAGTGACTTGAAAATTGAAGTCCAAAAATGTCATGTAAATTTAGGACCTCGATCTAAAATAATGGACTTTGGCAATCCATGTATCTTGAAAATATAATGAAGAAATAATGAACCAATATCCAAAGCTTGAGCTGTCTTCTTGCATGGTATAAAATGTGCCATTTTGGGAAATCTAACAACCACCACCATTATCTATGTATTACTTTTCGAAGAACGAGGTAAATGTATAACGAAATCCATACTGATAATTTTCCAACATTCATTTGGTACAAAAAGCGACTGAAGAAGACCAACTGGAACTTGTTCTGACTTTTGTTTGTTGACAAGAAAGACACATTAAAGGCCAATAATAGAAAGCTATTAGCAATCGATAAGTCTTGTTGATACCAAGATGAGCTGCATAAGGAACGTCATGATGTTCTTTTACTAAAAGTTTACGCATACTTGTGCTACGTGGGACACAAATGTAATCCTCATAATAAAGTAATCCATCGATGAGAGAATGAGCTACATAAATCTTTGAATCGGAAGGACTAGGCTGCGTAGTTGTGATCACTCGAAAAGCATTTACAAAGTCTCAATCGTCTACATATTGATTTATAAAAGTAGTTGGAATGTCAATTTGAACTGTAGAAATCATCATTGTTAAGGCTTGTAGCATTTTGCTAAGAGTATCAACAACCACATTAGAAACACCAAGAACATATTCAAAAGCCATATAACTGGTTAAGTAAAAATATACTTCAAGGAATGATGATCTGTCTTGACAACAAAATCAGCTCCTAAAAGATAATGTTTCTAGGCCCGATATAAGCATGAACAATTGCCAAGAACTCCTTATCATATATTGGATAATGTGTTTGAAGTGATGAATGCTTATGACCATTGAAGGCGATGGCTCAATCTTGTTGCGCATGAGATGTGTGCCAACAATTACAATTTGAGAAGTGTCTGTCATAACTTTAAAAAGGAAGATTGGGTTCTACACGATTGTCATTATTAGGGACCTTTAGCTTGTCAAAGGCATGAGAAGCATCACCCGTCCATCAAAAAGCAGGTGCTGACTTTAAAACCTTTGTCAAAGATGCTACAATCTTCAAAAACTTATAAACCTTCATATGATAAAAATTGGTGAAACCTAAGAAAGATTTGATGTCATGAATATTCTATGGTGTTGGGGCCAATCCTCTGTCAAAGGTGTTACGTCTCCGAAAACTTATAAACCTTTATATAATAAAATTGGTGAGACCTAAGAAAGATTTGACATTATGAATATTTTGTGGTGTCCAATTCTTTATAACTTATATCTTCTTAGGATCAATGAAAACATCATCAACTAAACGATTGCCATGGTATTCCAACGATCTTTTGAAGAAATCACTTTTCTATGGATTGATAAAAAGTGCATTATTGTGCAATATTAAAAAAAACTTCATGAATATTGTCAAAATTAATAATCACAAACTTGTCCAAAAATGGTCGAAAAAGATCATTCATCATGAGAGTCATAAAAGTTGTCGATTGGTTGACCCAAAAGACATAACCAAAAGCTCATGATGTCCATAATATAGTCTTGTGCTCATCCCTTCATGAGTCCGGATCTGATGATATCTAGACTTTATATCAATCTTGGAAATACTTTGGCATGAAGCAGCTAATGAAATAATTTATCAATCCAAGGAAGAGGATATTTATTCTTGATAGTGAGTTTGTTGAGGGTGTGATAATCAATGCAAAGTCCCATTGACTGATCTTTCTTTTCATGAGTAGAATGTTGAAATTTATGGTGCCATTAAGATCAAGGTATGGGTAGAGGACAATGATAAGGAGAATGCAGCCACATCAGACTTGGATATTATTCCACATAAGCACATTTATAAGAGGTGTACCTCCTCATATAAAAAGAGGCATTTTCAAGCAATGAATACAAGCATCTCTATCAGTACAAGTTTCCATCTTGTAACCTAATTGTGCTTGATTCAAGCTTGATTAAGTCATTAGGATTACCATTATGTTGTTAATTAGGCTACACCCACCACCATAGGATTAGTATTCTTTAATCATAATGATTAGGATTAAGCACACCATAGCTATGTATGCTTAAGGATTGATGTGCAATATTTTGACATAGTATCAGAGCCTCCCCTTTCCCCTTAAGCTTCTCCAACTTTATCCTCCCACTTCCCATTAGCTTTTTCTAAGTTGTATTTTCATCACTAATCCCATTACTAATCTCATCTTATCCATTCACTCTACTAGTGGCTTAAATTTATGGAGCTTTATATTTCTCCTTCTCTTAACCATTGCTCACATCCTCTTAGAAGCAACAAATACACTTCATTGCTAAGCTCCTCATAGATTTATAGCCACTAATTTCTCATATTTAGTGAGTAATAAGCTTAAGAATGGCTGCTAAAAATAGGCGCCTCAAAAAAGATTTATAGCCACTAATTTCTCATATTTATTGAGTAATAAGCTTAAGAATGGTTGCTGAAAATAGGCGCCTCAAAAAAGCCTTGGTTCTCAAAAAACGGTGCAAAATTTGGTAAAACTCTATTCTAATAAGTTATAGAGAACATTGTGCTCTACGAGCCCATAAAATTTGAGTGCAATATGATTCATTCCAGGCGTAGGAGATATCAAGGTGTAGTTTTACAGTAAGTTTTAGATTTTATTAATCAATATCATTAGTGATTAATTAATTAAATTTAAGCTATAAACTAGAGCCAAGATTGAAGATTTTAAATCCTACATTATTGTAAGCCTCTCCAATTTTAGTTCATTGCACTCTAATTATTTCAAATCACTTGCATTATTTCAACTTCGTAAGCTTGAAAATCACGCCAATTCTTGTAAGCAATTGGACAGTGTTGAGAGTCAAGACCTTTGCAATGGCATTAGGCACTATCACAAACATTGAGAAGTTCTATGGGGAAGGATTTCACACCTAGGCCACACAAATGAATTATCTTCTCATGTACAAGAAGTTATGGAAATTATCTAACGAGAATGGAAATTAATTAAGGAGAATGGACCTACTAATCCCACTGAGGATTGGACTGAAAAAGATAAACATGCTTTGTCATTAGTTGGATTGCACTTGGGCACTAATCTTATTCATCACATTGATTCCAAAACCACAGCTAAACAAGCATGGGGTGAGTTAAGTTTAATATTTGGTTCCATGGCCAAAAATTAGGAAATTCATTTGAAAATAGAATTTAATTGTTTGAAGATGAAATTTCATGAGTCACAAGCACAATTTATAAGCAAAATGAAAACTATCATAACCTAGCTGGATGCCATTGGATGCAAAGATAGGTGAAAAGGATACACTTTCCATACTTATAAAAAGAATGCCAGAGGAATATGGTGCACTAGTGACCACTCTAAAGAATTTACCTAAACCAACATTTCAGTGTTGTATTTCATCACTACTTGAAGAAGAGAAGCAATTAAAGAATGGAATATGCATTCTACACCAACAAGGGTATAAAAGAATGCTACCACCATGGGGAAGGAAAGGGCACTTCAAAAGCGAATACAAGCTCAAAAATAAGCCCAAAGGTGGACACTGTAACAAGCTTAGGTGTAATAAGGAAGAAGAATGCAGACTAAAGAACCAACAGGCCAACTACATGGAGGCTTCATCAAGCAAAGAGAAGATCCTCGACGAGCATCTCTTCTAAACCAAAGCTACATCGACAAGCCTCACCACCTAAGCCCATGATTGTAAAAAGGTCACCGATGAGTAGACCTAGTCCTTTGTATTATGTTTTCTTATCACACTTGACCACCTGAGAGTAGAAATTTATGCACCTAGGGGGGGTGATGACATCTTGTATTACCACACTTGACCACCTTGAGTAGCATGTCGTACACGAAGGGGAAGTGATAGATCTTTTATAATTCACATCCAACCACCTTGCAAAGTAGCCTATACATCATGGCACCGAGGGGGGTGTTGAAATTTCTGGTGCCATTGAGGGCAAGGTATGAATAAAGGACTAGGATCAGGAGAATGCAGCCACATCACACTTGGACATTATCCCACATGAGCACGTTTGTAAGAGGTGTACCCTCCTCATATATAAAAAGGGGCATTTTCAAGCAATGAATACAAGCAATTCTCAAGTCTCTCTATGAGTACAAGTTTCCATCTTGTAACCTAATGTGCTTGAGTCAAGATTGATTAAGTCATTAGGATTGTCATTATATTGTTAATTAGGATACACTCACCATGGGATTAGTGTTCTTTAATCATAATGATTAAGGTTAAGCACACCATAGCTATGCATGCTTGAGGATTCATGTTTAATCTTTTGACATAGAACTGGTGCACTAAAGAGACTTTTAGTGGGACGAATATGGCCTTTGTCTAGTAGCTCCATTAACTGGCATTAAATTTCTTGTGATTCATAAAAGATACTCGATATAGAGCATGAGTTGGTGGTGGCGAGTCGTCAGAGCACAAGTTGTCAGGAAGTAGATCAATTAGAGGATCCACTAGTCGTCGAGGAGGCAAAACTAGGGACAATTATGTAGGAAAAAGATCCAAATGTGGGGCAAAGAAGGATTGAGCCAAATATGGCACCTTGGAATTATGGTCAAGTATAAGTATTGTCTCCTCTGTAGAATAAACCATTAAAAGTATTGAAGAACAATCTACCTTTAGAACCCATCGTCACTTTGCTTGAAGTGTGGACAAGGTCAGTTTGGAAGGTTGATTGCGAACGCCTTGGAGATTGATGAGTATGGCACCTTGGAATTATGGTCAAGTATAAGTATTGTCTCCTCTGTAGAATAAACCATTAAAAGTATTGAAGAACAATCTACCTTTAGAACCCATCGTCATTTTGCTTGAAGTGTGGACAAGGTCACATTGGAAGGTGTGTGAGCAAAAACTAAAAAGAGGGTCATAGTGATACAACCATTGCTGACCCAAGATCATGTCATATCTAGAAAGTTGCATAACTTCAAAGTCCATCTTATCACGATAAAAAAGTTGAGGAGCCATGATGTTGCACTTGAATCCATACCTGTCTGCCAACTCTTTATCGTAAGTGTGGGGACTATGAGTGGTGTTGTCACGTAGGCTGTAACGCCTGTGGGAAACCGACGGCAAACCGGATGGCCAGATGGGGCTTTAGCGTCAACGCCTCGACCGAAGCGCCGAGGACGTGGCCATCCGCCGGGGTTCAGTGGGAGAGGACGCCCATGTGGAGTCATGGGCGGCCAGGCTAGTGTGGACGGCAGGCCACATACCATATAGCCTGGGGGATGAGGGGCAATCCTCATTCTTCCTCTATGGCTGGGTGGTGCTAGAGGCTGTCCCCTCCTATGGTAGCGCCCGTAGTGGTGTTACGGGCGGTGATCTAACATTGGTATCAGAGCATCAGTTTCATTTGTTCAGGGTCCGTGCGTGACCGAGGACTGGTGCCCACTCAATGGTTTTCAACCATTCAATAAAAATCTTATCCTTATCTCCACAATCGACTGTGTGGAGGGAGGCGGCCATAGCTGGAAGGAAGGGTTCTCTCTCTCTCTCTCTCTCTCTCTCTCTCTCTCTCTCTCTCTCTCTCTCTCTCTCTCTCTCTCTCTCCGTTGCACACACCCAAGCGGTGCATTGCAGGTAAGCAATTTCGTTTTTTTTTTTTGCTTTGGAGCTTGTCTGCGAAAGAAGAGTTTTTCGTCTGGTGTAGAGAGAGAGGTCGGCTGTGAAGAGAGAGAGGCAGCTAAAGCTTTTCGTCTCGTGTAGAGAGAGAGGTCGGCTATGAAGAGAGAGAGGCGGCTGTCTGGTGCTGTCTGGTGCTGTCTGGTGTGTAGAGGGAA
Source organism: Cibotium barometz (assembly GCF_041138505.1). Taxonomy (NCBI): domain Eukaryota; kingdom Viridiplantae; phylum Streptophyta; class Polypodiopsida; order Cyatheales; family Cibotiaceae; genus Cibotium; species Cibotium barometz. The sequence goes on from NC_141109.1 coordinate 22,073,854, forward strand.
CCGGTGGCCTGCCTGGTGCTGCCGACAGCCAACCCACAAGCGGCCAGCTAGGCCAGCGCAGCCGACGGCCAACCCATAGGCGACCAGCCAAACTAGTGGCGGCGGCCAGCCCACAGGCGGCCATCCAATTTTTATTTTTATTTTTATTTTTAAAATCAAACGAACACCTCTCTCCCGGCAGTGGAGGGATAATCTCGGCGAGGGCTAATCCAGGGTGGTTCAGGCACAAGTTCCTGCGGGGATTAAGATTTTTTTAATGAGTTGCAGGCACCTTTCTCTCGGATCGGAGCATCCCGGAGCAGCGATGCTTGTAGAGGCTCGCAGCGCAACACAAATCGGCAGTCGACGACAGTTGCAGGCGACCGTAAGGGGGGTGACTATTCTCTCTCCACCACTGCTCATTTTATTAGTGTTTTTTTTTGTAATTTCTGAGTTCTCGTATTTTTATTTGTGTTGTCCCCACTGCCTTCTACTTCTCTAGGGTTTTCAGGTCTCTTGTCCTCGGTCACAGGTTTGACCCCGACCAAATTGTCAAGCCGTATACGCCCGACCATTGTCCGGTCCGGAGTGCGCTCGTTGATCACGCGTGATCCGCCACAGCGCCCTCCTCGTCTGTTGACCCCGCCTTAGGACCCAGCGAGCCCGCAGCGGCTGCAGAGTAGAGCAGATGACTCTTTCTGGCCGATGAGCCAGATGACATGAACACCGACGTCGCCGAGGGGACCGAGGACCTCTTGGAATATGACGAGACGATGATTATGACCTATTGGACCCTGCCGATGTCTTGATAGAGACGGAGCTCTCTAGTGGACTTTTTAAATATCTTAATGCAAAACTGAACAATATGGGTAAAGTCCAGGCTGACTTAGTCACGATGCTACAGAGCATCTACACACGGTTAGATGCACTGACAGCCGCCTCGGCTAGTACTCCGACTCCTCGTGATAGACGAGCTCCTGTGGCACGGGTGAGCGTAGCCTCGCCAGTAGTTGCAGGAGTTCAGGCCGATGCGCCTGCAGGGCCGTCCGTAGAGATAGCTTCGTCGTTATTGAAAGACTTGAAGCCGCCTAGTTTTGGTGGCAAGGAAAAGGAGAGAAACAAGGACTCGGTCAACATGTTTCTAGCGAAGTGGTCAGACTTGCATGCGCTATGACAGCAGCCTAGCCGGGTGCAGCCCGTAGAGGCTAGCCTCTCCCGGCAAAGCGTACAAGTGGTGGATGAGTTTGACAACTCGTCCTGCCACTTGAACGGAGTTTGAAACGATGTTTCGAAAAGAGTTTTTGCCTGTTAATGAGGCGGAGAGAAGCTGGGGATTATGGGACAAGTGCTCAATGGAGAACAAATCCCTGACTCAATACATCTCAGACTATAGGGAGATAGTACTCAAGCTAAAGGAAATCAATGCATTCCAAACATTGCAAGGCTTTAAAAGAGGCCTCAAAGATGATTACCTTGAGTACGTAGAGCCCTTATAGCCTAAAGATTTAGCAGAGGCAATTAAATATGCGCAGATATTTGATGACATCAAGCACCGTAGTGCGCGGGGTGGTTCGAGCAGGGCCGAGGGTAGTGAGAAGAGGAGGTCAGGCCTTAAAAGAAAAGGGTTCCGCAGTGATAAGCAGGGGGATAGGATTGACCGGGAAGGACAAGGTGGTGATTGGTCTAAAAAACCGTGACCATCCATGAAGAAAAGAGACAGCGAAATCCAAAAGAAAGAGCAGTATATTAAAGCGCGAAAGAAAAATCGTTGCTTTAATTGCAACGATGTAGGGCACACGAAGGCTGAGTGTCCAAAGCTTAAAGCCAACACGAGCGACAACGAGCCCAAAAGAGATGGTAAATTCTCTAGGCAGTTGCATATAGTGCAGAGACTCTCTCTCAGTTCCGCAGAGTTTAGAGAGGTGACAGTGTGTCATTGTGATGAGCACCACGCTTATTCGGTGACACTAGTGATGTGGCAGCCTACTGTAGGTCCGCATGACATGGTGCGCATGTATGGCACCATAGGTGGCCGTAGAGTCACAGTTTTTATTGATGATGGAGCTAGCCACAACTTCTTGAACTACTCATTTTAGTCAAGAAGTTGGGGTTGATTGAGACCCAGAGCGATCATGAGTATACTGTTGGCCTAGCCAATGGGTATGACAAAACGGTATAGAATACCGTAGTATTGGGGGTCCCATTATCTATGCAGGACTATGAGGCTCCGCTTGACTTTCAGGTCATGCACTTAGCTAGAGCAGACGTATATCTAGGCAGGGAGTGGCTGTATGGCTTGGACCCTAGTCTAGCTCGGAGTTACCTACATAATACACTACGTTTTGAGCATGGAGGTAAAGTCATTACCCTGCAAGGCGATTGTACTGTCCCCGCCACACCACTTATTTCCTCCATGGAGCTGTGCACAACGGTCCGCAGAGACCAGATAGCAGAGGTATATGCTTGTTACCCTCTTTTAAATTCTGTTTCCGTAGATGAAACTGCAGATGATGTTTGCGTAGACAAACAAAGAAAACAAAATAGCCTTGGACGAGACCCACTGTTTGAAAACCCTGTTTGGCATGCATGCGATTCAAACAAGAAAAAATCCTGTTTGGCATGCATGCGATTCAAACAAGAAAAAATCGAAGGTGAAAGAGACTTAATGAAAAAGTACGTGGATACTTTAATGAATTTACTAGAGGAATTTCAGGATGTTTTTCCTGATGATTTGCCAGATGGTTTACCATCATCTAGAGAAGTAGACCATGGCATCGAAGTTATGCCAGGATCAAAACCTATAAGCAAACCTGCTTATAGATTAAGCCACTCCGAGGCACAGGAGGTGGAAAAATAATTGACGGAATATTTGAACAAAGGCTTCATTCGGCCTAGTTCAAGTCCGTGGGCATCGCCTATTCTTCTGGTAAAGAAGAAAGACGGATCTATGCGGATGTGCATAGACTATAGGACTCTTAATCAGATAACGATTAAGAACAAGTATCCGATGCCACGCATGGATGAGTTGTTTGATCAACTCTATGGATCGAGATACTTTACAAAAGTAGACCCGAGATCAAGGTATCATCAGATTAGAATTAAAGCAGAAGATGTTGCGAAGACAACATTTAGGACCCGTTTCGGGCATTTTGAGTTTTTGGTTATGCCATTTGGACTAACCAATGCTCCAGCGACGTTTATGACGCTGATGGACAGCATTTTACGTCCATATCTAAGAAAATTCGTAGTAGTTTTCCTAGAGGATATTCTTGTATATAGTAAGACACAAAAAGAACACATAGAGCATGTGCGTCTAGTGTTCGAGTTGTTGTGAGAGCACAAACTATTTGCAAAGAAGAGCAAATGTGAATTTTTTGAAACATAAATTCACTACCTTGGCCATATTATATCCGCCGATGGTACGCAGATAGAGCCAAAAAAAGTAGAGGCTATTCTTAAATGGCCAGCGCCGAAGAATCTCAAGGAACTGCAGATTTTTCTTGGCATGTCGGGGTTTTAATGACAGTATGTGAAGGACTACGCGAAGATCGCAGTCCCGTTGACTGACCAGTTACGGTCAAAAACTAAAAACATTAGTTGGGGGGAAGTCCAACAGAAGAGCTTTGATAAGCTCAAGATGACCGTAGCAGCAGCACCTATTTTGACTATTGTCGATCCAAAATGAGCCGTTTATCTCGGAAAGACGCTAGTAATGAGGCCATTGGGACTGTACTTATGCAAAGGGGATGCCCAATTGCATTTGAGAGTAAAAAGTTAGATCGTGCACAGCGTAACTACTCAGCTTACGAGCGAGAGTTACTAGCGATAGTTCATGCATTGAAAAAGTGGAGACACTATTTATATGGTGCTTCTTTTGAGGTCCGGATGGACCATGAAAGTCTGAAATAGCTTTCAAGTCAAAATGAACTGAAGGGTAGAAAAGCTCGGTGGGCGGAGATTCTATAGGAGTTTGACCTTCAGATACGTTACCAGAAAGGTAAGTATAACGTGGTGGCAGATGCACTTAGTCGCATGCGACAGATTAATGAACTTAGTTTCACAGTCTTCAAGAATGATTTCTTGGAGTCACTACGTGGTTTATGTGAGCACAATCCATCTTTTACAGAGGTCTGGCGCGCTGTACGCGTACGCACTTCTTCATAGACGCGACCACCTCTCTCATTGGCACGGATTGCTAGTCCGGAGAGACTGGCTGAAGGTGCAACGGGAAGGGAAGCGAGAGTTAGTTCGGAGAGACTAGCTGTGTCTTCTGGGTATAGTTTGGAGCCGGAGAGCTCTGACGTAGGCCCTTTATCACCTTTGACTACCACGGCTTCAAAGGGGAGTGATAAACTTCGTCGGGGGGAGAAATATGCTAATTACTCCATTGACGACGGGTACTTACTCTACAAGGGTAGAGTATATGTACCAACTATTGGTGACTTTGGGCCCAAATTCTTAAAGAAAGTCATGATAGTCTAAGTGCGGGTCATCCCGAGATTCAGAAGACCTATGCACTAGTAAAAAGATAGTTTTATCGGCCTAGTTTGTTTAAGGACGTCCAGACTTATGTGCTGAAATGCAATAAGTGCCACGTCAATAAACACGAACGTCTTAAGGTTGGAGGACTACTCCATCCGCTGGAGATTCCTCAGGGGAAATGGGAAAGCATTTCCATGGATTTCATTACCGGTTTACCCAAGACGAGTCGAGGGAATGACTCAGTGTGGGTGGTAGTGGACAGGTTAACTAAAATGGCAAAGTTTATCGCCACGAAAAAAACTGTTAAAGCGCCAGAGTTGGCAAAACTCTTTATTGAACATCTCTACAAGCTATATGGCCTGCCCCAAATATAGTGTCGGATAGAGAGAAAAAGTTCAACAATCATTTTTGGAGAGAAGTCTTCAAAAGTTGGATACTACTCTGAGTATGAGTACGGCAGATCATCCGGAGTCTGATGGTCAAACTGAAAGAGTTGACCAAATTCTAGAGGATATATTGCATTCTTATGTTAGTAAGAAGCAATCTAATTGGGAAGAGTACTTGCCCTTATTGGAGTTTGCCTATAACAGCTCCAAACACTCAGCGATTGGATTTACACCATTCATGTTAATGTATGGATTCCAGCCGAGATCTCCGATGGCTGTAGGCCTAGAAAAGGAGGATTCAATCTGTCAAGGATTTCCTTGAAGATATGAATGATATGCTCAAAGCCGCACGTGAGAGCATTCGTAGCGCTCAGGATTGCGCTAAAACTTATGTGGATAAAGGACGTAGAAAGGTGACCTTTGCAGAAGGTGACTTTGTATTCCTCAAGGTTCTTGCACAGTCAGAAACCATGAAAAATGGAAAGTGTGATAAACTTTCTCCGAGATATTATGGTCCTTTTAAAATCCTTAAGAAGATTGGGAACGTAGCATATAAACTTGAGTTACCGGAGAGTTCTCAAGTCTATCCTGTCTTCCATGTCAGTAAACTGAAGAAATCAGTTCACGGGTTAGAGAACGTAGTTTCTCCAGAGATTTTGGTGGACTTGATAGAGCCACTAAAGATATCACATGAACCTGAAAAGATTCTAGAGTATCATGACAGACAAACCCGACATAAAGTATACCAGGAGGTACTTGTTAAATGGACAGACACAGGGATGAGGAGGCAGCTAATTGGGAACGCCGTAGTGCGATTTCCAAGAGGTTTCCCTAGTTTGTTTTCGAGGACGAAAACTCTTCTTAAGGGGCGAGTAATGTCACGTAGGCTGTAACGCCTATGACCGACGAGACAGACCGGATAGCCAGACGGGGCTTTAGCGTCAACGCCTCGACCGGAGCGCCGAGGACGTGGCCATCCGGGGTTCAGTGGGAGAGGATGCCTATACGCAGTCTGTAACGCCTATGACCGACGAGACAGACCGGATAGCCAGACGGGGCTTTAGCGTCAACGCCTCGACCGGAGCGCCGAGGACGTGGCCATCCGGGGTTCAGTCATGGGCGGCCAGGCTAGTGTGGACAGTAGACCACACACTATATAGCCTGGGGGATGAGGGACAATCCTCATTCTTCCTCTATGGGGCTGGGTGGTGAGAGCTAGAGGCTGTCCCCTCCTGTGGTAGCGTATGTAGTGGTGTTACGATGATCTAACAGGTGTGTATCTTCAAACACTGAACCAACAAAATTGTGAGAATATCCATTGTCAATCAGAATATTGATTGAAAGCCAAAAATTAAGCTAATAAGTGTCTAACACATGTGTGGACAAAGAGGTTGAAATTGTGGAGGTAGATTATGTTTATGTCACTAAGGTAAGTACACATGCTTGTGCATGTTAAGACAAAATCATATCACACTTGCCTTTGGAATTTACCGAACAATGAACCTATGACTTATCCTCTGAGGTTGAAGATTCCATGTTGGAGTTTTGTCGATTATTGGGGTGTTTAGGATACTTGACCCAACGATGGTTTCCTAAACAGCAGATGTTACATAATCCTGATTTGTGTTGACCTTGAGAAGAATTTTGAGAGTTTCGCTTAGAATGGTGAGGGTTGTCACATCGAGAGTCACATCCTAATCCTTGTCATTGAGAGGACTATGGTTGCCATGATTGATTGAAGGATGAACCATCTCAACGGCAAGGTTTTTAGAAATTTATCAAAGAATTGAATCGATTCAAAGCATCGCATGCCACTATTGTTGTAGGGATGAGAACTCCTTCCTGTATTTGAAAAGGTTGGATGACCTTGCTAAGAAGAAGGTCCCAAAGAGGTGTTGGTAAGGTTTGCTATGGATTCTCCATATGCAAATACCGAGGCAATATCAACACAATTGTACTTTTGTACATCTACACAAAGATTGGGATTAAGGCCCTCGACAAAGGCATGTAGCATATCTTATGGGTTACTAAAGGTAACTCTAGTGTCAAACTAGTCAATGTGAGATGTAAGGGGCCAATGATCTTGTTTGGGTCAAATGGCATACACGAGATCGTACTTGGAAATCCACATTGGCAGGGTATAAATTTTTATGGATAGCGTGCTCGAACTTATCCCCAATCATGATGGACTTACCATCAGTCAACCGCCCTTGCCACCATAAAAAGGTAGTATCTTTGAGTAAGGATGTGGAAAAAGTCACTTTCTTCTGGTCAGAGAGATTGAAGTTCTCAAAATACAGATGAAGTTGGTATAGCCACTGATCTAAAATGTGGTTTTTATGCGGGCTTTATGTCCAATTTCTTAGAGTAATTTGCTTGAAGTAAATAGTAAAGAAATTTAAGTAAACAGTAAAAAACTTTAAGTTCAGCGTCATCTACCTCTGCTAGTATGTCGAGAACTGGAGCTAGTGTGTCAACAGAAGCACACAAGCTGGTTGGTTGGTTGGGAGAGTCCTTGTTGAAGCTGCTGCATCTGCTTTGTGGCAGACCTCCCATAATGGATTGGTCTTTGCTTCCATTTACCAAGGCAGCACATGTAGCACAAGAGAAAGGGGAGATTTCACCGAGTCGGTGTCAATTCAGAGTAGTAGCATTCTTAGAAGCCATTTTGTGGCAATTCATAATAACATAGTGCAACAAAAAAAAAAACTGTGGAATCATCGCTACTAGCTGGTGAGGAGAAGAAGCCGTGCGCAAAACCAGTCAACTTAGCGGAATAAATAGTTTATTTTTGAAAAAAATTATGGATTATCACCTCTTCGAGGCTCACCAAACGCAACGCATTTCAAAAAAGAAAGGCGTCAGTGTTCTTTGTCGCTTGCTACAAGTTCTATTAAGAGCAGCAGCTCCGTCACAAAAAGAAAAAAAAAAGGCTTTATTGCCTTCTTCTTCAAGGCTTGGCATAGAGATCATAAGCTCTCTAAGTAGAGAAGGAGCGTCAACACAGCATGGAGAGAAAAAGAAGGAAGTTTTGGTCAACAAGGGAAAAAAAATAATTTAAGCTTAAGTACTTCCATCAAAAACTTAGGGTTCATTTGGGTTTGTTCACACTTAACGTCCACGATTCACACATTTGGATTATTTAGCCACATACTTTTCTCTTTTGTCCATTCACACTGACCCTCCTCATTTATACCTTTACTCAAACCATCACCAGTATTCAGTCCCAACTGTGGGATTCATTATCACCCGATTTATACGAACAGAAGGGGAAACTGTTCATTTCATCGTGGCATCGAGCTATTTTTCCGCAGAGGACGAACACTGAGGTGGAATAGACCAGCTAATATACCTAGGACTCCCGCTGCTATATGGTGCGAAGCTATTCCTCCTGGAACGAATGGGTCAAAACCTTCAGTTCCCCAAGACGGATCTACGGGTTCTACCTTTCCGGTTAATCCATAAGGATCTGATACCCAAATGCCGGGCCCAAATAAACCAGTTACATGAAATGCCCCAAAGGCAAAACAAAGTACTCTTGAAAGGAATAGGTGAATTCCAAATATTTTGGGTAAATCTAAGGATGGTTTTCCCGTGTGCGATCATCGCGAAACAGGCCGAGGTCTCGATAGACCCAGTGCCAAATAGCAGCTAGAAAAAGTAAACCAGATAGTATGATATGAGCTGCGGCTACACCTTCGTAACTCCAGATACCATCAGCTGCAGTATCTCCAGTAATGCTCCAACCCATATGAGAGATGGTGTTCACATACTTGGGGCATACGCTATATTTGAGTTGTTCACACGCTACTATTTCTACCTTTCATATGATCGTCGGATGGTGTGAGTTCTCATCATCATCAACATTACTTTGTTACCATCTAAGATCATGATCATAGGAGACATGCTAATGCACTATTATCATGGCTCTATGCTCGTTATCTTAAGCTGCCACTTTGTGTCTTGGTACACGTATCTTTTGTCGCATTCACATACACCTTTGGCACTTGGAGGCTTAGATTTCCACATCCTCACTCTCATTGACTTTATGCTATGATAAGACGGCCTACTCACGCCACCATAGGTGGATGTTTGAGCTCAAGGGCTTGATGCCTAGCCACTTGAGGCATCTTTTCTAATGAGGCAGATGTACTTGTCACTTGGTTTGTACATGGTGATTTCGTAGTTTCATTGCTCAGCTACCTTGACATGGCCGGCTCATGGGATGACTCTTCTTCCGATGAATTGTACGAGCGTCCCACACTCTTGAGCCATCATGTTAGATAACCGTAACACCGCTACGGGCGTTACCACGAGAGGGGACGGCCTCTGGCTCACCACCCAACCATAGAGGAAGAATGAGGATTGCCCCTCATCCCCCAGGCTATATAGTGTGTGGCCTACCGTCCACACTAGCCTGGCCGCCCATGACTCCGCATGGGCGTCCTCTCCCACTGAACCCCGGACATGGCCACCCGGTCTGCCGTCGGTCACACAGGCATTACAGCCTACGTGACATTACCCCCCCCTTAAGAAGAGTTTTCGTCCTCGAAAACAAACTGGGAAAACCTTTTGGAAATTGCACTACGGCGTTCCCAGGTTGATACCTCCTCATCCCTATCTGTCCATTTAACAAGTACTTCCTGGTACACTTTATGTCGGGTTTGTCTATCACGATACTGTAGAATCTTTTCAGGTTCATGTGGTATCTTTGGTGGCTCTATCAAGTCCACCAAAATCTCTGGAGAAACTGCGTTCTCTAACCCGTGAACTGATTTCTTCAGTTTACTGACATAGAAGACAGGATGGACTTGAGAACTCTCCGATAACTCAAGTTTATATGCTACATCCCCAATCTTCTTAAGGATTTTAAAAGGACCACAATATCTCGGAGCAAGTTTTTCACACTTTCCCGTTTTCATGGTTTCTGACTGTGCAGGAACCTTGAGGAATACAAAGTCACCTTCTGCATAGATCACCTTTCTTCGTCCTTTATCCGCATAAGTTTTAGCGCGATCCTGAGCGCTACGAATGCTCTCATGTGCGGCTCTGAGCATATCATTCATATCTTCAAGGAAATCCTTGACAGATTGAATCTTCTCCTTTTCTAGGCCTACAGTCATTGGAAATCTCGGCTGGAATCCATACATTAACATGAATGGTGTAAATCCAGTTGCTGAGTGTTTGGAGCTGTTATAGGCAAACTCCAGAAAGGGTAAGTACTCTTCCCAATTAGATTGCTTCTTACTAACATAAGAACGCAACATATCCTCTAGAATTTGGTTAACTCTTTCAGTTTGACCATCAGACTCCGGATGATCTGCCGTACTCATACTCAGAGTAGTATCCAGCTTTTTGAAGACTTCCCTCCAAAAATGACTGTTGAACTTTCTATCTCTATCCGACACTATATCTGCGGGCAGGCCATATAGCTTGTAGAGATGTTCAATAAAGAGTTTTGCCAACTCTGGCGTTTTAACAGTTTTCTTCCTGGCAATAAACTTTGCCATTTTAGTTAACCTGTCCACTACCACCCACACCGAGTCATTCCCTCGACTCGTCTTGGGTAAACCAGTAATGAAATCCATGGAAATGCTTTCCCATTTCCCTTGAGGAATCTCCAGTGGATGGAGTAGTCCTCCAACCTTAAGACGTTCATGTTTATTGACCTGGCACTTACTGCATTTTAGCACATAAGTCTGGACGTCCTTAAACAAACTAGGCCAATAAAACTGTCTTTTTACTAGTGCATAGGTCTTCTGAATCCCGGGATGACCCGCACTTGGACTATCATGACTTTCTTTAAGAATTTGGGCCCGAAAGTCACCAATAGTTGGTACACATATTCTACCCTTGTAGAGTAAGTACCCGTCTCGTCAATGGAGTAATTAGCATATTTCTCTCCCCGACGAAGTTTATCACTCCCCTTTGAAGCCGTGGCAGTCAAAGGTGATGAAGGGCCTACGTCAGAACTCTCCGGTTCCAGAAGACACGGCTAGTCTCTACGGACTAACTCTCGCTTCCCTTCCCGTTGCACCTTCGGCCAGTCTCTCCGGACTAGCAATACTGCCAACGAGGGAGGTGGTCGCGTCTGTGAAGAAGTGCGTACGCGTACAGCGCGCCAGACCTCTATAAAAGATGGATCATGCTCACATAAACCACGTAGGGACTTCAAGAAATCATTCTTGAAGACTATGAAACTAAGTTCATTAATCTGTGGCATGCGACTAAGTGCATCTACCACCACGTTATACTTACCTTTCTGGTAACGTATCTGAAGGTCAAACTCCTGTAGAATCTCCGCCCACCGAGCTTTTCTACCCTTCATTTCATTTTGACTTGAAAGCCATTTAAGACTTTCATGGTCCATCCGGACCTCAAAAGTGGCACCATATAAATAGTGTCTCCACTTTTTCAGTGCATGAACTATCGCTAGTAACTCTCGCTCGTAAGCCGAGTAGTTACGCTGCGCACGATCTAACTTTTTACTTTCAAATGCAATTGGGCATCCCCTTTGCATAAGTACGGCCCCAATGGCCTCATTACTAGCGTCTGTTTCCAAAAACAAACGGCTCATTCGGATCGACAATTGTCAAAACAGGTGCAGCTGCTACGGTCACCTTGAGCTTGTCAAAGCTCTTCTGTTGGGCGTCCCCCCAACTAATGTTTTTTGTTTTTGACCGTAACTGGTCAGTCAACGGGACTGCGATCTTCGCGTAGTCCTTCACATACTGTCGGTAGAACCCCGACATGCCAAGAAAAATCTGCAGTTCCTCGAGATTCTTCGACGGTGGCCATTTAAGAATAGCCTCTACTTTTTCTGGCTCCATCCGCGTACCATCGGCGGATATAATATGGCCAAGATAGTGAATTTCTGTTTCAAAAAATTCACATTTGCTCTTCTTTGCAAATAGTTTGTGCTCTCGCAACAACTCGAACACTAGACGCAAATGCTCTATGTGTTCTTTTTGTGTCTTACTGTACACAAGAATATCATCTAGGAAAACTACTACGAATTTTCCCAGATATGGACGTAAAATACTGTCCATCAGTGTCATAAACGTCGCTGGAGCATTGGTTAGCCCAAATGGCATAACCAAAAACTCAAAATGCCCGAACGGGTCCTAAATGCTGTCTTCGCAACATCTTCTGCTTTAATTGCAATGAAGTAGGACACACGAAGGCTGAGTGTCCAAAGCCTAAAGCCAACACGAGTGGCAACGAGCCCAAAAAAGATGGTAAATCTTCTAGGCAGTTGCATACAGTGCAGAGACTCCCTCTTAGTTCCGCAGAGTTCAGAGAGGTGACAGTGTGTCATTGTGATGAGCATCACGCTTGTTCAGTGACACCAGCGATGTGGCAGCCTACTGCAGGTCCGCATAACATGGTGCGCATGTATGGCACCATAGGTGACCGTAAAGTCACAGTTTTTATTGATGATGGAGCTAGCCACAACTTCTTGAACTACTCGTTAGTCAAGAAGTTGGGATTGACTGAGACCCGGAGTGATCATGAGTATACTGTTGGCCTAGCCAACGGATATGATAAAACGGTATGGAATACCGTAGTATTGGGGGTCCCATTATCTATGCAGGACTACGAGGCTCCGCTTGACTTTCAGGTCATGCACTTAGCCAGAGCAGACGTATATCTAGGCAGGGAGTGACTGTATGGCTTGGGCCCTAGTCTAGCTTGGAATTACTTACATAATACGCTATGTTTTGAGCATGGAGGTAAAGTCATCACCCTGTAGGGCGACCGTACTGTCCCTGCCACACCACTTATTTCCTCCATGGAGCTGTGTACAGCGGTCTGCAGAGACCAGATAGTAGAGGTATATGCTTGTTACCCTCTTTTGAATTCTGTTTCCGTAGATGAAATGATAAATGATGTTTGCATAGACAAACAAGAAAAACAAAATAACCTTGGACGAGACACTGTTTGAAAACCCTGTTTGGCATGCATGTGATTCAAACAAGAAAAAATCCAAGGTGAATGAGACATTAAAGAAAAAGTACGTAGATACTTTAACGAATTTACTAGAGGAATTTCAGGATGTTTTTCCTGATGATTTACCAGATGGTTTACCACCATCTAGGGAAGTAGACCATGGCATCGAAGTTATGCCAGGATCAAAACCTATAAGCAAACCTGCTTATAGATTAAGCCACTTCGAGGCACAGGAGGTGGAAAAACAATTAACGGAATATTTGAACAAAGGCTTTATTCGGCCTAGTTCAACTCATAACAAAAATTAAAATGATCGAGAGGTGCCTTGCTGGGATTATTTCTTGCGGGGGTATCCTTCCTCCCCAGCCGAGAGAGAGGGTTCCTTGAATTTTCTCATATAATTCACAAAAATGAATAATGAAAATTATTTTTATTTTAAAAAAATGTTTTTTTTTGGGCAGTTGGTGGCTGCTGGTGGGTTGGCTAGCGTCGCCGGCGTTCTGGTTTGACTGGCCGCCATTCCTGGCCGGCCGCCGCTGTGGGCCGCCTGGCTGGCCGCCATGGCTGGCTGGCGTCGCCGCCCATGGCTGGCCGCCTGGGCCTGGCTGGCCTAGGCGCTTGGGCTGGTCGCCTAAGTAGGCTAGCCGCCGGGTATCTTCAGACGGCGCACCAGATGGTTTTCCCCCTGGGCCTTCGCCGGCGGCTGGCCTGACGCCGCCGTGGGTTTGGCTTGCCTGGGTGCAAGTAGCCCCCCAACGCTAACGCGTTTCTTCGCTCACGTAAGGCGGTGTATAGCAGGGCGCTGTGCTGGTTTTGATTCTCCACGCAGCACAACAGCATTACGAGATGTAGGGGCTGCTGTTCCCCCCCCACACACCGCATTAACGCGTCTTGTGGGACTGGCCGGGCTGGTCTTCGCCCCCCCCATCCCACACAGAGTTAACTATTTCATTATATTTTGTGGGGTTGGTCTGCGCCCCCCCCACCTCGACACACAGGTCGTTTGCAAGGCAAGCCCCCCACGCAGAGTTTCAGCTACATGTTTGCAGCCTAAGCTACTGGGTTTCGCCGTGGGTTTCGCCGCCTCACACATGGAATTGCAGCTTCGCCCCCACACACACACGGGCTGGTCATGGGGGTGGTCTGCGCCCCCCTTAACGCATACGGTGTATTTCGTGGGGGTTGGTCTGCGCCCCCCCCACCTCCACACAGGCTTTTTCTTTTGAAAACCTTCAACGCAGAGTATTTCGAAGCGATTCAACGCAGAAAACAAAAGAAAAATGAAAACAAACAAATTTTGCTTACCTCGATGCTGTGTGTGATGGGGAGAGAGAATGAGAGAGAGAGAGAGAAAGAGTTCTTCCCTTCAAAAGTCTTGGCCCTCCTTCCTCCACACATTCCCTTGTGGAGATAAGGGTGAGGAGATTGTGGATGAAAACCATCGAGTGGTCCCCCGTTCGCGCGCAGACTCTCACGATCCCTTCGAACCATGCTCTGATACCAGTGTTAGATAACCGTAACGCCGCTACGGGCGTTACCACGAGAGGGGACGGCCTCTGAACCAGTGTTAGATAACCGTAACGCCGTTACGGGCGTTACCACGAGAGGGGACGGCCTCTGGCTCACCACCCAGCCATAGAGGAAGAATGAGGATTGCCCCTCATCCCCCCCAGGCTATATAGTGTGTGGCCTGCCGTCCACACTAGCCTGGTCGCCCATGACTCCGCATGGGCGTCCTCTCCCACTGAACCCCAGACATGGCCACCCGGTCTGCCGCCGTCGGTCACATGCATTACAGCCTACGTGACACATCATGACTACGTCCCTGAGAATGTAAATGACACCAACACAATGTGTGATGATGATGATGATATATCTTATACTTGTACACATGATGATGTAGTATTGGAAACACACATATGATGATATTGATGTATCACACACATATGCACATGGTGATACACATGCACATAGTGATACATATACACATGATGACATGGATACATATGCACATGATGATGATGTATGTGATAGTGATATATATGAGCTAAATCATGTGGGCATGATCTTGAGAGTAGGGATGGCATTGAACATTTTGAGCATTGAGACACCTAGGCCTACCTACCTACCTTCCTAGATATTCTTCTAGGGGTATCACATGTGAAAACATTCACGATACCACTGCTTCTAGTTCTCAAAGTTTGCCTAGTAGTGTTTATGTGGATATAGTGCATATATTTGAGCAGTCGGGCATTGAGTGTGGGGGTAGTGATGACTTTACTGAGGTGAGATCTTGTAGGAGGCACATGATTATGCATTTGGATCTAAAGTTTTTTATATTTGTGTGTGTGCGTGGGGGGTATGTGTGTGGGAGCATATCTTGATACCAAGTTCTACACCCACTATTGTGGGCACTGATGACGTTAGTGGGTATGTCGTAGTATCTAGTCCATACTATGCATGATGGAGTTGATGGTTTATTGTCTTATGGATGACTACCATGAGGTTATAAATTGCACTTTCTTATAAGGTGAATTTGGGCATGCTGCTAGATTCATCTAGGTATATACATATACATGTACATACATACATACACACACACACACACACACACACATATATATCTTAGATCCACTATTAATGTATGTAGACCTATGTGCATGTCATATTATGTGCATATACTAGGAGGCTAACCCACCTTAGGCATTTGAGCATGGGATCATGGGAACATGCTGTAGTGGGACAAGGGTTAGACCTAACTAGGGTTGGGGTTAGGGTCAGGCAACCAAGGGTCACCCATGGAAATGGAGGGCCAAGAGTCATGGAAATGGAGACTTGGATGGACGTATCGATGATACAGAGGAATTTCGTGAGTGAAAATGCTATTTTTCTCTATTTTTAGTTAAAATAAGCATTTTACGGATTTTTTTAACCACATGCTATCATAGGTATTTTTTTGGTATAATGGATTCCCTACATCTCTACTAATTTTAGGAAAAAATTTTCCCTAATTTTTAGAACATTATTTGAGCAATTTATTTTTTCAAAACGCTTTTTTGCAAGTTTCCTGACAACAAGTCTGTGGCTGCAATCTATGGTTTTTTGCTAGAAATTAGAGGCATTGCTCCAATCCGTCGAGTTCCCTCCCATATGCGCGGGTGTCTCTCTTACTCTTCTTCAGTTTTTTCCCTTATTCCCCTTCTCTTGTGTGTGAAGGCCTCTTAGTGGGGTGGAAATGATTAAGTTTTAATCATGTGATTAAAATTTAATTACTCTATTACAAAGAGACTCAGAGAAGAAGGAGAAGATGAGGGAGATAAAGAAGGAGAAGATGTTGATGAAGAAGGAGATGATGGAGGAGAAGAGGGTGGCTGTTACCCCCTCCACCATCTCATCATCGCGCGCATGGGGGGGGCTTCCATGGAGGAGAAGATGTTGATGAAGGAGAAGAGGGTGGCTGTTACCCCCTCCACCATCTCATCATCGCGCGCATGGGGGGGGGGTTCCATGGAGGAGAAGATGAGGGAGATAAAGAAGGAGAAGATGTTGATGAAGAAGGAGATGATGGAGGAGAAGAGGGTGGCTGTTACCCCCTCCACCATCTCATCATCGCGCGCATGGGGGGGGGGTTCCATGGCCAGCGCCAGCCTATGCCCCCCCAACGATGATTCGATTTTTTTTAAAGCTTTATAAATAAGCTTTAAATCAAAGCTTTTTTAAAAAATCATCATTTTTATGATTTTTTAATAAAAAATCATCTTGAAACCTTTGACCTTTCGGGTCCAAATTTTTTTTTGACCATTTGCATTCCAAGAATTTCATGTCCTTTCATTTTCCGCCTCCGTTGGCTGTCCGCATTATTCTGGGATGGTTGTTCGTGTTCCGAAATTTGTGTCCGTTCGTGTTCACGTGCGTTTGGGGTACAATTAAAATTCTGAAAAATTCCTGAAAATTCTTGGAAAATTAGACAAAGGATTTTTTTCAATTTTTGGAATATCCATGTTTGTCATCCTGCATGTGGCGTGTCCGTTTGGGGTGCCTGTGGGACTGTTCGATTTCTTGTAAAATTCTATTTTTTTTCCAATAAAAAATAGAAATTTCATTAAAATTATATATTTTAATTGGATTTGAGGATTATCAGGCAAAATTAAAAAAAATCCATGATCGATGGGATTCTTGGGATAATTTTTTTCATCAATACCAGACTTAGGAAAAATTTCTAAAAATTATTTTAGAAATCCTAGAAATTGATATTTTTGTATAACAATTGTATTTTGGTGAACTTTATCGCTAAATCTTTTTGGAAATTTTAGATTTGGAGTGCCATTAGATAGGATTCGGTGGAGTTCAAAATTAGTACATTTTGAGGTCTTAGAAAAATGGAAAATTTAAGGAAAATTATTATATATTTTTTTCTCGTCGCGAGAATTTAATATTTTTAGGGGTTATTTAGTGTTGAAGTACGTTTTTACGTGTTGACATTAGATAGATGCAGGTTATTCGCATATAATTAATGCGATTGTGCCTTGTATTAGTAGTTATTTTTGTTTGGATTAATTCTAGATGGTGTTTTCATGATTTTTTACCGTTGTTTAGCCACCAAATGCTAATTAAAGTATTTTTTCTTATGTGCAGTCAATTCTAGTGAATTAATTCGCTAGATCATTTTGGTCAAGGGTAGTTAAGTGAAGTTGGCTTGAGTGATTTGTGATTTTTGGAGAACCTTATTACCATAGTGTAAGATTCTTCCCTGCCAAAATGGGGGAAACACTTAAGATAGTCCACTAAGTCTTAACTTGGAGAAAATTTCCTACTCATCAACACCTTGACCATGCAGAGATTCAAGGATGATTTATAGGTAAGACCTAGTTCTATCTCGCAGGAGGAGCATGGTCTTCTAAAAATCAAATCACCCATAGGGTAATTGATCATAATTTGGGCAACCACTAGTCTTGATTCCTAGAGACAACGCTTTTTTCCTCATCCATGCAAGGCATAGCTGCTGGCTTAGTCTTTTAGAATAGAATTGCCCAAGAACCTATTTATCTAGCATAGGGCTTTCACTTAATATGTTGGAAAGCTACCCGACTAATCGGGTCCACCCATCGGTACGATGGTGCTGTCAGGGCATTCCATCCTCCCACTTTCCATCCTACTCATGCATTAATTTATTTTTTAATTAATCCTACCACACTGTTTGACATAAATAAACATGTTTCTTAATTAAGGTCCTTTTCATAAAGTTTGTTAAAACAGGTTTTTTTCATAGTACAATAATGCCAAAGACAAGATTTATAAAAATTTATACATGAATCAATTCCATACAAGCCAAACTGGCTCTCTTATTCTTTTCCTTTATACTGCCAATGATCTAGAATTCGGCCTTCTAGCCTCTACATGCTGGGCAAAACCCTACGGGACCATACACCTCATCGTTGATCGCGCTGGTGGCGAGGACTCAAGCCAGCCTGTCGTCCCCTCTCAGGCTCCGTCGCTCGATCCTCCCGCCCCTCAGAGGGATGTCTATGCACTAGGGTGGGCTAATTCACTGCACTAGCCTGGGCCCTCAGAACTAGACACAGCATCACAATCACTCACCCTCAATCGGCGAACCTCATTCTCCCAATGGTATGAGGGATACCATGGGTCAACTCCGGCCCTTACTAATGTCTTCGCCGTCCGGCTATACAAGCACAAGAACGGGGCATCGTCATCAAGGCAGGGAGAGTTGTACCTGTACCTTAATTTAACCAAGATAACAATCCATTTACTCAAATAAACCATAGGACTAGAATCCATGTTACCTTCTTAAGAAAATAATCCTTTTCACAAAGATTCTAGCATTTCAACTTGAGATTGCAATAAGACATTCTTTATTAAGGGATATGCTATTGTTTAAAAGAATACAAACTTTAACTAGTAAATCAATCAAATAGATCACTATTAACAATTAATAGAGAAACCGGGGCCATACCTCAACCCCTAAGAATGATATATATTTGAAAAATAAAATATATATATACCTTATAGAAATTTATCGTTTATCGTTGTCTTTGCTCGTTAATAAGAGTTTTAGAACTTGATATATGAGAATAGAGAGTCTTCTAATACCTTCTCTTAAAATGATTGAAATCATCCGATCATCCCCCAAGCTTTATCTCCTCTTACTCGTACTCTCTGACTTTCCTCTCTTTCGAAGGTCTATGGAAAAATAGCCTTCTCTTGGAGGGCTACGGCATACTATTCTTTCTTTAAAAGAAAAACTATGGAGTTTTGGTCTCTTCCTCCGAAAGACCATAGCAATCTAAACCTCTCTTCTAAGAGATTAGGTAAGAATTATATACATCTCAAGCTCTAGGATTACCTTGAGGCTACTTGCTACCTTCTTACAGTTTTCCCTATGTAGAGACCCTAACAGAATTAACAAATTGTTTCAGCCATATCTCTCTGATAAAAACTAAGAATATGGTCATGTAGCTAGTCAAAAGAACCGGAAGCCATCTAGTCTACAAGCTAGCGTGGGTAGAATAGGCAAAAACGTCTGTATATAGCCACAAATGCATCATCTTTAGAAACGCGTTGCTTTTCCTTATTTTAGTGTGCATGGACTCTAAATATGTAAAAGTACTCTAAATATGGCCTCTTATCACCTAAATTCGAATTTCTATTTTTGGAAATACTTATCTCTTAATAGAACTATTCTTGTCTTCTTATTTCTTTTAGGATTTTTGGATCTAACACTTTCCTAATGTTTCTAACCTTATTGTCTCACTCTTCTCTAAGTGCACTCTCTTTCCTTATTGAAATCTATATTAAAAGAGACACATACATGGCTTGGGAGGGACCTTACAATCTCCCCAACTTAAAAGATTCGAGATGTCCTTATCTCGCGAGCTGGGGTAGTATCTAAGTAAATCCTCCCGTCTCTTTCAAAGTGGTGTCCCCACTAGGTAGAAATCTTCTTTTATCTAAACATTGTTCCAAGTCCCTTATTTCATGTGTTTGGCTTGTTTTGTTGTGCCTCCAAAAGGTCTTTATTATTCTAAGGTTAGTTGGCCTTATTATCCTAAGTTCATGCATCCATATACCTCTCATATGATATGAACCTTCGAATTCCTTATTCTATACCCCTATGTAATATTGTACTTAACAAATTGTCATGGAAAAACGTAAGGGAATCAATCTATTACGTAATCTAACCTACGATAGTAATTGCATAATCTTAGTATCATCTTGTAGAATAGCTCTATTCATCATGCACATTACTTCACATGAATCTTGCACACCAATCCTCTTCTATTTACTCATAGAAATACTTGTTGAATTCAATTATCTTTAACCATGCTATCCCTATTTCTTGCACCAATCCTCTTCTATTTACTCATAGAAATACTTGTTCAATTCAATTATCTTTAACCATGCTATCCCTATTTCTTGACCTAATTTTGCTCTAGCTCATGATTCCTTATAGCCAAGCGTGGGCTTGATGTTTCTCTTGAATTAGGGGACCTCTTCTTGATTAACATGGAAGGACTCATGTCCTTCTCAACACTTTCTATATAAAAAAACTTTATCATAGTCTCTGGCTATAATTATGGCTTCTGAAATAGAGGATGGTTTTGCATTCTTGATGAGGTTATTCAATGGTAGATTAAGCTTCCAAATGAATCGATGGAGAAGAGTTACCTCATCCATCTGTAGAGAAAATTGGAGAAGTTTAACAAAAGTTTGGTGGTATTCTTTTAGGGTCTTCCTTTATTGGGTTAGCTCCAAAAATTCATTCATTTTATCCTCTCAAAATCCTAGAGGACAAAACCTTTCTCGAAGGTGTACTTTCATGGCATCTCATAACTGATTCTAGTTCTAGTGGGGTTGGATTTACAATAGTGCTTCCAACTAATTTGGCATTTCTTATGATTTTTAGACGAGCAAGGGTGAACTTGCTTCTTTCATTGTATCCATGAAAAGTTCAAAACTATCCTTACTTATCATAGCACCACATCTAAAGGCACTCTAGATTAATATATCTGAGATCTTCATTTTTTGAGAATTACACATCTGGTGCCTTGGGATTGACACATCCAAAGATTATCAAGATTAACATGTCTGAGATGATTAGTTTTCTGAAAATTACACATCTAGTATCTTGGGATTAACACATCTAAGAGCATGATCCTCTAAGAATTACGCATCCGAAGTTAGATCCATGTTTGTCTGAGATGGGTTCAAGATCTTGGATGATCATCCTAGTGTAAAGCATCCAATGGATGGCATTCACATGTCAACTATTCAAACCTTAATGGAGTTATAATCTAAATAATTTATAATATGTAAATTAATGAGATATATCCTGAAAATTTCTCTAAACAAAGTTTCGGTCTATCCTTCTAGTCATTCAGTCTCTCACTAGTTTCTTAATTTGATCACCCTATGTTTTTCCTCAAAAGGTTTCCTCCCCAATCTTATTTCTCAAATTTATTGTACAAATATCTTGCTTGTGCACCCCTAAGATATAAGCACAATTTTATAAGATGATTGTCTCAACATGTGAGGATATTCAAATCACTTCTATGGCTAGCAGAGATGATTGATTTGTCCTCATATGATAAACAATCACTTGTTTTAATCCCTTGATAGTTAACCTTTGAAAAATAAATCCTAGGAACTAAGATCGGCTCTGATACCACTTGTAAGGTTCCCCCCTTCCAAAATGGGGGAAACACTTAAGATAGTCCACTAAGTCTCAACATCTTGACCATGTAGAGATTCAAGGATGATTCATAGGTAAGACCTAGTTCTATCCCACAGGGGGAGCGTGGTCTTCTAAAAATCAAATCACCCATAGGGTAATTGATCATAATTTGGGCAACTACTAGTTTGATTCCTAGAGACAACGCTTTTTTTCTCATCCATGCAAGGCACAGGTGCTGGCCTAGTCTTCTAGAATAGAATTGCCCGAGAACCTATTTATCTAGCATAGGGCTTTCACTTAATATGTTGGAAAGCTACCGGACTAATCGGGTCCACCCGTTCGTAGGATGGTGCCGTCAGGGCATTCCATCCTTCCACTTTCCATCCTACTCACGCGTCAATTTATTTTCTAATCAATCCTACCACACTGTTTGACATAAATAAACATATTCCTTAATTAAGGCCCTTTTCACAAGGTTTGTTAAAATAGCCTTTTTCCACAGTACAATAATGCTAAAGACAAGATTTATAAAAAAAGTTTATACATGAATCAATTTCATACAAGCCAAAACGGCTCTCTTATTCTTTTCCTTTATACTGCCGATGATCTAGAATTTGGCCTTCTAGCCTCTACATGCTGGGCAAAACCCTACGGGACCATACACCTCATCGTCGGCTGGCGAGGACTCAAGCCAGCCTATCGCCCTCTCAGGCTCCGTTGCTCGATCCTCCTATCCCTCAGAGGGATGTCTACGCACTAGGGTGGGCTAACTCACCGCACTAGCCTGGGTTGCATTCAGTGAATACTGAGTACTTGCGGTGTGTTGAAAGATTTTGCATTTGGTAGACAATCATGGCTATTAGTAGTGATGTATTCAATATGTTGTTTGATGAGGACAAACTTAATGGGACTAACTACCCATTGTGGTCCTATATGATGAGGCATGTACTAGTTGCTAAAGGCCTTTGGAATGTGGTAGTGAAACTCATCCTGAAGTAGAATCTAATATAGATGTGGCTCCTCCACATGCACCACTAGTACCTCCCACTACTGCTCAAACGAGATGGGATGGAAGAGATACATAGGCACATGCATTGCTTACACTTTTCGTGAAGCGAAGCATTATTCCTCATATTCGGTCATATATGACTTCAAAACAGGCATGGGATGCACTTGCTACATTATACCAGGTATGCAATGAAGCGCAAACAATTGCAGTCTGAGCACATAAATGAGGGAGACTCAATGGATAGCTTCTTCACCAAGATCAAAGATTTTAAGGAGCAGCTCGTTAGTATGGATGAGATATATCTTGATAGTACATTGGTGCCCACAGTTGTCAATGCATTGCGGGATTCTAATCAGATTTTTGCCTCTACCCTTAGACTCATGATGAAGGGAAATCCAAATGCCCTTAAATTTGATGAGCTGGTTTCAGTACTCTTGCAAGAAGATCAGTCTAGGCAAAACAGATCTGTTATGTGAGTTGGTGACCAAGCTTTTGTTGCCAATTAGAAAGGCAAAGGTAAAGCTTCTTCGCATGGTGGCTATAAGCCAAAATCAAAATCCTTAGGTAAGGATGTAGAGAAAGAAGGTGATAAGCCCAAAAAGAAGGGCAAGTGTCACTATTGCAGGAAACTAGGGCACTACATAAATGAGTGCAAGAAAAGGCTAGAGAAGGAGAAAAAGAAAGAATCGGGCATGGCTGTGGTGGCTGATGCATCTACACCAAGTGCAGAGAAGAAGGAATCTATGAGTTTTGCTCAAGATGATTGGGCACGGATTGTACATTGCAGTTATGACCCTCCTGTTCATGATGTATGCATGTGAGTGGCAGAATCGGATGCTTGGTACTTTGACAGTGGTGCTAGTAATGTGCTAGTAAGCACATTACTTGTACTAGCACATTACTTCACAAAAAAATTTGTTTTTATCTCTGGAATCTATCCCAAGTGTAGGAACCATCACATGTGCAAATGGTTCCTCATATTCTGTCGAAGGAGTTGGTATAGTTGTGCTCACTGCCATAAATGGGGGTTCATTTACTCTTTCTAAAGTTTTATATGTGCTAGGAAATAAGAAGAACTTGCTGTCAGTTTTAGCCTTAGCCTTGTTATGCATGATGGTGAAATTTATGGATGGCAGATGTATAATTCAGGATAGAAATGATGGTTATTCTATCATTGTCTCAGGTACCTTGTTTCATGGCCTATATAAGATAGATGCATTTGAGAAGTTGCAGCATGATGCTTGCTCAATCTCTACGACTCGTGCTATGAGTGATGTAGAATTATGAGTGTTGCATAATTATGGCATGAACAATTTGGCCATCTGAATTAAGGCAGTTTGTTATGCCTTCAAAGGCATGATATAGTGTCTGAGTTACCAACTCTTGAGATCCCTGCTAGACATATATGTGAGGGGTGTATTCTTGGTAAAATGCATCGGGCATCATTTCTAAAGGATGGATTTGTGAGAGCTATCAAGAAATTACAACTTATATATAATGATGTATTGGGTCCTATGAGGACACCATCTATTGGGGGATATCTCTACTTCATCACTTTTATTGATGATTACTCTATATGTAGCTGGGTATATCCATTAAAGCAGAAGTCAGAGGTTTTTATATGCTTTAGGCACTTTGTATCCATGGTTGCAAATCCATGTGAATGCGAAGTTGGCACCCTTTGTTCAGATTGAGGGGGGGAAGTATATTCCAAGGAATTTCATGTATATATGGCTGAAAAAGGCATAAGGCATCAATGTACAGTGCCATACACACCTCAACAAAATGGTGTGGCACTGAGTGGAAGAACATGTCTCTCATGGAGATGGCACGATGTATGGTGAAAGCCCAAGATTTACCTTATGGTTTTTGGTTAGAGACAACTATGTGCGCAAACTATGTGTTGAACAAATGCCCTACCAAGGCCTTGCAATCTTGCACCCACATCTCGTATGACTACCATTAGGTTTCTCATTGCTTTGGCAGCCCATCATGGGTGAAATGTACATCAGTTGGACATTAAAACTGCATTCTTGAATGGGGATTTACATGAGGAGGTATATGTATCGCAACCTCCTAGTTTTGCTATGAAGGAGAAGAGTCTAAAGTAGGCACATTGAAAAAGGCTCTTTATGGCCTTAAGAAGGCTCCTAGAGCATGGTATGAGAAGATTCATGCATACTTGGTTGCAAATGATTTTTGCAACAGTCAAACAGAGAGTACCCTCTATGTGAAGAGGAGTAAGGACACATTTTTGATCATCGTTCTATACCCTGATGACATGCTACTCATGCGACCTGATATAGATCAGATTTCAACCTTTAAGGCTGATTTGCAGTCATCGTTTGAGATATCAAATTTGGGGTCCTTACATTACTATTTATGAGAGGAGGTATATATATCGCAACCTCCTAGTTTTGCTATATGAAGGAGAAGAGTCTAAAGTACGCACATTGAAAAAAGGCTCTTTATGGCCTTAAGAAGGTTCCTAGAGCATGGTATGAGAAGATTCATGCATACTTGGTTGCAAATGCTTTTTGCAACAGTCAAATAGAGAGTACCCTCTATGTGAAGAGGAGTAAGGACACATTTTTTATCATTGTTCTATACGTTGATGACATGCTACTCATGCGACCCGATATAGATCAGATTTCAGCCTGATTTGCAGTCATTATTTGAGATGTCAAATTTGGGGTCCTTACATTACTATTTGGGGATTCAGTTTATGCAGCATAATGATGGCATTGTTATGCTGTAGTCTAAATATATACATAAGCTATTGAAGAGGTTTAATCTTGAAGATTGTAAACCTGTGGCTACACCTATGGAGATAGGTACTCGACTTAGTCTTCAAGATGTAGGAGACTCTTTTGATGCTAGTTTGTATCAGTAGGCTATTGAATCTCTTCTTTATGTCTGCAACACGAGGCCAGATATATAGTATGAGATCTCACAGTTGAGCAGATTTATGCATAGCCCAGGTACGAAGCATTGGTAGGCTGTTAAGTGGGTTTTTCGCTATTTATAGGGCACTCAGCATTTTGGATTATTTTATCCAAAGGGGGGTGAGTCACAGCTACATGCTTTCAATGATTCAAATTGGGCTGGATGTTATAACACCACGAGTGTCCACTAGTGGGTTTTTCTTTTGCCTTGGTGATTCATGTATATCATTGCTCAGCAAGAAGTAGCCTATAGTGGCTACTTCTAGCGTGTGAAGCTGAGTACACGATAACTTTTACGGCTACAGTTGAGTGTGTGTGGCTCAAACGTCTTATGATTGATTTGGGTGTTGACAGTCGTCCAGCACTTACGATTGTCAGTGATAGTAGCTAGAGCACATTAGCAGTTACGAGGAACCCAATGTTTTATGCTCACACTTAGCACATTGAGATCCATTACCACTATGTCAGGGAAAGACTCTTTGTAGTAGAAGAGATCAGCTTGGTCTATGTGCCTAAACATGACAACCTGGCAGATTTATTGACAAAAGCTCTTCCAAAAGTTCAAAGCTTTTCGTAAAGCTTTAGACTTACTGCCTTTTCAGGATTGATCCGCCATACCCTGTACATGTTCACATCATCACTCATATGGTAGTGATGTGTGTGAACACACTTAGGACCGCCGGGGCATATTTCCCTCACTAGGAGGTTTTTTTCCCCCCATGCATATGTACACCCTCTTATCTACTCATTTTGGGGTGTGTACTTATCTTTTGTATCTGGCATGCATTTGTTAATTCTAATCTAGTGAGTTTGTGTGCTCTCAAGCTTCTCTATCTTGTGTGTGTGCATTGTTGCAACCCTAACCCTAATTCCAACACATGTGTTAGGCTTGCCGAATCCTAGCAAGCCTTACATCATTGAGACTGATGCTAGTGATTTTGTGATAGGTGCAACTTTGTTCCAGGATGGAAGCTTGTGGCGCCTTCGAGAGTAAGAAACTCAACAATGCACATACTAGGTATCCAATTCAGGAGAAAGAGTTATATGCGATCATTTATGCTTTAAAGACATGGAGGCAGTATCTCTATGGGTCTCAGTTTATGGTTTTGAAAAATCACCACTCTTTGTAGTACATTTAAGATCAGCCAAGCTTGAAAGGTAGAAAGGCCAGATGGACTGAGTTGATGTAAGACTTTGATTTCATGATTAAATTTAGGAAAGGTAGCTTGAATCACATTGTTGATGTGTTGAGTTGAATTGGTGAAGTTAATGAACTTAGCTTCATAGAAATTACTTCTAACTTGTACGATTCACTCAGGGGAAAATGCAGTACATATATTTTCTTTGGAAAGTATTGGAATTTGGTAGAATCAAGGTCCAACTTTGAGGTAGATCAAAACTTGATGAATCAAGGAAAAGCCAACCAATTTTTTATTCGAAATCGTCTCTTATTCTGAAATGATAAGGTTTGCATGCCCGATGTGCCAGAAGTTAGACTCAAGATCTTCTTTGAGTGCTATGATGCACCATCGGCAAGACATCCTAGCATACAACATACCTTGGCTTTGGTTAGAAGGACATTTTATTGGCTAAAAATGAAAGATTTTATTCACAGTTATGTGGTCCAATGTCATCAATGTCAGATAAATAAGGTTGAACGCCTTAAATTTGTTGGGTTATTATATCCTTTGGATATTCCATCTCGAAAGTGGGAAAGTACTTCCATGGATTTCATTACGAGACTTCCACATACCAGTAGGGATCATGATGCCATTTGGGTAGTCGTGGATAAATTGACAAAGATGGCTAGGTTTTTACCCACAAAGACAACAGTCAAAGCATCGAAATTAGCTTACCAATTTGTCAAGAAGTTGTTTAGACTGTATGGTCTACCTTTTGATATTGTGAGCCATCTGGACTCTAAGTTTACGGCTCATTTTTGGCAGGAAGTTTTCAAGAAATTGGAAACTACTTTGAGTGAGTTCCTCTGATGACCCGTAGTCTGATGGGCAAACAGAGCATGTGAATCATATTTTAGAGGATATGCTTCGTGCATATATCTTCCAATGATGGAATTTGCCTATAACAGTTCTAAGCATACGCCTACTTGTTATAGTCCGTTCATGCTTATGTATGGGTATCAACCTAGGGAACCTATTGATGTCGGTCTTAAGGACATTGAGCATGATGCATCAAGGGATTTCTTGCCTGATATGCAGGAAATGCTGACCTAAGCTCGGGATTCTATTAGGAGTGCTCAGGATAGAGTACGGTTTTCTGTTGATAGGGGATGCTCACCCTGGTCTTTTGAGCTAGGAGCGTTGGTTTATTTGAAAG
The DNA here is from genome assembly GCF_041138505.1 of Cibotium barometz. NCBI lineage: Eukaryota > Viridiplantae > Streptophyta > Polypodiopsida > Cyatheales > Cibotiaceae > Cibotium > Cibotium barometz. The sequence continues at coordinate 22,101,634 of NC_141109.1, forward strand.
TTCCTAAAGATTCTTAGACCTTATCAATAGGAAAGTACTCAAAATTATCTCCTAGATATTGTGGTCCGTTCCGAGTTATACATCGGATTGGCACGGTTGCATATATGAGCTAAAACTACCTCCACATGTCAGAGTTCATTGAGTCTTTCATGTCAGAAGACTGAAAGAGAATCTAGGAGCTGAGGATAACACTATTACTTCTCCACGAACTCTTGAGATCAAGGATTTATTATATGTTCCACATAAGCCTGAAAAGGTACTTGAACTCAGGGAAAGAAAGCTATAATCGCTTAATTCCTGAGGTTAAAATTAAGTGGAAAGATAGGGAAATTGAGGATTCGATTTGGGTGTCAGTTGTTGTTGAGAATGTTCAACGCAGGTTTCCTTCTTTTCAATGCAAGAGTGCAATGTTTGTGGAGAGGGGAAGTATGTTATGTGCATGTCATATTATGTGCGTATACTAGGAGGCTAACCCACCTTAGGCATGTGAGCATGGGATCATGGGAACATGCTCTAGTGGGACAAGGGTTAGACCTAGGGTTGGGTTAGGGTCATACAACATGACCACTCTTTAATTTCAAGGACAAAATCATTGTAGGAGGGGATGGTTTATAATGAAGTATCGACTTAGGGTGCACATGCCCTAGGGCATGGTTCTAGGCACGTGGGCTTAGGACATCTCTATACATGTGGGACTAGGGCACATGTGACCTTGAGACTATAAAGGCACATGGCCTATGCACTTTGTACCTTCTTGATATCATTTGGATATTCTATATTTTGACATAATCTTGGAGCCTTTTTACCTTACATAGATTTGGGCTTATGGAAAACTATTTCCATCCTCCTCGCGGTGAGAGGCTAAATCACTTAGGCATCATGGATGAAAAGCTTTGATGCTAGCTTCCATGGTGATTTACCCCTTATCTCAACTTAAGTCCCACTCCATTTTAATAATGGAGAAACACCTAAAGATATAGCTAGACTCTCCGCCTTCCTTTTCTCCTAAATGCAGATTTATGTTAGCTCCTTACTTTAAGGAAGTCCAAGCCTATGGAATAACTTAAAGGATTGGATGGATGGAAATTTAAATGTGGGTATGGAAGAACAACCAATTCAAGTTTCCTCAAAAGAGTTAGATAATGAGGAACCTACTAAGGAAGAGGCAATTCACAAAGCCTTTCCAAAGATATCGGTGCATAAGCTAGGCCACTACTTTGAAAATGACAACAGGAATGCCATACTTCCTATAAAATTAAAAGAAAAACCAAGTCACTGCCATCCTAGATGGAGGGGTTGGGGTTAACATCATAACCAAGCAGTGCTGGGCAGAAGTGGGGACAACCATCACTTGACACTACTAACTTGATAGCAAAACCCATGGGGATATTATGAAATATGAGAATAAAGACTTTTGGTCTATGTTTTTAGCACTCTTTTGTGGAGACGAGCTTTTCATAGTAGGCTAATTCCTTTGACTATACAGCCTTGCAGACCCTTTATGAGAGAGACCCGAATGGTCCATGATTGGGACATAGACAAAATCTACATTCAAGAAAGGAATGAAGCCCTCAAAGTAAACTTATGAACATGGAAATCTCATCGTATGAGTGGTGGAACTTTTGTGGAAGACTCCATAACCACCAATAACACCACTGAGCTAAACATGTACCAAACTTATCATAAAATGTTGGGGACAAAGAATATGAGAGCTCTGAGTTTTCCTCACTTTTAGAGCTGGAAGACTCTGAGAATTGGATGCACATTATTTCAACTATGGACATCCTTTCAAAACAAACAATAACATGCACAAGATATGCCATAGCAGATGGCAAGGAAATTACTTGTATGTATATGTTGAATGCTATAGCAATGTAAGATGCATCGAAATTTGGAGACAATCGCAACTAAGAAGTGGTAGCTTGGGGCCCAAAAAGATAAAAAAGGGATGACCTATATCTCTTTCAAAGAAACAAAGGCCATTGGCTTTGATACATCAAAGTCATAGACTCCCATCTAGACTTTTGCCATCAGTCAGAAGGAGCTTAATCTTTATGGTTAATGGCCTTGCTAAGAAAGAAGAATCTACACGATTGAATCAGTCTATAAAACTCTTTCTCTCTATAACAACAAGAAGAGCAAAGAACAAAGCCTTAGCAAAGACTAAAAAAGAAGCTAAGCATGTCTTGCAAGAGAACACCTATGATGATGCCCGTAGACAGCTACCTGAGCATTTCAAAACATTACAACGTGGGTGACCTCATTGTACACTTTGAGAAAGCAAAGATAACCCCTCATGGGACGCTTAGAACATCTTACAATGGACCGACTGAAGTTAAGGAGGTCAACATAGAATGACCAAATGAGGATCCCAAACCTATATACATTGTAAAGGACCTATCTCCAGAAGAAGAAAAAGACCTCATTGACCTACTATAGAATTTCAAGACTGCTTTGCTTGGAAATATACTGAAGTGAAGGGCATATCCTTAGAGGTGGTCAAACACACTATTCCCATTGTGGAAGGAGCACAGTATCAAGGCATAGGGCCTATCAAAATGAATCCAAAAAACTCCAAAATGATCAAGGATAAAATTGACAAACTCATTGAAGCTAAATTCATTTACGAGATAGAGCACATAGAATGGCTATTCCCAATAATCATAGTGCCTAATAAAAATAGAAAGATCTAGGTTTATGTTAACCTTAAAAAGGTTAATGCACCCATGGTGAAGGACCATTACCCCTTACCATTCACATGGAGCATGTTCTGGAACGAGTAGTAGGCAAGGAGACCTACAGCTTCCTTGATGGGTTCTCGGGCTACAACCAAGTGGAAACAGAGCCAAATGATCAACACAAGACCATATTTGCCACATAATGGGGCACTTTTGCATATAGAGTTATGCCATTTGGCCTAACCAATGCCCCTAGCGCTTTCCAAAGGCTTATGTGTATATTATACAAGGAATACATTGGGAACTCCTGTTTTCATGGATGACCTTTACATCAATTCCAAATAAAAAACACATTTTTGGTGTGTTAGGAAGGTACTAGTGGCAAGATACAAATTATGCAGAATATCCCTTAACCCACTTAAATGCCAGTTTGGGTGAGGCATGGAGTAATACAAGGCCACATTATTTCTAAACATGGTATCTCTACTGATGATAATATGATGAAGCTAATTCTTGAGCTTCCACCGCCCACTAACTTCAAGGGTGTCCAAAGGGTACTATGCTAGATAGAAACAACTCTGGCTACCCAGAGCTAGGGTACTAAGCTAGACAAAAACAAAATTGACTACCCAATGCAGTGCAGCCAAAACCAAACCATCAAACAAGACAACCACGATAAAATTGTGCTACCCAAAGATGGTGGGTGCCTGATATGCTTCTTGTGCCCAAGGGTATTATGAAGGTAACATAAGCATTTGGGTACCTACCACACGGTTGGTTTCCCCAACCTCTTTAGTCACAACAAAAAGGACCAAGGAGAGATGGCAATGGCAACCCAAGGCTATACCAATAATAGGGAAAACCTAGGTATAACCTTACCAAAGGGTAAGGCAAAAATTGACAAATTCATGGAGCCCCATGACCATCTCCAAACATACCCTAGATAGGATTCTATTATGTTTATGGTTCATCGTGATGATGTGTCATTTGATCTATGTTCTAGATGCACCCAATCTACATATTCTCTATTCAGATGATCTTGGTGTTCTTTTTTTAAAATTTGGATCCTGATTCTTTTCCTACGGATAACATTGATGATTCAAATATTCATGTGGGTGTTTATCTTGATCTGGAGTTTTGGATATTCACATCTTTGATCTGGATGTGGTTCATATGGATGATATTATCCATGATGCAAGGTGATGAGATAGTACTCATCATCATCCATGATCATTCTATTGATGAGGATGTCTTTTATGATGATGTATCATGTTGACTATCTTAATGGTTCTTAGCTTATACAGTGGAGAGAACCTATTACACCTACACACCTAGCTCCCTTGACCCTTGGTGCCACTTTCCACTCTTCCCCTGATCTTCTCTCATTGGGACATTGTCTTACACAGGTCCAAAGCAATGCATCAAGGGTTAAAGCTTAAAACCTATTGAGATTGGACAACATGCAAAGCATAAAAAAAGCCCCAATAGGTTGCAGGGGAATACGCGATGTTCTGTTTGCCCCTGCAGCTTACTAGTCCCTTTTTTAATCCTTTGATTGCATTGCTAAGGGTGTAAGACTTTTCTATGGAAACCCTAAACACACATGATTCAATGCAATCAAATATTTCTTCATACTCCCTATTAATAAGTACTTGCTTCTACTTTGCACCTAGCTCCCTCACACTACACTTAATAGATCTAAGGTATAGACTTTGCACCTAACTCCCCTCACCCATGGTGGCACTCTTCACTCTTTCCCTTAGCTTGTCCATCTTAACATCGATTCCCCTCAACTTCACCCTCTCGAAATCGACTTGCAAAGCTTTAAACATTAAAGTCGAGGCACTTGTAATCTTGCACAACATGCAAATATATATTTTTTAAGCCCGAGTAGGCTATAGGGGCTTTTTTTTAAAATGCTTTCATTGCATTTCCAAGGGTACAATCCATTGTTAAAACATCTAGCCTGCACTATGTAAGCTTGCCTTTGCACCCTTTTGCCGTGTGCAAGGTAATACACATTAAGGGAAACCTTAAACACATAAAAAACCCTACATGCTTTCCATTGCCATGATAAGCAAAGAGGAAGGAAAAGGAACTACCTACATTTGGATTGCTGCACAAGAAGCTTGAGGGGGAGGACCTATTGTGAGATTGAGCTTGAAGGGGAGGACCTATTGTGAGACCAAGCTTGAGGAGATTGAGGGAGGCTCTATTACAAGGAGACCCAAAAAAGAAACAATGTTGAGTAACCCTAATAAATTTTCCTTCCAATGAAATGATGAAATGAAACAAAATGCAAATTGTAAATGTAATGCAATAACTAAATTTTAACTGCATTAACTCAACTGATTGTTCAGGCATCAAGAGTATTCTTTGACCTCTGCTCGAGAAAGAGGTTTCCATGGAAGAATTCATAAGTGATGTCTCTCTTAAATCTTGGAAGGTCATCATATCCAAAAATAAGAGTCATCGAGTCCCTCACATAAGCAGCGAAAACCATCCTAAATAGTGTGCACATGTAAAAGCTATATAATTAAGCAATGTGTTCGAATCTACATCTAATTCCTAGGGAAGGAAGTGATGGCATCAATGTGACCAAACCAAGATATAAAAATATTAATATAAGACATAAGGTCCATGAAAATGGGATAATGTAAAGATATTTGGACCACTGATTGAACTTATGTTATAGATAAAATTTGATAAGGCATATGTTAAGGCGATGTTAGTGTAAGTGGTAGGGTCCAAGCATTATTTTCTAGTTTAGTATTATGAGGACTTTGTCAATATCTATCCCATCGAGAGGAGCATGCTAGTTGAATGGGTAGTCAAGGGGGTTCATATGTTCACTGCTCTCCAATTCTTCCAAGACCTGTGATGAGAGACAGGGGTGATAAGCTTGTGAGGTTGAGGCCTTGGTGAGTCCATTAAGGATGTCCCTAAGAGCTTGATTATGGGGGCATCTTGAAACATGAGAGGGGTAATATCGATGTTGGGGATGTAGGTGGAGAAATCCAGGGAGGAGTGGTAGATGACGATGAAATGGAGTGACCATAAGCTGAGATTTGGGAAAAAGCATTATGTTGATTAACATACAATTAGCAAATAATAAATCATACACACTGACTAAGTGATATAGCCTTTCACCAAAGGATGGAAATAGCCTTCCACAAGCCAAAGTATGGTAGCTCTAGGCTCCAATGTACATTCCCAAGAGTCACAGTATCAAAAGGTTACAAATGAGGGTCCATGAGACCCTTTTATACTTGAGCCCTATGACCGTAAACCTAAGTTAACTATTAAAGTTGCTACTCCATTACAAACCATCCCTTACCCAAAGATTTTGTCCTCAAAATCTATCATGTGAACAATTGTCATATCTCCCTCCCTATACATCAATTAGAAGAGAAGTTTCCATCGTATGTACAAGACAATGGTAGAGTCTCCAAAAGTAGCCATGTCAAAGTAGTATGAACCCTAAATAGATTTCGTGAATCCATAGCATGAGCAATGTAGAACTAGACGCTCCAATCATGAAAGAAGTGCTCTTGAAGCATAGTAAATTGTTATGACAGCCCATGTTGATGTCGAAACCACTTGCAAATCTCTCATAAAAACACTTCAAAATGAGCCCCTAGGAATGATGTGAATGGATGGGAATAAATATGAATGGATGTAAGAATGATGTGAATGGATGTGAGTGGATGTAGGAATGATGTGAATGGATCTAAGTGGGTGTAGGATTGATGTGAATGGATGAGAATGGATATAGGAATGATGTGAGTGGATGTGAGTGGATGTAGGAATGATGTGAATGGATCTGAGTGGATGTAGAAATGATGTGAATGGATATAGGAATGATGTGAATGGATGTGAGTGGATGTAGGAATGATGTGAATGGATGTGAGTGGATGTAGGAATGATGTGAATGGATGAGAATGGATGTAGGAATGATGTGAATGGATGAGAATGGATATAGAAATGATGTGAATGGATGAGAATGGATATAGGAATGATGTGAATGGATGTAGGAATGATGTGAATGGATGAGAATGGATATAGGAATGATGTGAATAGATGAGAATGGATATAGATGATGTGAATGGATGTAGGAATGATGTGAATGGATGTGATATGATGTGGATTGATGTAAATGGATGTGAATGGATGTAGGACAATGTAAATGGATGTGGAATGATGCAATGTGAATTGATATAGAATAATGTGGAATGATGAGAAATGACGTGCAATGATGTGAAAAGATGGAAGTTTGTTGGAAACTGTAATTGAGACCTATTTTTAAATATTGTTTTATGTTAAGAATGCTGGGAAAGCATTTTGACTATCTTGTTGAATAAGGTCGTGTGAGGACCCAGTGAAAAGGTTGTAATAGTTGACGGAGAGTCAATGAAGGATGTCTCACGTGTGGCAAGGTCAGCTGAGGTCTTGACCAGCCTCGGTTTGATTAAAATGGTGAGCTTCTGGTATGATGGATGAGGGACCAAGGAAGTGGCATATGAGTGAAGCGCTAGGTGACTTGCGAAGGAGCCTAGAGGGTGCTAACCATACAGTGCTCGGTTGCCCAGGATACCCATGCAAGCGTCAGGGAAGAAAATGAATTGGAGTCATTTTCTGAACACGAGCATGGATCTGGTTGATTGGCCTTGCTGGTCTTTAACGAATGAGTTCATGGCTCTTTTACATGGATCTTGTTGGTTGATCTTGCATCCCCAATTGAGAGTCCATATGGTTTTTATGTGATTAAACTCCTAGGTACTATAAGCTAGGAACTATTAAAAAGGCCCCTGAGAGTGAGCAGGTGGTGAGCGTTCTAGTTACCGATGATGCCATAGGTACGTTGAGGAAGGAATGGCTGAAATTGGATCTTAGGGTTGGAAAGTGGAAAAGTTGGAAATTGGATCTGGAAATGGAATACTAAGGATTAGGAAGGAAACACTGTGGTTTTATTGCAAATCTGTTTTGGAAATAGTTGAATCAGAGAAAAGGCAATTTCATATTAGGTGTGTAAGTGGTTTGCCTATTTAATTTTTGCATGAGAGCCAGCTAGGGGGCCTGGGAACTCTTTTCCCTGGTACCCGAGACAAAACATAACCAAATTTTCATAATGGATCCCTATCAATACAGTGGTTGGACGGTTGGCTAACCCATGGGATTGGATGGACTGATGGATTCCTATAATAAAAGAATCAATGGATGTGCCTCTTGATGGGGAAAAAAGCGTTGGTCTCTATGATCCAAGTGCAAGGGATCCAAGTGCAAGCTCCTCCCTTGATCCGGCCATGTGACCTGCGGGTTCAGTCGGAATGCAAAAGAGAAGTTAAGGCTCTTGACTATGTTAGAATATTTTCCTTGAGGAATCGCCTATGCCTTCTGGGCAAGGGAAGTTTTTTTCCGGGTTTGGTTTTGGAAGAACCGAGGGATTAGTCTCTTGTCCGGACATTCGTGGGCAAGGCCCCGAGTGGGAAGCTCTGTCATGCGCAAGAAGTTGCTACTTCCACTGCTATCACCCCAGAACTGGATGCGCAGAGGGGCAGGGATTCTTGAGAATTGTCTAAAGTGGATAAACCAAGAAACAAGAAATGTCCCAAAAATTGTCTAAAGTGGATAAACCAAGAAACCAAGAAACAAGAAATGTCCCAAAAATTTATGAGTTACCAGTAAAAGATTGTAATTGTGTGTTGAAATTCGTACGAATTGTTATTCAAAATGGAGATTCATAAATTGGGAATTGGGTTTTTAGATGGAAGTACCGTAATTGTGTGGAATCCCTAACTTGATTGAGACCTAGACATGATGGTATTTATCTTATAGCTCCAAGGACCGTAAGCAACAAGAGTTTTACATTAATAACATGTAAGTATCCAAGACACTTAGAAAAGCCTAGATTAGTAGAATCGTATAATATATACGAGTGAATCTAAGACCTTAAAGTTATAAGCAAAAATGCTATCCTAGATGATGATTTTGGTTGCTGGTTGATATGATTTTCGAGTTCTAGTTGAGAATTGATGAATTGATTTGGATTCTGATTGAAGGATGATGATTTTTGAATTCGAGATGATGAGCTGAATAAGTCATGATGATGATAAATGGAGAGAATTCCAGTAATGATGTTGGTAGCTGGGAAGACAATCAAGTCTTTTAGCAAATCACTATGAGATTAGTGGATTGTGCTGACAGATCGTTCGCAGCTTGATCTTTGGCCCAGTGGACCCAATTGTAGAATGACAAATTAAGAACCAGTATAACTAAAATTCCCATGGGGAATGTTCAGGACAGATGATAATTGAAAATCACTAGTATGATGGACCATTTTTGTGTTAAGGATATGAATAAACTAATTTCTAATGATGAGTTCTGCATGTTTCTTCTTGTAGAAGGGATCTTTATACCAAGATTCTGAGAGGGTTGACCAAACTTTAAGGAACCCCAGAATCAGTTGGATCTAAAGCTTAACTCCTTTTAGATTTGAAGTGATCTTTCACCTGAGCATTTTGGTTAAGTTGGAAAAAGGGACTTAACAGGGAATTTTCGTATTGATAGGATCATGGATCAAGGTCGTCGTGGTAGAAATGTTAGCCCTCGACACGATGAGGAAGAGCTCGACCCAGATGTTCGCAAAGTCTTCATAGATCTCAGCCTGGACCTTTCAAAGGTGAAGGGGAGCACTTGGGAGAAACAGTAGAGAAGTGGATTGAAGCTCTGTAAGAGTACTTCAATGTCACTGGTTACAATGAAAAAAGTAAGGTGGCTCTTTCCAGGTTGAAGATCGTAGCAACAGCCAGGGTAGCGTGGAGGAACCACTATGAGACAAACCATTTGGATTGGAACACCCAAACATGGAATGATCTCAAAGCTTACCTTAGGAAGAGATTCTGTCCTCCCGGCTTCCTTGAAACTAAGATGAATGAATTCCTGGAGCTGACCCAGGAAAGCCGAACCACGGAGGAATATCACCAGGCGTTTGCTCTCCACACCTCAAATACTCACCACCGCTAGATGCAGAACAGCTGATGGCCAGGTTCATTCGGGGTTGTTGCAAGATCAGGGTGTCCCAGTTTTGTCTAGTTTATGCTGGACTGGGACAATGCTTGGAGAGTAAATTTGGGGGGGCCAGGTACTTCAAATGAGATCAAGAAGCTAATAGAAAATACATATGCACTCAAATTAATCCAATATAACTTAAATTAATATAAATTAGTCTAATTAATCAAAACTAATAAAAAATATGATGAAATAATTAAAAAATGATCTTTCCATACTTAGAGTGATATAATTTTTTTTTCCATTGATGCACCATTACAAGTACACTAGTCCCTATAGGTTTTAGATGATTTACATCAAAAATGTAATTTTACTAATTAGATTATTAATATTTGTAGGCCTTCTAACAGCTTGGAAGCATTTTGGAAAAGAGATCATTAAAAATCCAACCATTGGATTTGCAATTTTGACTAACCACCACATTCTACTAATGTCTCACTATCTACCACTCTTTTGATCTACAAGATTGGGCATTTTAAGTGGTAGTTATTGTGGGTGATCTTCAACGGAGAGTCCATCTGGATTTTTTATGTGATCATATTGCCAGGTACTATGAGCTAGGAACTATTGAAAAGGCCCATGAGTGTGAACAAGTGGTGAGCGTTCTGGTTGCCAATGATGCCATAGGTACACCGATGAAGGAATGATTAGAAATTAGAATTCAAGATGGATATTTTGGAGGATTATGATCAGTGATACTATGGTTTCATTAAAAGATTGTTTTAAAGACAGCTGAATCTGTGAAACATGCAATTTCATATTGGGTGTGTAAGTGGTGTGACTATCTTGAAGTTTGCTTGAAGCACCGGCTAGGGGGGCTGGGAACTCTTTTTCTCCCTGGTACCCGGGGCAAAACATAACCAAATTTCTAAATAGATCCTATCACTACAGTGGTTGGGCTAACCCATGGGATTGTAGGTTGGACTGATGGATCCCTAAAATGAGACTCAATTCTGATAAGTTACGATAGTTTAAGTAAATCTCGAATAACCCTTGTTCTATGGAAAAGAATCAACGGCTATGCCTCTTGATGAGGAAAAAAGCATTGGACTCTATGATCCAAGTGCAAGACTCTTCCTTGATCTGACCATGAGACTTACGGGTTCGGTCAGATCAATTTGGTTAGTGATGACCTTGACTACATTAGAATAAAATATCCTAGAGGAATCGCCTATGCCTGCTAGGCGAGGGAAGTTTTTCCAAGTTCGGTTTTGGAAGAACCCAGGGATTAGTCTCTTGTCTAGATATCCGTGGGGGCGAGGCCCCGAGTGAGAGATTCTGCCTTGCGCAAGAAGTGCTACTTTCGTTGCTAGAACCCCGGAATTCGTTGCGCGGAGGGGGCAGGGATCTTTCAACTATGGCATACCAATGCCTAATGCATAGATTAGTAGTGACCTCTAGTATATACCCATGAGAATAGTTTATTTATAATTTAAATAACGAAGCATAATCCAAGCGCAACCTAGATTAGTAGTGCATAGAAATAGTAGTGAACTCTAGTATATACCCATGAGAATAGCTTAAGTATAATTTAAATCACAAAGCATAATCCAAGCACAATCTAGATTAGTATTGACCTCTAGTATATACCCATGAGAATAGTTTAAGTATAATTTAAATCATAAAGCATAATAAGCACAACTTGGAGAGTGGAAATTTGTGCTATGAGACATTGGAGATTTTAAGCAATGCATGGATAATTTGAATTAATGAAGCATAATCTTAGCACAACGTATTGGTATTATAAGACATTTTCTCCTTATGTAATGCATAAATTAGAGCTAATTCTTATAAAAAACTCATAATCACATTGTAGTATTGGACAATCAAGAACAAACCCTTTGTACTTCACACATAGACCACCATGCTCAAAAGAGTCATGGTGGCGCAATGGTGCCAAAGATGTTGTTCTCCCTCCAACTTAGGCGAGAATGGATGAACATATCATTAGGAACTTATCACTCGTGCGATCCAAGTCACAAAAAGCACCACTCGTGCGATCCAAGTCACAAAAAGCACCACTTTGTTTCGTTGCTCCTCTATAATAGACGGTTTACTCACTCGTCACTTAAGCTCTCTCACTCTATCCCTCTCATACACATGGAGTAAGTAAGAAATGCATAATCTAATCCACTCTCTCTCTCTCTCTCTCTCTCTCTCTCTCTCTCTCTCCGTACAAGTTAGTTAAAAGTTGTTTTGATTATGTGAAAGTTTGTCCATACAATAGCCAAAACTAACTTATATGTCACTTCTTGTATTCACAACATGGTCGGCCAAAACTCAAAAATATGAGGACAAAATAAACTAGGCTTTATAACATTAGCCTTACATACTCTTGGAGTTTACAAAATGTATAAAAAAGGTGTTATTAACCCTAAAAGGGGTGTTAACCCTAAAAAGTGATGAAAAAGGTACAAACCAACCTATGAAGAAGAAATATCATGATGGAGGTTATTAAAATTTGGGGTCAAATAGCAATGCCAAAATTTCTGGCTATGGAGCAATGAGGATGGTGTCGCATGTACCACCATGCAAAGGAAAATAGGGAGGATGGATAGGGAAATACAACAAAAGGTGAATATATTTTATATTCTCAATAGTGAAGTCATGAAAAATTGGGTGGAAAGGTATGACGAGGCAAAAAGGGTAAGATTTGAGGAGAGGACTTTTAAGAGACACCGGAAATGCTTATCTAGAAAACCTAGAACTACTTCCAAAAGATTGTGATATCGATACATGAGGCAATGGACCAAGCAAATAGAAATGGACAAATGATAAAACGGATGAGGAATAGGAATATGCAAGAAGCAACCATCATGTAAGTGCATCTCTTTTCTTCCTATTAAATGATATGCTCTTACATTGATATCTAACTTTTGTATATATATCAATATGCTCTTACATTGATGTCTAACTTTTGTATATATATATTATGTATGTTTTTATGGTAGTACAAGTTTGCACGAAGCTTATAGATTCAAAGTGAACAACTCAAGATTGTGTTATCATGGAAAATTTTGAGCAAGAGAATAGAGAAAGTGTATGAGATACCATAATTCTCATCAACAAGCTTGATCACCATGGAACAATTCAAAACATCTTGGAGGCTCATTTAACAACTTTACAATAAACCTTTTTTGTTAATATTGGGGCCACGGTTCTTGACATAGACTCATTAGTATGTATAGATTTGACCCAAGACATAATCGATGAAGGGTAACCTTGACTAATCTCACCAATACATTAGCATGTATATATTTGACCCAAAACATAATCGATGAAGGGTAATCCTAACTAATCACCAATACATTTATTTCATTGTTATATAACTTTTCATAATTGTTGGCTTGAAAAAATAAAAGTAGAATTTGCATAATTATAATTGTCTATATTGTTTGAACATTCCTTTCTGCTCTCAGATTTGGGAGATAATCCTAGGGTTTCACAACTATGCTCTTGGATTTGGGGATTATCCCAAGGTTTTGCAGCTAAAAACTCATTTGTTTCCTACACATTAAAACCGTGTTTATAACCACGTTCGTGCCAAAAGATGACAGTCACTTCTTGCACTCCCTTCTCTCTCTCTCTCTCTCTCTCTCTCTCTCTCTCTCTCTCTCTCTCTCTCTCTCTCTCTAAATTTCATTGGAGTAAACTATTGCGATCTCAAGGAGAATCTTATTAATCTTAAGTGTTCATATGATCCTAAGTGTTCATATGATTTGCCACATCAGCTTAGCAATCATTGGAAGTACAAGCTCATGAGAGAAAAATAACAAAATATACGGAGATGGTATGCTAGCATAATCTTACACTTTTTATTGAAATACTACGACCTTTGGTATAATAGTGCACTTTCAACTAAGCTAATATTCGGAAGATATGATGATTGTAAAAGGATAAACAATATGGAAAATTTTAGGTAAATACATTGGCCATATATCAATTAGAATGCCAAAGGAATGTAGACAAAACATTCGCACCAAGCCAAGGCCCATCGTATACTAGCATAACAAAAAATCAACTTGTTTGTGCAAAGTAGAGGTAAGTTCTAGGGCATGCCCTTGCGGGTGTTTTTGGAAACTTTAGGCCTAGTTGGCCACCACAAAACATAAATAAACCACTTTTAATATCATGACTCCTTTGGTCCATGGATAGAGGCAATGATAAGATTTTCATTGAGTATAAACATTCTTAGATGTTTAAATCAATGAAAAGATCATTTCATAAAGTTTCAAGAATACGCGTGATTACAAGTGCATGCTTCCTTGGCAAGTCGATCAATTGTGCAGATGATTTGAGGTATGGATTTTTTAAAATCTATAGTCTATTTACCTATTCTAAACCCTCTCTAAATCAAACTTTATAATATATAGATAAACCTAGCAATTTACATTGTTGCAATAAGATGCAAAAAATATACATCTCACAAGTTAAATACACTCCCTTTGTCTACTTGAAATGAATAAACTTACCCACATACCTCTTTTGTTAAACTCTTGGGCAATATCTTATTTCTCATGGACACTCCCAAAGTTAATTGGCCACACATTTGATAGCTTGGAGCCCTAGCTAATGCCATGTTATACACTCTCATATCTTGAAGCTAGGCTTTAATAGAGACAATACTTTTGAGCTCTATGGTTGGGCAATGAGAAAATATCTACATATTTGTTCCTTGAGCAGAGGATACCATTCTCTCTCTCTCTCTCTCTCTCTCTCTCTCTCTCTCTCCATACAAAAAGTCACAATACAAAAACTTAATGTACAATTTCATGGACAAAAAGTATTTTGCAAGTATTTGATGCGCAATGTGATATTCCTTTGATCAAAAGTAGCTCTTTTAAAAAATACGTGAAAATTTGAAGAAATGATTGAATGTATGCAAATGATTAATGTTGGGCTTGTGAGAATCCTGGTTTCACAAAGGAATTTACACCCATGGCGGATGGGGGGTTGGGGATCATGGGAAGGACACACCCTTCAAACTGTCTTTCCATCCCCCAATTTGTATGGTGCAAGCGAGGTAATTACAATTGGCGGCTGCCTCCTCCTCCTATTATTAGTGTAGAGTCGAAGAGCAAGCCTCATTATTGTGGTGGTGGTGGTGGTGCGGGAGGGTACTATATATATAGCGTTGTGACGTCGTAGTTGAATGAAGCTTCTTACACTCGACGTGGTAGTTGTCGTTGCAACATTAAGAAGGTCGAGAGGCCTAATTGTGGCAGCAGCAGCAGCTGCAACCGGCCTTCTGAATCCGCACACATCAAATAACTCAATGAATTGCTGGTCGTCGAGATAGATAGCCCTTGCTTTGGTCCCAGCAGCAAAGCGCTGATACTCTTTCTGCAAATATCGACGTCAAAGCAATGGTTTGCACTTTCACCAACCAGAGCCCCCGTGCGCACACAAGTTTACCACTTTCGGTAAGAACCATCGTCTCGTCCTTCCGATACTTATTACGTCGATCATAGCTGCTTACCTTTCCTTTTCTGCAGTGAAGCCTGTTTCCCTTGTCTGCATGATGCACAGTACATCATTGGTGAATTATCGATATTTAAATCATTAAGCCTCGTTAACCTTCAATATTTTGCAACCAATTAGGAGGAGCCGCACCACCTACCCAGCACAACCTTAAGAGCTTCTCTAATCACGTTGTCAGGAATGTCTACAAAGGGTTCCTGTCATGCAGGCACCACACATGAGCTTCTTGACAGACATTTTCGATTAGTAACGTTGCCTGTTACCTTTGTTCCTTCTATGCCGTGATGGAAAAGCTGAATATTGTTTTCCTTCAAGAACTCCACGAAAAGTTGTGGATAAGGCTCGGGGGAAAGGTAACTGCACAACCGAAGAAGCAATCATAATTATACCTTAGTAAGGCCCCTAGGGGTACACACAGAGACAGACAATGCTTTAAATGCTATATGGCCTTTTTGCTAAGGGTATGGCTTCGCAATGTGCTAGCATAAGTTGGTGGCTTTCAAAGATTGTGCTTTGTGATAGATAAATCCACAACTGGTTGCTTTTACCTTTCCAACTAATGGCTCTATGCCTTCAGACATTGGATTGTGAATTTACTTTGATTACTTTTGAGATTAAACATAACCATCATTTACAGAGATTGACCTTACTTTGGTCACGGAAAATCTACTTTAAATATGCAGGTGGTTACTAACGAAACTTATGAATTTGGTGATGCTACGGCATGTGCAAGGAGAAATTATCTGTTTTGCTTTTTGTATCAAATAAGGGGAGAGCAACTCCAATACTCAATTGTCAAAATGTTAGATGATTGAACTCATGTGAGCATTTTAATATGAAATGTAAAACATTGGGAATTTAACCTGGATGGAAAATTGTCCTATGGACTGCCCATGCTATCATTGTTGTATTCCTATCTAGCCTATCTTGTAGCTTAACTTTGTGTATTTTAGTTCTTCACCCTTATGTTTGGCACATGGTTCTTAGACTCATTCACCGTTATGTTTTGGCACACGATTCTTGGTGGCCAAATAAGATGTGTGGATACTTGTAAAGATGATAATCCAAGTGGACTTATGTGTATGATAATCCAAGTGGACTTATGTGTATGATAACTGTGATGACTGCAATCTATCTTGATGTTAAGACTAGACTCACAACATGCTTAGTGCTCATCCAAAAGGTAACTATTGTATGCACACTCAATAAGTATGCACACATGGTACCTTGGTGTAGTGGATGTATATGACTAGGCTCACAACATGCTTAGTGCACATCCAAAAGGTAGCTATTATGCGCACACTAAACAAGTATGCCCACATGGTACCATGGTGCAGTGGGGTGTATATGACATCCCCACCTTCTAAGCTCGTTGTCTACTTTTAGACAAACTATTAACAAATTTGTGTACTTTTTATTAAGTTATCCATTATTCTTTGGAAAATATTTTTTCCCAAGATCTAAAACATCTACTTTTTGGAGAAACTAGAGTTGGATATATCATCTATATCACCTACATGCAATCAATGGTCTAACTTTGTATCCATCAAAGATTGTGTTTAGCTTGATTTGGTGGATAAGAGAGCTATATGAGAACATTAAAAAACTAGATATCCCTATGTAGCTTGTTTTCTGTAATCTTTTAGTCATGCTCTTTGCTTCTTCCCTAGTACAAACTTCAAAATTTCCAAAGAAAACTCATACACATGACTGATTCCAGGTAAATGAGAACTATTAGTTAAGACAACTTGTTGAGACTAATAGTCTATTTTGACTTTTGTAAATGATAAAACTTAACACAAGGAACATTAAGTTGAGCTTTCCTTGTCGCCTACATAAGGGAAATGAGAGTAACATATGGAATATCAATTTCACCTTTGACGAAAATGCCTATTCTAGTCAAACTTTGGATTAAAACTTGTAAAACCATATCATGCTCAAATTTAGTCTTTACTTGTCAAAGTTGTAACTATAAAATTGTGCATGAGTTTCACATGTTTTGACTAATAATCTAGCATTATCTACTTTTCACTAGATCCGAATACTCATAGCTACACCAAAATTGGCTATGTACCTATCTACTTGAGTCAACTCTAAGTGGGATTGTTGAGAACATCTCACTTAGAGTTAATATCCCTTGTGCTGCCACAATCGAAGTAAACTATGATATGCTAATATACTAGGTGACCATGACACCTCATCATATTTAGTGCTAGTCCCCTTGTATTTACGTTTAGCTCCTTAGTGGAGTTCTCTCCTCTTTCTTATCTTCTATTTTTTTAAAGCTGGAGTTCTCCTCTTTCTTATCTTCTACTTGCTATTGATGTTTGTATTTATAAATGGAGCTAGTGGAAACTAGGGAAGACTGAGCAACAATTGTGGTTATTGAGATGTGGGGTATCACATGTATTATACACTTAGGTGCTTTGGAGACATGTTGTACATAAAAGTGTAAGGAGATTAGGTTATACATTGAGCATTTTGTTAGCCCTTACCTAGGGACAATTGCTACTGTACCACCAAGGGTGGTCAAGTCAAGTAGTGTAAGTTTTAGCCTTTAAGGCTAAATTACTTGCTTCTTTTGAGATTTCAGACTTGGGCCTATTGCATTTCTATTTGGGCATTTAATTTTTATAACGTGATGATGGGATTGTTATGATGTAGTCAAAGGAGAGTCAAAGTATATACAAGGATACTGAAAAGGTTTAGCCTTAAGGATTGTAAGCATGTGGGTACACTAGGGTGAAAGCATGTATAGGTGGTACCAAAAAGGAGTGTCTTGGACACTCCTTTTAGCCACCCCTTCGGGAGGAGAAAGAGGCTTAAATTTGAAATAGAGGTGGGCTTGAAAATGCAACTGAGCATTCATTAAGGGAATGGCGTGCCCATTAAACGCTTCTGAATATTCTCTCTCCTCCACTCAGTCTGCACTCGTCCTGCAATCCATTGGCCTGCCGTGACTCTCTCTCACTCACTCTCTCTCACTCTCCACCTCTCTCTCTCTCTGCCATAGCCTCTGCTTCCTGCCTACACAGAAGGGCCTCTCTTCCCGCCTGAGCGGCGCAAGCTGTATTTATCTGTACTATCTCCCTCTCTCCCTCTCTCTCTCTCTCTCTCTCCATGAAGACTACAGTTGTGCTTTAATGGTCTTCTTTGCAATAACCTCAGCCTCCTAGCTCCCTCATAATTGGCTCCACATGGAGTCTCATAGTGTACAAAATGGTAATACAGGCTCCGTATATCTTCCCCCATTGTCTATCACACAACACATCCCGAGAAAACTTCTACCAAGTCTTCGAAACTACTGGGTTGCAAAGAAGAGGGAACAAAGAAGCATTGAGAAGGGAATGCACGTACGTGCGAGGATGGTGACATTGATGAGCGAGAGGCAAAGAAAATCTACAGAGCAGTTTCTCAGTGCTGGTGCAAACAAACAAACGGGCTTTCCGAGGGCCTTCAAACAAAGATTCTACAACAGCTCCTCTGCCATCCAACGTTCTCAGTGTTGCAGCACATGTCAGAGACAGTTGAGAGACTCATTTTCTCTAACATTTGCCATACATTATTTGAGGTAAAGACACCCCATTCAAATAACGAGTTGTTTTTAAAGCGGGCTACTGTCGTGGCATGCCTCAATGGCGCATCTGGTGTTGACAATCAAATGAGTGGTAGAGAAGTTGCCAAGGCTTTAGGAGTTTATCGAAGGAATGTCATTGCGGCCAATTTTCGGCTGCAACATGAAGTGGAGGAAGGGTCACTTCCCTTGGATTCTTGTCACCGTCAATTACATAGGGCAAGCACCATCACCAGTGAAATCAGGGAAATCGTGTTCAATTGATTTCAGATGCTTCTGAGTGCTTCATGGTGATTCCAAGAAATTCCAAGTCATGAGTGCATCTTAGTGCTTCTGAGCATTTTCAGACCACTTCTGAGTGCCCGACAGTGCACTATATTGCTTAACCATGCTTTATAGTGCTTGACATACTTCTTCAAGTGATCACAAGTGCTTCTAAGTGGTTCATAGTGGTTCCAAGTTACACACTATTTCCCCCATCCATAAGGCGAGCGACCCTATGGATCCGAGTAACTACAGGATTGTGATGGTAGGCCACACATTGGCCAAACTTTATGGATCGGTCATTGAGCATGAGCACAGTGAATTGGCAGAGATTTCTGGATTCAGAGCTACAAGGCGGGCTAGTTTCCACCGAAACCACTCCACTCTTGATCATATCTTCACACTCAAGAGCCTCATAGAGGAGACAAAGGCACAGACACGTGGACTATATTGTTGCTTTGTGGATTTTGCAAGGCATTTGACACTGTGCCTCAGGACAAACTTATGCAGAGATTGCAGACACTGGGGGTACCATCAAAGATGATATGGGGGATTATTGCTTTGTATAAGAGAGTTGTGGGTTGTGTGCGATGCCCGAGCGGATTATCAGAGGAGCTTGCTAGCACTATTGGTGTTAAGCAAGGATGTCCATTATCTCCCACCCTGTTTCGATTATACATTGATGAGCTAGCAGATTTTGCGGGCAGAGGGGGAGGGGGGGTAGTGGATCATCTTTGGCAGATCTATATGTAGCTTTGATGATTTACTACTATGTAGATGATGTAGTACTTGTCTCGGATACACAGCAGGGGTTACACCGGCACATGGATGCCTTGGGAGAGTTTTGTAATTAGAGGGACCTAAACCAAGGTTATGATTTTCAATACCACAAAGCAAGGGCTAGAGACCACCCACATCATATACCAAGACATACGTGTGGATGTAGTGACTTCATATGTATATTTGGTTGAGAAGTCCAAGTAGGGACTTACTAGGGAGGTAGTCTCTGGCATAGACGAGCAAAAGTGGCACAAACCATTGTTTCTTTTGCCATCAAGTATGCCATGGTAAGAAGGATTACACAATGTGGCACAATGAGAAAGCCACCAAGGCATCGTTCGCAAAGTTACCCCCATCCCTCCACCCTCAATTTATAAATATTGTTCAACTAATTACTATCTTTAAATCTAACCTCTAGTGGTATTTAATGGTAAGAAGGAGGGTGAGGCTAAAGGGTGGATGAACACTCTAATACATACCTATGGCATAGCAAAGGAATGGTTGTTCATTGTCATGTTCAACATGGGGCAGCTCTGAGGATGCCATCTCTCCATAGTTGGCTATGAAGATGGGTTGTACCTTAGTGTCACACAATTTAGTATTTAGTTATGGATAGGTTCACACTTGGTCTTCGCACACACATCACTCATAAATCTCAATAGTTTAGGCTTAATGTGCAAAAGCCACATTTAAACAAGATTTTATTGTTTCACCACTTTTAGGGTGTGACATGATTCTCGACATCCACCAATGGTTTTGAGACTATGTGCCTACTACTGATTGGCAGCAGGATACCTTCACCAAATTGTCCGATTGACAAGCACGATTCCTTCACCATTGTTAATTTATCTAAGCCCATCATAACCCACATGGATAGGAGTATTCCTAGTTTCACATGTATATGCCCAATGAGCTATCAGAAAAGGAGCTGAGTGTCTATTGATTCATATCGGTGCTTTACAGTATGTTGGTCAACTAAAAACACCCTTAGAAAAAAAAGTTGGCATGTCTCCTTTCAAAGTTCCAAGATATCATGTTGAGGGATGACCTCCCATCCAAGCTCTAAACCATTCATCCTAAGGATCATCGCATTGAGCTGGTTCCCAAGCATTGGAGAGAAAACTAGAAGATCAATTATCTTAGTTACTTCAGGTTGGATTTATCTGCCCATCATCCTTGTCGTTCATTACACCCATCTTATTTCGTGAAAAATAAAGACAAGACCACATGTTTATGTGTGGACTATAGGGAACTCAATAAGCTCAACATCAAAAATAAGTTCAGAATTGAGTACACTTTGGAGCATCTAAATGGTGCCACAAGTATTCTTCAAACATATTCCTCAAGGGTGGCTAACATATCAGGTTCGAATCAAACCATGCCTAGTTTCTAATGGAGTGATAGGCAAGCTAAGTGGAATCAAATCTTCCAACAGTTGGATGATGTATGATTGAATATGTCCTTGGCAACAGTTTGGAGGTATGATTGAATATGTCATTGGCAATAATAATCCTATTGTTTGATGCTCTTAGTCTGAAGTCCACAATTACCACCATTCAGCCATTACAGAGGGTGACTATGCTATAAATTCAAGGCAAAGATTTGGATATAGTATGAAGGCACAATATGTGGATTTGGTAGAATCCAAAAGTCCATACAAGATGGCCCTCCTCAGGTTAGAATTGGGTCATTATATAGTCCTAGATGGCTAGTTACTTTACAAGAACCAGCTACATGTACTAAGGGAGAAAAGACAAACACTTCTTCTTCATGATAGCCATGATTCTCTTGTTGGGGCTCATAGAGGTATCAATAGTGCCTTGGAGAAGTTAGAGCAATTATTCTATTAGCTAAAGCTGAGAAGACATGTCTACCACTATGTCCACACATGATATCAAATTTGCCAAAAAGTGAATGTTCCATACTCGGGTTTCTATAGCCTATTCCCAAGGGACCTTTTTAGGATATTTGTATGAACTTCATAGGCCCTCTTCCAATAGCTACGAGAACCAGGAATACATAGTGTGACTGGTTCAGTAAGTTTGGTGTGCTCATTCCATGAAAGAAGAGATGGGCACGGTAGAAGATATTTCTCGCTTGTTTATTCAACTTTAGTATGCAATTTTTGGTTTACCACGGATAATTACTTGGAAAGAGATACCAAGTTTACCTTAGACATAGATCCCAAGTTTGAGGACAAGTTTGGGAATACATAATGTGACTAGATTAGAAAGTTTGGTGTGCTCATTCCATGGAAGAAGAGATGGGCATAGTAGAAGATGTTCCTCGCTTTTTTATTCGACTTTGGTATCCCATTTTTGGTTTACCATGGATAGTTACTTGTGAAAGAGATCCCAAGTTTACTTTAGACATAGATCCCAAGTTTGAGGACATTGTTTTTTGATAAGTTTAGGACTAAGTTGCAATTGTCTAGTGTATTTCATTCATAGATAGGTAGATGGTCAAATAGAGATATAACGAGTTGGCCTTTGATGTTCTCAAATCTTATTGCCACCATGACAAGTAATCAAAATGGGAGCAATATCTTCCTTTGGAGTAGGCTATCCTAAATGACACTCATTTATCTAGCATTGGTAGAACTCCATATGAGGCAGCATTTGGTTCATCATTTCTCATCTCTTCTTATGGTATCACCATCATTGGAGGCCAACAAGACCACATAAACATTCTCAAAGATTATTAAGTCCATGAAGGAGTGCCTAACCAAGGCATAGGAAGCATGCACCAAGCAAGCAAGCAAGCCAACACCAAGGAGAGAGATTGGGTATTTCTCCGGATCATAAAGCAACACCTAAAGCAAGTGGGCAAGCTTTGTCCCCTCAAGCTCCCTTTTTCAAAGCTTTGGCTTGTTTCCTATTGTAAAGAAGCTCAGTTATGTCTCCATGTTGAAGATGCCAGACAATTGGACTATGCATTATGTCTACCACACGTCTCATGGTTAAAGGCTTATGTTGGACCAACCTTATGTCTTCCACATCTCATGGTTAAAGCCTTATATTGGACCAACCTTACAAGCGGTTCTAGATGAGCAACAACCTAAAGTGGTTGACGAATTAGAAGTTGTCGAGCATGAGCAAATTCTCCTCCATAAGTGGAAGCATGGTTCTGTTGACTTAGATAGTTCTACACTAAGTTTAGAAAGCGAGGCACTTACAAAGCTATTTAGTTTGACAACAAGGAATGCTTTCAAGAGTGCCCTTAGATATTTGTGGACCATGCAACCACCACTAAGCTAAGCAGGAGGGAATGTCACATGCACCGATGCATTGAGGTGGAGCGTGACAAACTAGCTCAACATCAGTGCCATACTTGTATAGAAGTAGTATCTTTTTTATTGTACGCCATGACTCCATTGTGAACCCTAGTCCAAGGACTTGTCACACACAAGCTACATAGGTATTTCGAAGTCTTAGGTGTTAGAGTCTGTCACTTAACCACTTGGAGGTTACCCTAGCATAGTAGCATTTACGAGCATGTTTAGCAAAGGAATTAAAGTAGGAGCCTTGCCTTGTGGACCATCATGGGCCATAATAATAGGGCATGCAAGGGCTACAAGGCTAGGACAACTAGTCTGCCAGGTTCAGATGCAGTTAGGACGACACATACCATAAGTGTGAAAGCAATGACAAGAGTTGATAGCATTTAATGTTATCAGTAGTCGTTGTGAGCTTTTTCATATGGTCTGACATCATTCCCCATATGGACTGACCAACAGGATGTAATCATACATAAGAATCCCCTAGGCCCAAGCCTAATATCATCTCATTCTTCATAGAATTCAGCAGTAGAATAGTGTAGAAGAATGTATGCCTGAGGCCTTGGTCTTGTGCATACATCTATTTAGCCAAGCACTTTTTGTGCTATAGACCCCAAGGTAGTCCCCAAGGTAGCCAAGCACTCTTTTTGTGCTATAGTCCCCAAGGTAGCCAAGCACTCTTTGTGTGCTACAGTCCCAAGGTAAACCAAAGCTACCTTCAACATTCCACCTTTAGTATTTCATCTCCCTTAGTAGATCTAGGTGTGCATAAGGCTCTCCAAAGTGGCTTCACAGTTCTTTTCAACCCATTTGATGGTTCAACAAACATTTTGTCTACATCGTCCTTGTGTTTGGCAACCCTCTATCAAAATCATCTTCAGTAAGTTTTCTACATCTGTCCTTGTGTTTGGAAACCCTCTGTCAATCATCTTCAATAAGTTTTCTACATTGTAAAGAAGTTTTCCAAAGTAATAAATCAAATAATTTTGCCTTGAAGGAGGGGGCCCTTAAGTGGGTAATTGGGACCCTGTCTGGTGTCATCTCTTCAGCTCTATCTCTTATGAATAAAAGATTAAAATGGAATTGCTTCATGCTCATTAAAATAAAGGTATAAAGAAGGTCTTGATGAGCATTTAATGATCATACCAGTTGCATGTTACAAGTATACAACAATAGAGAAGAACAGAGAGATGTAAACTATTATATATGGCCAAAAGATGAATACATACAATTATGTCATAGATCCAAACACAGATCTAAACTATTGTATATGGCCAAAACATGCATATATACAATGATGTCATAGCTTCAACATAGATCTACCTATGCAAGGCTGTGCATGATGTTAATGAAGCCTTTGTTTACTTTCTAAGGCATTTTCTCTACAAACCCTATCTCTTATATTGTCAATGAGTCTTGACCTCCTCTTAGAGTAGGTTAGTTGAAAGTTAGTCGGCTAGTCGAACATCTTGACACTTATGTGAAAAGCGCATAAAGCTATTCACATTACTATAGAAGTGCATAAAGCTATTCACATTACTATAGAAGTGCATAAAGCTATTCACACATGTCTTGACCATTGAGTACCTAGGTGCCTTTCATTTTGCTATATCCAAATACTACTCACACATCCTAAAAATTTCCCTCTAGGTGGCTACAATAGAAAGCATGTCCATGTGCTGACATCAAACATGGGTATGAACTCTACATGGGTATGTATGCACACGACATCAAACAACAATGGTTAGCACTTCAATCTCCTCCTTATAGATTGCGCTAAGTTTTATACATATGGAAAAAATGCTACCATAAAGAGATTATCCCTTATTTTCAACTTGAACATTAATGCCTATATGACTACAAAATCTCTTTGATAACAAGATTTAAATCACTTATTTTAAAACCTCAAAACACATTTCTTATCACATTATAAAGCATAATAATAAAATGGTTACCATTTTTCTTGCTCATGTATCTTATAGGTCACCTTTCACTTTTTTATGGCAAGTACCAAGTAACTAGAGCCATCTCTAGTACTATTGTAGCATTATCAAGTGAATCACTAATAAGATCTTTTTCTTTGTTTTAATTGCTAAAAGAGAATCATAAGCTTTTTGGAAATGGAGAGGCCTGGAGGTAGTCCCAAACCTAAGGGAGTCTAACTATCAATTCTATCGCAATAACCAAGGAACCTCCCTTGGATTCTGTCAACACTACCCCCCCTCCAACACCCCACCCCCCCCAAAAAAAAATCTATTAAAATTAATAAAATACTTTATATGGATATATAGGGTAGAGAAATGTAGTTGAGTGTTTGTGTATGGTCCTAAACCCCCTACATGTCCTTTGCCCTCAACTATCAGCAGGTAGCTAGATTTGGTGAATGCTAAAATCGAGTACAAAGCCCATGGGCCATGATGCTAAGATAGTCTAGTGGAATTCATATGCCTTTTGGTTTGACCATGTACCTACGTTCAATTGTAGATGATGTGCATTTTCCAACCTTGATTGACCAATGCGCCTTTATTTTTATTGATGATAGTTTGGTTTTCTTAGCTGCAGAGGCACAAAATGAGAAGGGATACTAAACAATGAGCTATTTATTAATGACAAGATTCAACAAGATGGATTTTTTTTACTGAGGTTCATTACCTTGGTTATGTCATTAGTTTTTGGACCCAGTGAAAGAGAAGTGGCCATAGTGGGTTGCTTCTTGCTAAGCCATGATATACATGAATCACCAAGGCGAAAGCAAAAACCACTAATGGACACTCCTGTGTTGTAATATCAAGCCCACTCTCAGTTTGTAAATGCATGCAGTTGTGATTTACCCCCTTGGGATAAAACAACCCAAAGTACTTGGTGCCCTTTAGGTAACCGAATACCCGTTTGATAGGTTGCCAATGCTTTGTGCCTAGGCTATGCATAAATTTGCTCAATATTGAGGTCCCATATACTAAATGTCAAGTTTAGTGTTATAGAAGAAGATAAGGCATGCAACAGCTTCTTGATAAAGGCCAGTATCAAAAGCGCCACCTACATCTTCAAGATGAAGTCATAAATGAGATTCTATATGTAGCAACATGTTTGTCATCTCCAACTTTAGTGTTATAGAAGAAGATAAGGCATGCAACAGCTTCTTCAAAAGCGCCACCTACATCTTCAAGACGAAGTCATAAATGAGGTTCTATATGTAGCAACATGTTTGTAGTCTCCAAGGTTGAACCTCTTCAACAATGCCTCTATGTATTATGTCTACAACATAACAATGCCATCATTACACAGTCGAATATGCATGTATCTTTTCATACCAAGCTCGTGGATCTTGCTTTAAACCATATAAAGCCTTTTTCAACCTGCACACTTTGTTTTCCTGCCCTTTTTGAACAAAACCACCAGACTGCGATACATACACCTCCTCATGCAAATCTCCATTCAAGAACGCAGTCTTTATGTCCAATTGATGTACATTCCAACCATTATGAGCTGCCAATGCACAAATGCTATGAATGGTAGTCATACAACAAGTGGGAGCAAAGGTCTCATCAAAATCAATGCCCTTTTCTTGAGCATAACCCTTTGCAACAAGTCTAGCCTTATAGCGATCAACACTATCATCTGGCTTTCGTTTCAACTTAAAAACCCACTTACATCTAGTCTTTTTACCAATAGGCAAATCACATAAAGACCATGTACCATTCTTCATTATAGTATCATATTCACTTTGTATTGCAGCTAACCAATTTTCTGATTTTTGTGCCTTATCAAATGAAAGAGGTTCTTTCTCTTCACACATACTAGACACAGCCAAAGCATAACAATTTGATGCATAAGAGGCATGCTAAAAACCTGAACAAGTATGACTAGATATAGGTGCATCAATTTTACTATCACGCAAGGTTTGCACCAGCCATTTAGGCATACCTCTAGCCTGCTCATTTTCAACCCTATCCTCAGAAATTACATCCTGTAAATCTGCATCAGAAATGGGCTGATTTATGATGTCGTTTGATATCTGCATAGGCTAAATATTTACCTCATTAGGACTTACATTTGAATTCCCACCTGTAAACAGAGGCAACAATGTATCAAATACATCCCGTGAGCTCACACTTGTCTCTTTGGTACATGATAACAAAGGCTGCACAGCATCTTCCACAAGAGCAACATCTCGACTAATTAAGATACGCTTTGACTGTGGATGATACAATCTGTAACCCTTGCTCTCAGCACTGTAACCAACAAAAATGCATTTGACAACCTTATCATCCAATTTTCTGCATTGTTGCACAGGCACTAAAGCATAGGCCAAGCAACCAAAGACACGCAAGTGACCAATAGAAGGCTTCCTGCCATGCCAAGCTTCGTATGGAGTAATAGACTGCAAGGCCTTAGTGGGACACCTATTGAGTACATATGCAACACACATGATAGCCTCAAGCCAAAACGCATGTGGCAAAGCTTGGCTCTTGACCATACATCGTGCCATCTCCATAAGTGACCTGTTTTTCCTCTCAGCAACACCATTTTGCTGAGGGGTATACGGCACTGTACATTGGTGTTTTATCCCACGACTAGCCAGAAATGCATCAAACTCTTTAGACAAGTACTCCTCCCCCTCGATCAGAACGGAGGGTGCCCATAGTACAATTGGATACATTTTTAACCATAAGAAAATACTATTTGAAGCACAAAAACACTTCGGACTTTACCTTCAGTGGATATACCCATGCATGCCTTGAGTAATCATCAATGAAAGTCACGAAGTACAAGTGTTTACCAAATGACGGAGTTTGCATAGGCCCACATACATCACTATGTACAAGTTGCAATTTGCGAGTGGCCCGCACAGAACCATCCTTTGGAAACGCAGAACGCTGTATTTTGCCCAAAATACAGCCTTCACAAACATGTTTCAATGGTGCCTCAAGAGGGGGCAATGAAGCAACCATATCAAATTTTTGCAAACGCAGCAAACTAGCAAAGTTCAGATGACCAAAATGAGCATGCTATAGTTTTGCATCTGAAACTGTCGTTTTATCAAAAATTGCATTTGTTGAATCTTCCACACACTTGTCATAAGAATTGAGCCTATACAGCCCACGAAACAAGGTGCCAGATGCAATAATCGTATCACCAGAAGTCAAATCATGAACAGTACATCTGTCATCCATAAATTTGACTACAAATCCAAGTCTAGCAAGCGTAGAGACAGACAATAGATTCTTCTTTATCCCTGGCACATACAAAGCATCTGAAAGTGTGAAAGGGTTGTCATTTGCAGCAGTAAGCATAATTTTATCAATGCCCCCTTCACTGGGTAAGAAGCATTATTGACACATGTGACAGTATTCCCATTAGAGATAGCCTCAAGACAAGTGAACATATCACGATGTAAGGTAATGTGCTTTGTAGCACCACTGTCAAAATACCATACATTAGAGTCAACAGAAACTGCCAAACATGCATCATGGTACAGATGGGTCATACTGGCAATACACACTAAACGCTCATTCTGTATCCTGCGCAACATTTGCAGAATCTGCATTTGTAGAAGCATCCGCTATTGTGGGTGCATTTGACTCTTTCTTCTTTGCCTCTTTAGCTTTTAGCTTAGGGCAATTCTTAATGACATGATC
The DNA here is from genome assembly GCF_041138505.1 of Cibotium barometz. NCBI lineage: Eukaryota > Viridiplantae > Streptophyta > Polypodiopsida > Cyatheales > Cibotiaceae > Cibotium > Cibotium barometz. The sequence goes on from NC_141109.1 coordinate 22,130,395, forward strand.
ATTTGCCTTACAATAGTTGCACGTGGTCTTTTTCTTGCCATTATCAAGAGCCTTCTCAGACTTATTGTTGCTACCTGTGGAAGGAGAAGAAGTTACAAACCTACTAATAGGAGAAGAAACGGTGGAAGAGACTGCCTTACCACTTCTTCTCTGCTGTGCTGCTGGGTAGCAATAAATGCTTGATCAACTGCACGCTGCCTGGCCCTATTTTGCCTGGACTATGCTTCTTGCAAGAGCTTGTTGACTAAAGTATCATACTTGACAGCATCAGGTCTGTCCTCAGTAAGAAGTTTCCACATGGAAGCAAAAGTTTGATATGTCTTAGGTAAAGCATCAAGAACAGTCTGTACAAGAGAATGATCAGGAATAATCTCACCTGCAGAAATCAACTGTTCTTTGAGATCTTTAATCTTAGCAAGAAAAACATTCATGTCATCATCTTCCTGCATAATCTTCAATTCTAGCTCTTTACGCAGGTAAGAGATTTTTGCCTCGTTACGACCTACATACAAACCAGCTAGAATATCCCAAGCCTGTTTTGTTGTTTTAGCTGAACGAATATGTGGGGTGATGTTACGTTTGACAGAAAGTGCAATTAGCAGTGGGTAAAACAGCAGCAACAGTAGAGCTGCTAGAACCTGCAACATCCTCAATAGATCCTACATCCATAGAACCTAGACGTACATCCATACCCTGCACAATGTTCCACACTCCTTTTGCAACCAAAACATGCTGCATCATGTATGTCCAAAGTGGGTAGTTGCCGTCTCCATCCAGTTTGTCTTCAGCAAACAACATGCGAAATACATCATTACTGTTATCAGCCATGGCCACTGACTGAAACTGATGCAAAAGCTGCCTATAATGAAGCAAAGATTGAACAGAAAACAACTCGTGCTATGTAGCACGGTCCACAATAAAATACATATGCCTATTTTTGCAGAAAACTGCACTGTCAAAATTTCTGCAGAAAATGACGAAAACACCTGTGTAGAACTTGCAATGCAAAAACGGAGCCCGAAACGACCTCAGATGCGATTTCTGAGAATGCACAAGCCTTACGGGCTTATTAACAGAGTATAGGAACCTACAAGCGATCGTGAAAGCTCACCTCAATCAGAGAACGTGAGTTGGAGGGTACTGGCGGCGTAGCCCTGGGAGCCGATGTCTGCTCTGATACCAATTGTTGGAATTAGGGTTGTAGGAAAGCACACAAAGCTTGGAGAAGAAGAAGCAAGAATGCACACAACACACAATGTATTAGATTGTGTCAATGTACAAAAGATAAGTTAGCCCTAGAAGGATGGGCATATATACAAGCCGGGGGAAAAAACCTCCTAAAGAGGGAAAAAGTACCCCAACGGTCCTAAGTGTGTTCACACACGTCACTGCCTATATATATGGCAACAAATAATACTGCAATGGGCTAAGATCTAACATGTCAAAAGACCTGTGTAAATCAGCTATAAAAGCTAGAATATGATCATCATCAAGGCCTGTGGTGGCAGCATGTCATCAATGGATAACATGATGACCAGAAATTCATTTTAGTCCTCTTACTGTAGAGGGTACTATCAGTAAGGCTATTTCAAAAACCTTGTGCAACCAAGTATACATGTATCTTCTTATACCATGCTTTGGGAGCCTGCTTAAGACCATACAAAGCTTTTTTCAATCTGTATACTTTTGATTTCTGACCTTTCTGAACAAAACCATGAGGCTGAGATACACAAACCTCCTCATGAAAATCTCCATTCAAAAAAAATAGTTTTGATGGTTGCTACATATATAGGTAGTGATGTGTGTGAACACACTTAGGACCGCTGGGGCACTTTTTCCCTCTTTAGGAGGTTTTTTCCCTCGGCTTGTATATACGCCCTAGGGCTAACTTATCTTTTGTACATTGACACAATCTAATACACTTTGTGTTGTGTGCATTCTTGCTTCTTCTTCTCCAAGCTTTGTGCGCTTTCCTGCAACCCTAATTCCAACAATTGGTATCAGAGCAGGCATCGGCTCCCAGGGCTACGCCGCCAGCACCCTTCAACTCACGTTCTTCGATTGAGGTGAGTTTTCACGAGCGCTTGCAAGTCCCTATAGTCTGCAAATTAACCCGTAGGGTTTCGCGTTCTTAGAATTTGCATCTGTTTCAGGCTCCGTTTTTACATTTCAAGTTCTGCACAGGTGTTTTCGTCATTTTCTGCAAAAATTTTGACAGTGCAGTTTTCTGCAAAACAGGCATACGTGTTCTATTGTGGACCGTGCTACATAGCACGAGTTGTTTTCTGTTCAGTCTTTGCTTCATTACAGGTAGCTTTTGCATCAGTTGCAGTCACTGGCCATGGCTGATAACAGCAATGATGTATTTCGCATGTTGTCTGCTGAAGACAAACTGGATGGAGACAGTAACTACCCACTTTGGGCATATATGATGCAGCATGTTTTGGTTGCAAAAGGAGTGTGGAACATTGTGCAGGGTACAGATGTACGTCCAGGTTTTGTGGATGTAGGATCTATTGAGGACGTTGCAGGTTCTAGCAGCTCTACTGTTGCTGCTGTTTTACCCACTGCTGAACAAGCTCATTGGGATAGTAAAGATGCGCAGGCTCATGCCTTGATTGCACTTTTTGTCAAACGTAACATCACCCCACATATTCGTTCAACTAAAACAACAAAACAGGCTTGGGATATTCTAGCTGGTTTGTATGCAGGTCGTAACGAGGCAAAAATCGCTTACCTGCGTAAAGAGCTAGAATTGAAGATTATGCAAGAAGATGATGACATGAATGTTTTTCTTGCTGAGATTAAAGATCTCAAAGAACAGTTGATTTCTGCAGGTGAGATTATTCCTGATCATTCTCTTGTGCAGACTGTTCTTGATGCTTTACCTGAGACATATCAGACTTTTGCTTCCACGTGGAGACTTCTTAATGAGGACAGACCTGATGCTATCAAGTATGATACTTTAGTCAACAAGCTCTTACAAGAAGCGTAGTCCACGCAAAACAGGGCCAGACAACGTGTAGTTGATCAAGCATTTATTGCTGCCCAGGAGCAGAGAAGAAATGGTAAGGCAGTCCCTTCCACTGTTTCTTCCCCTATTAGTAGGTCTGCAACTTCTTCTCCCTCCACAAGTAGCAACAATAAGTCTGAGAAGGCTCTTGATAAAGGCAAGAAAAAGATCAGGTGCAATTATCATGTCATTAAGAATTGCCCTAAGCTAAAGGCTAAAGAGGCAAAGAAGAAAGAGTCAAATGTAGCCACAATAGCGGATGCTTCTACAAATGCAGATTCTGCAAATATTGTGCAGGATACAGAATGGGCATTTAGCGTGTATTGCCAGTATGACCCATCTGTACATGATGCATGTTTGGCAGTTTCTGTTGACTCTCATGTATGGTATTTTGACAGTGGTGCTACAAAGCACATTACCTCGCATCGTGATATGTTCACTTCTCTTGAGGCTGTCCCTAATGGGAATACTGTCACATGTGCCAATAATGCTTCTTACCCAGTGAAGGGCATTGGTAAAATTATGCTTACTACTGCAAATGGCACCGCTTTCACACTTTCAGATGCTTTGTATGTGCCAAGGATAAAGAAGAATCTATTGTCTGTCTCTGCGCTTGCTAGACTTGGATTTGTAGTCAAATTTGTGGATGACAGATGTACTATTCATGATTTGACTTCTGGTGATACGATTATTGTATCTGGCACCTTGTTTCGTGGGCTATATAGGCTCAATTCTTATGACAAGTGTGTGGAAGATTCAGCAAATGCAGTTTCTGATGAAAAGGCAGTTTCAGATGCAAAACTATGGCATGCTCGTTTTGGTCATCTGAACTTTGCTAGTTTACTGCGTTTTGGTCATCTGAACTTTGCTAGTTTACTGCGTTTGTAGAAATTTGATATGGTTGCTTCATTGCCCCCTCTTGAGGCACCATTGAAACATGTTTGTGAAGGCTGTATTTTGGGAAAAATGCAGCGTTTTGCGTTTCCAAAGGATGGTTCTGTGCGGGCCACTCGCAAATTGCAACTTGTACATAGTGATGTATGTGGGCCTATGCAAACTCCGTCATTTGGGAAACACTTGTACTTCGTGACTTTCATTGATGATTACTCAAGGCATGCATGGGTATATCCACTGAAGGCAAAGTCCGAAGTGTTTTTGTGCTTCAAACAGTTTTTCCTTATGGTTGAAAATGTATCCAATTGTACTGTGGGCACCCTTCATTCTGATCGAGGGGGGGAGTACATGTCTAAAGAGTTTGATGCATTTCTGGCTAGTCGTGGGATAAAACACCAATGTACAATGCCGTATACCCCTCAGCAAAATGGTGTTGCTGAGAGAAAGAACAGGTCACTTATGGAGATGGCACGATGTATGGTCAAGAGCCAAGCTTTGCCACATGCATTTTGGCTTGAGGCTATCATGTGTGCTGCATATGTACTCAACAGGTGTCCCACTAAGGCCTTGCAGTCTATTACTCCATACGAAGCTTGGGATGGCAGGAAGCCTTCTATTGGTCACTTGCGTGTCTTTGGTTGCTTGGCCTATGCTTTAGTACCTGTGCAACAATGCAAAAAATTAGATGATAAGGCTATCAAATGCATTTTTGTTGGCTACAGTGCTGAGAGCAAGGGTTACAGATTGTATCATCCGCAGTCAAAGCGTATCTTGATTAGTCGAGATGTTGTTTTTGTGGAAGATGCTGTGCAGCCTTTGTTATCATGTACCAAAGAGACAGGTGTGAGCTCACGGGATGTATTTGATACATTGTTGCCTCTGTTTACAGGTGGGAATTCAAATGTAAGTCCTAATGAGGCAAATATTCAGCCTATGCAGATTTCAAACGATATCATAGATCAGCCTATTTCTGATGCAGATTTACAGGATGTAATTCATGAGGATAGGGCTGAAAATGAGCAGGCTAGAGGTATGCCTAAATGGTTGTTGGTGCATACCTTGCATGATAGTAAGATTGATGCACCTATGACTAGTCGTACTCATTCAGGTTTTCAGCATGCCTCTTATACATCATATTGTTATGCTTTGGCTATGTCTAGTATATGTGAAGAGGAAGAACCTCTTTCATTTGATGAGGCACAAAATTCAGAAAATTGGTTGGCTGTAATGCAAAGTGAATATGATGCTATAATGAAGAATGGTACATGGTCTTTGTGTGATTTGCCTATTGGTAAAAAGGCCATTGGAATTAAGTGGGTTTTTAAGTTGAAACGAAAGCCAGATGGTAGTGTTGATCGCTATAAGGCTAGACTTGTTGCAAAGGGTTATGCTCCAGAAAAGGGCATTGATTTTGATGAGACCTTTGCTCCCACTTGTCGTATGACTACCATTCATAGCATTTATGCATTGGGAGCTCATAATGGTTGGAATGTACATCAGCTGGACATAAAGACTGCGTTCTTGAATGGAGATTTGCATGAGGAGGTGTATGTATCGCAGCCTCGTGGTTTTGTTCAAAGAGGGCAGGAAAACAAAGTGTGCAGGTTGAAAAAGGCTTTATATGGTTTAAAGCAAGCTCCACGAGCTTGGTATGAAAAGATACATGCATATTTGACTGCACATGGTTTTCAGAATAGTCCAACAGAAAGCACTTTGTATGTTAAACATGTGGATGATGTACATCTAATCATTGCTCTCTATGTCGATGACATGCTGCTCACAGGACCAAATGAGAGTCATATTACTGATTTTAAGGCTGATTTGAATGCCTCTTTTGAGATGTCAGATTTGGGGCATTTGCATCATTATTTGGGGATACAATTTAAGCAGTGTGATGGAGGTATTGCTTTGTGTCAGACAAAGTATATTGAGACATTGTTGCGGAGATTTGGCCTTGAAGACTGCAAGCCTATTGCTACTCCAATGGAGACAGGTTTGAAGTTGAGTCTTCATAATGCTGGAGATCACTTTGATGTCACACTCTATCAGACAGCTGTTGGTTGCCTCATTTATGTATGCATTACGAGGCCGGACATTCAGTTTGCAGTCTCACAGGTGAGCAGGATTATGCATAGCCCAGGGTCTCAGCATTGGAAGACAGTTAAACGCATCTTTCGCTACTTGAGTGGCACCATACATCTTGGGTTGTTTTATCCCAAGGTGGGATCGTTGCCGCCAGATTTACATGCCTTTTCAGACTCAGATTGGGCTGGTTGCTATGACACAAGAGTGTCCACAAGTGGTTTTTGTTTCATGCTCGGTAGCTCATGCATATCTTGGTTGAGCAAGAAGCAACCTACTGTGGCCACTTCTAGTTGTGAAGCTGAGTACAGGGCAGCTTTCACAGCTACGGTTGAGTGTGTGTGGCTCAGACGGCTTATGGCTGACTTGGGTGTTGGACAGGAGTCTGCCACCTCTATCTTCACTGACAGTCAGAGTGCATTGGCAGTTGTGAGAAACCTAGTTTTTCATGCTCGCACAAAGCACATTGAGGTGCATTATCACTATGTCAGGGAGAGACTCTCAGCAGGAGAGATCAGCTTGGCCTATGTGCCAACACAAGACAACCTTGCCGATCTTTTCACAAAGGTGCTTCCTCGTGAGAAGTTCGAAGCTTTCCGCAAAGCTTTGGGCTTGCTCCCCTTTGTGGACTGATCTACTTCGAGCATGGCACTCCCCTATACATGAGTGCCAGCTCTCGTTCACACCATCACTCCCAGGGGGGATTTGTTGCTACATATATAGGCAGTGATGTGTGTGAACACACTTAGGACCGCCGGGGTACTTTTCCCCTCTTTAGGAGGTTTTTTCCCTCGGCTTGTATATACGCCCATCATTCTAGGGCTAACTTATCTTTTGTACATTGACACAACCTAATACACTTTGTGTTGTGTGCATTCTTGCTTCTTCTTCTCCAAGCTTTGTATGCTTTCCTGCAACCTTAATTCCAACATTGATGTCCAATTGACGTACATTCCAAACTTTCTATGCTGGAAATGCAATGATACTCTGCATATGGTAGTCATACAACATGTGGGTGCAAAGGTCTCACCATAGTCAATACCTTTTCCTTGTACAACAAGCCTTACTTTGTATTGCTCAACACTACTAGCAGCTTTACATTTAAGCTTGTAAACCCATTTCGTACTAATGGCCTTCTTGCCATGATGCTAATTAGACAACTCCCGAGTATCTTTTTTAAGTAAAGTAGCATATTCAAATTGCATAGCACTCATCCATTATTTTGATTCCTTTTCTTATCAAAGGAGACAAGCTCCTCTTTATTACATAAACTGGACATTAGATCATGACATGTGTCAACATGAGATGCATAATGAGAACCTACACGTGTTCTCCTAGGCAAAGGAGTGGCCAATTTGTTGTCCCGTAGTATTTGCACTAGCCATTTTGGCATACTTTTGGATGTTTGCACTAGCCATTTTGGCATACTTTTGGATGTCTCAATTTTTCTTCTTTTCTCGGTCAACTGCATTATCTACATTTGCCTCATCAATAGGCTGAGTTGTGGGCATTAAAAACATGCTGATTTTTAACTTGTGTGCGCGTTGATTTTCAGCATTTCTTTGAGTATCCAAATGCTTTATATCAATGTGTCGAACAATGGAAGGAGAGTGTCAAATATGTCCTATGAACATACATTTTCTATTTTTTTCACAAAAGCAAGGGCCGAATTGCATCTTCCACAAATACAACATCTCTACTCACAAGAATCTTCTTGGTAGCAGGATGATAGAGATGGTAACCTTTACTTTCCAAGCTGTACCCCACAAAAATACATTTAATAGCCTTATCGTCAAGCTTGCTACAAATTTGCTTAGGTACAAGTACATAAGCAAGAAAATAAAAATAACGTAAGTGGGCCACAGAGGACTTTCTACCATTATAAGCTTCAAAAGGCATAATTGTATGCAAAGCCTTTGTAGGACACCTATTCAAAACATGTTACACACATGAATGCTTCTAGCTAGAGGTAACTCCTGAATTTTGACCATACAACATGCCATCTCCATGAGAGACTTGTCTTTGTGTTCAACTACACCATTTTGTTAAGGTGTACAGGACACAGTATGTTGGTGTTGTATCCCATGATCAGTCATGTATGCATGAAACTCCTTAGACATATACTCTCTCTCTTAATCAGTACGCAAGGTATTAATCTTACATGTAGAAACATTTTCAACCATAGCAACAAAGTGCTTAAAGCACATAAAAACCTCTGATTTTTGTTTCAATGGATATACCCAGGTATGTCTGGAATAATCATCAATGAATGTGACAAAATAGAGATAGTCCCCACAGTAGATGGTGTCCTCATATAGAACCGCATACATCACTGTGTATAAGCTGTAATTTTTGGATAGCTCTAACTGAACCATCTTTGTAGATTCAAGTGATGAAATAAATTGCGACAGCACCACTGTTAAAATACCATACATGTACATCTGTAATAGCCATGGGGCATTTCCCTTGCACTGCAAATGCAAGAATGGTACGGATTGTGGTTAATTGGCTATAGAAGGAAAAGTTTCTTTTGAAAGTCAAAACCTTCAACTTATACAAACCTTTGGTGACCAACTATATCTTGTACTTTTTTTAAGTATTATGAGATCTATATTTTGCTTTGTAAACCCACTTAGTGTGCTAATTACCTTACGTCTTGGAGGATGATGTACAAGGTCCCAAGTGTGGTTTTCCAGGATGGAGTCATATTCTACTTACATGAATGCCATCGACTTCAAATCCCCTTATGCTTCAACAAAGTCGGTCGGCTCCCAAATCTCACGTACCTCTATCATAAGAGCAAAATACATAAGATTCTCTTTAGCCCTATTTTTCTCCTCTAACCTTCTAGATCTGTGAATATCTTCGGGCGCATCCTCAATGGTCAGAGATTTTGCTCCATCCAAATGTTGCATATAACACTTAGGGAATGAGTTGCCTTCTTGTAGCACATTATGCTCTTATTCTTTATCTTTGTTCTTCATCTTCAAAATCATGTCCATAGGAAATGGGGCGAGATGCCCTCCATTAGAATGTGCTAAAGCCCGTGCTGCATATGGAGGTTGTATTACTTTGGTGATTTCCTTGTTGCATGGTGAAGAAGAACGAAGCTCCTCCTCCATCGACATGTTTGTTCTTAGAATACCATATCATGGCTCACTATGATCTTCTTTGCCTACGGTTCATAAAATCAACATCCCTTCGACTCCATTGCTGAAACCTAAGCATAGGTATTTCTAGCTTTTGGAATCCAAATTGGTTCTCTGAGCATCTAGAACATGTACATAACATTCACACCCAAAACTTTCAAGTGTGCTGCTAAAGGTTTCTTACTCGAGTAGGCATGTAACAGAGTCATCCATTTGATGGCCTTTGTTGTGTAGCATTATATGGTAGTGATGTGTGTGAACACACTTAGGACCGCCGGGCCACTTTTTCCCTCACTAGGAGGTTTTTTCCCCGTGCGTATGTACACCCTTTTATCTACTCATTTTGGGGTGTGTACTTATCTTTTGTATATGACACACATTTGTTCATTTTAATCTAGTGAGTTTGTGTGCTCTCAAGCTTCTCTATCTTGTGTATGTGCATTGTTACAACCCTAACCCTAATTTTAATAATTGGTATTAGAGCTAGCTTCCTTGACACTTGATCTAGCAATCTATCTCCCTCCTCACGATCTTGTTTTTTTGTCTCCGATTAAGATACCCTCTTAGAAGAAGAAGGTATATATTGTAGTGTGTTGTATACAAAGTATACAACGTTTTCGGAGTCCGCAATGCGATTCGAGTGCATTTTGGGCATCACAAGGTTTCTGAGCAGATGTTTTGGAGAGGCGTCATTTTGGACTGGTTCTGCTCAATTTTGGGTGTTTGGGCTATGCAGCGGCATAGATTTGGTGTGCAGCAGCATCTACAATGTCTTCAACAACATTGACCATCATAGTCGCCCAGTAACACTATTCTCCACTCTGTGTTATTTTTCATACACTTTGTAAGTGATTCAGTCAGCTGGCAGCCATTCAGGATTGCATTCAGTGTGAATACTAAGTACTTGCAATGTGTTGAAGATTTTGCATTTGGTAGACAACCATGGCTGGCAATAGTGATGTATTCAACATGTTGTCTATTGCTGAGGATAAACTTGATGATGGGACTAACTACCCATTGTGGTCCTATATGATGAGGCATGTACTGGTTGCTAAAGGCCTTTGGAATGTGGTCAGTGATAGTGAAACTCATCCTATTTCACAATTACCAGTGCAACCAAGTGCTGCAGGTACATCTAAAGTAGAATGTGATACGGATGTGGCTCCTCCACATACACCACTAGTACCTCCCATTGCTGCTCAGACGAGATGGGATGGAAGAGATGCACAGGCACATGCATTGCTTACACTTTCTGTAAAGCAAAGCATTATTCCTCATATTCGATCATGTAAGAATTCAAAACAAGCATGGGATGCACTTGCTGCATTATACCAAGTGCGCAATAAATCACATGTTGCATATCTGCACAAACAGTTGGAGTCTGAGCACATGAATGAGGGAGACTCAATGGACAGCTTCTTGACCAAGATCAAAGATTTTAAGGAGCAGCTCGCTAGTGTGGATGAGATATATCCTGATGGTACATTGGTGCCCACAGTTCTCAATGCATTGCCAAATTCTTATCAAATTTTTACCTCTACCCTTAGACTCATGATGGAGGGAAATCCAAATGCTCTTATATTTGATGAGCTAGTTTCAGTGCTCTTGCAAGAGGAGTAGTCTAGGCAAAACAGATCTGTTATGCGAGTTGGTGACGACCAAGCTTTTGTTGCTAGTCAGAAAGGCAAAGATAACGCTTCTTCGCATGGTGGCTATAAGCTAAAATCAGAAAGGCAAAGATAACGCTTCTTCGCATGGTGGCTATAAGCCAAAATCAGAATCCTCAGGTAAGGATGCAGAGAAAGAAGGTGATAAGCCTAAAAAGCAAGGCAAGTGTCACTATTGCAAGAAATCAGGGTACTACATAAATGAGTGCAAGAAAAGGCTAGAGAAGGAGAAAAAGAAAGAATCTGGCATGGTTGTGGGCTGATGCATCTACACAAAGTGCAGAGAAGAAGGAATCTAAAAGTTTTGCTCGAGATGATTGGGCATGGACTGTACATTACAATTATGACCCTTCTGTTTTCATGATAAATGCATGTCAGTGGGGGCAGAATTGGACACTTGGTACTTTGACAATGGTGCTAATAAGCACATTACTTCACCAAAAAAAAAACCATCTCTAGAATATGTCCCAAGTGCAAGAACCGTCAAATGTGTAAATGGTTCCTCATATCCTGTCAAAGGAGTTGGTAGAGTTGTGCTCATTGCTGCAAATGGGGGCACATTTACTCTTTCTAAAGTTTTATATGTGCCAAGCATTAAGAAGAACTTGTTGTCAGTTTTAGCCTTAGCCTTGTTAGGCATGATGGTGAAATTTGTGGATGACATATACAGTTTAGAATAGAAATGATGGTTATTCTGTCATTACCTCAGATACCTTGTTTCATGGTCTATACAAGATGGATGTATTTGAGAAGTTGCAGCATGATGCTTGCTCAATCTCTATGACTCGTGCTATGAGTGATGCAGAATTATGGCATGTACAATTTGGCCATTTGAATTATGGCAGTTTGTTATGCCTTCAAAGGCATGATATGGTGTCTGAGTTGCCAACTCTTGAGACCCCTGCTAGACATGTATGTGGGGTGTGTATTCTCAGTAAAATGCATCGAGCATCATTTTCAAAGGATGGATCTGTGAGAGCTATTAAGAAATTACAACTTATGTATGTGGTCGTATGAGGACACCATCTATTGGGGGATATCTCTACTTCGTCACTTTTATTAATGATTACTCCAGATATAGCTGGGTGTATCCATTAAAGCAAAAGTCAGAGGTTTTTTATGTGCTTTAGGGAATTTTTATGGATGGCTGAAAATGCATGTGAATGTAAAGTTGGTATCCTTTATTCAGATCCAACGGGGGGAGTATATGTCCAAGGAATTTCATGCATATAAGGCATAAGGCATCAATGTATAGTGCCATACACACCTCATCAAAATGGTGTGGCTAAGAGGAAGAACAGATCTCTCATGGAGATGGCACGATGTATGGTGAAAGCCCAAGATTTACCTCATGGTTTTTGGTTAAAGGTAACTATGTACGTAAATGCCCTACCAAGGCTTTGCAGTCTAAAACTCCTTATGAAGCTTGGCATGGCAGAAAGCCTTCTATGTCTCATTTGCGTGTTTTTGGTTGTCTTGCTTATGCTCCTGTGCTGCCTGAGCAACAACACAGTAAGCTTGATGATAAGATAGTTAAATGCATATTTGTGGGATGATACAGTTTAGAAAGCAAGGGATATAGACTCTACCATCCGGCCTCAAAGCAGATTTTGGTAAGTAAAGATGATGTTTTTGTCAAAAACTCAGTTCAGCCCATGCTTTCATGCAAAAAATAGCAGAATGTATGCTCACAGGACATGTTTGATTCGCTCCTACCTTTGTTTAATGGAGGACAGCCATATGTAGAGCAATTGAATGCTCAACCAAGCTCTAAAATTCAGCCTTTGCAGGTGCAAAATCAACCTCCAAATCAGCCTTTTGATGATGCAATTATTGAGGATGTAGTGGATGAGGAGAGAGCAGCCATAGAAGAATCTAAGCGTATGCCAAAATGTCTTGTGTACATTGAGGGATAGTAAGTTGGCAAGTCCTTTACCTAGCAGAACTCGTGCAGATTATCATCATGCATATTATTCTCATGTGGATTATGTTCTCATTTCTACTTTATGTAATGAGAAGGAATATGTTTCCTTTGAGGAAGCACAGAATGATGATCATTGGATGCATGCTATGCAGGATGAGTATAACTCTATACTCAAGAATAACACCTAGTATTTGACAGATCTACTTCATGGCAAGAAGGCCATTGGTACTAAGTGGGTTTACAAGTTAAAATGTAAAGCAGATGGTAGCATTGATCGCTACAAGGCTAGATTTGTCACAAAGGGGTATGCCCAACAAAAGGGCATTGATTATGATGAGACCTTTGCACCCACATCTCGTATGACTATCATTAGGTATCTCATTGCTTTGGCTGCACATCATGGGTGAAATGTACTTCAGTTGGACATTAAGACTGCATTCTTGAATGGTGATTTACATGAGGAGGTGTATGTATCGCAGCCTCTTGGTTTTGCTATGAAAAGAGAAGAGTCTAAAGTATGCATGTTAAAAAGGCTCTTTATGGCCTTAAGCAGGCTCCTAGAGTATGGTATGAGAAGATTCATGCATACTTAGTTGTAAATGATTTTTGCAATAGTCCAACAGAGAGTACCCTCTATGTGAAGAGGAGTAAGGACACATTTTTTATCAAATCGTTCTATACGTTGATGACATGCTACTCATGGGACCTGATATAGATCAGATTTTAGCCTTTAAGGCTGATTTGCAGTCATCATATAAGATGTCAGATTTGGGACCCTTGTATTACTATTTGGGGATTCAGTTTATGCAGCGCAATGATGGCATTGTTATGCTATAGTCTAAATATATACAGAAGCTATTGAAGAGGTTTAATCTTGAAGATTGTAAACCTGTGGCTACACGTATGGAGATAGGTACTCGACTTAGTCTTCAAGATGTATGAGACTCTTTTGATGCTAGTTTGTATCAATAGGCTGTTGGATCTCTTCTTTATGTGTGCAACACGAGACCTGATATATAGTATGTAGTCTCATAGTTGAGCAGATTTAAGCATAGCCTAGGTACGAAGCATTGGCAGGCTGTTAAGTGGGTCTTTCGCTATTTACAGGGCACTCAATATTTTGGATTATTTTATCCCAAGGGGGGTGTCACAACTGCATACTTTTAAGTGATTTAGATTAGGCTGGATGTTATGACACACGAGTGTCCACTAGTGGGTTTTGCTTTGGCCTTAGTGATTCATGTATATCATGCCTCGATAAGAAGTAGCCTACAGTGGCCACTTCAAGCTGTGAAGTTGAGTATAGGGTAGCTTTTTCCCTCACTAGGAGGTTTTTTCCCCGTGCGTATACACCCTTTTATCTACTCATTTTGGGCTGTGTACTTATCTTTTGTATCTGGCACACATTTGTTCATTCTAATCTAGCGAGTTTGTATGCTCTCAAGCTTATCTATCTTGTGTGTGTGCATTGTTGCAATCCTAACCCTGATTTCAACAACATGTTGCACTCTTGTTAAGAATATACATAGTTGTATTAACTACCTCAACCCAAAAGGATTTAGATAGATTCTTGGTACTATTAGGTATACTCCTTTTGCCATCTCAATAGTAGCACAATTCTTATGCTTTGCAACAACATTTTGTTATGGAGTGTGAGCAGAGGACCAAGACGTCCTAGGTTCAAAACTACCCTTAGTGCTTCCTTGACGGCATTGCCTATGGGTGGATAATTAAGTGCCTATGTGCAGTGGATAACTAGTTACTACTACAGGAGGATCTCAGGCCTCAGAGCAGTCAAATTTAAAAAAATGTTGAATATAAGATGTTCCTCCAAATGCCCTTTACAATGACCTTATCATCTCCATCAAGAATCACTACACTATTCTTGTCAAAGTGAACCCATAATTCACGGTTCGTGTGATGACTGAGGCAAAAGGAAGGTCTCTCTTCATATCTAGAATCCAAAAAATATTTGAAAGACATTTTATATAAAATTCTTTAGACATAAGTAAAATAGTACCTGAACCTTTTATTGGGCACTTTGCATCATTGGCTAGTGCCACCATGGATGTTGAAATATCAATCCTTTTGAGTGGTTATGTGCCTAGAAGCCGCTAATGATCATAGGCCAATGGGAAAATCATATGTCAAACGGCAACCTTGGGTAGCCCATTTTGCATCAGTTAGGTAATTGTAGCTCATCACGAATAACTATATACGATAAAAGGTTCTAATCATATAGGTGAGGAATTTTCTCTTGTTTGGGCTTCCTTGCAACAAGGTATTGCAGACCTTCTTTATTTGATTAGAGAGAGATCATGGATATCTAGCTTTATGTGAATACCACACTTTGAATAGTAACTATAGGGCATAGAGGCATTGCAGCAAAATTAAAGGCTAAGGGACTATCTCTTTTGGCCTTAATTATATAAGGATAATGAGAAACGTGTTCAAGAGTGCTTGGTCTATCAAAAAATCAAGTATGATGGACAAAAGACTATAGTTTTACTTTAACTTGTATAGATTCCATCAAAATTATGAGAAATTAATGACGGGAACTTCAATATGTACTTGCCATCAAACCCTTATGATAATGCTATGCCTATTTTATTTCAATTTGTAATAAAGGCTAAGCATATGGTGAGATCTTCATCGTTTAAATATGCAAGCATCATAGGACGTTAAAGTCCATTGTCAATGTCAAAATTCTTACACTATTAGTTGTCATTAGAGGCTTTTTTTCCACAATATGGAGAGAAATTAAGTGTGTCTTACGCCTATCATCCTTACATAGCTGGGGCGTGAGATTGCCAACTCCATGATTAAGTGTTTCTTATGCCCATCATCCTTACATACATGGGGAGTGAGATTGCCAACTCCATGATTTTAGACATGGTAAAATGATATATTTTTTATCCAAAATCAATGTGGAAAAATATCTACCATTTTTTAGTTTTCTTACATTCATATGATACATACTGTTTGAGATCATTTATGGTCATTTATGGTATGGTTATGCAGAATGAGAGTGTTTATGGTATGGTGGTTTTTACACCAATCCTTCAAACCAAGGAGTAAAAATATTGATATGGACGAGTTGATCAAGGACCCAAACCTAGAATTTTTGCAAGTGGGGACAACATTGGAAAAGTCCTAAGAGGGGTATAAGAAGGAAGTTGGAAAAGTCCTAAGAGGGGTATAAGAAGGAAGTTAGCAGACATCAACAACATATGAATCTCAAGGAAGGGGATTGGATCCTCCTCATATTTAAGAATTCTCAACTTAAAACATAAAAGACAAAGATATAATTTACCCTAGGTTATCTCTAAGATATTATGGTCCTTTTTAAGATAACAAGAAGGATGAATGCTTTCCATTTGGGATTGCCATAATATTCGAGGATCCACAATGCCTTTCATGTCTATAAAGATATCAAGGAAGTGAGCCAAAATACCTACTCATCCATGACCACTAAAAGTGGAAGATCAAGAAGAGATTTTGCAGCCACATTAAATTCTTCTCCATTGAGACTTATAAACATAGGCCAAGAAGCTTAATCATAAGTTCTTTTGAAGTTCAAGAGCTACCCTACTATGGATGCAAAGTATGTGGATACATACTTCTCTTGGGTCATCTTATGCATGCATGAAGAAGATTTTGAGTAGGGTGGCTTATTAGAAGTTTAGCAAATTTCACTAATACGTCACTATGAGACATGGCCTCTCCATGAAGAAGATTTTAAGTAGGGTAGGTTATTGGAAGTTTGGGAAAATCAACCAATATGTTACACTATGAGACATGGCCTCTCCATGAAGAAGGTTTTGAGTAGGGTAGGTTATTGGAAGTTTGGGAAAATGCACCAATATGAGACATTGCCTCTCATTTGAACATTAAGAAACTACAAGACAAGTCCAAATTAAGATCTCAGTTGGATTGTGAATGGTATCTATGTACAATCACAAATGCTTAAATTACAGCCGATCATTGTATATCATAGTTGCATCATTTTATTTTTTATCACTTGAATTATTAAGGTCCTATAAAAAGATGTTATACTAGCCTAAAGGAACCATGCACTTTTTATTTTAATTAAAAATTTTGCTGTACAATATCTTGTTTTTGGGAGGATACAATCATACTAATGGTAGCCTCAAATAATGAGTGATTGCATGCATTATTTTTAGCAAGTGAGTATTTTTTTCTGGAATGCGTGAACAACACTAAGGCTACATCATACAATAGTAAAAAAAGTAGTTCGATATGTTTAAAAGCTAAGTGTCTTCAAGAAGGGATTAACACTAATTGTACTAGCACATTTGACAATGTGAGAAGATAATGCTTAACACCCCCTCCTCTCTCTCTCTCTCTCTCTCTCTCTCTCTCTCTCTCTCTCTCTCTCTCTCTCTCTCTCTCTCTCTCTCTCTCTCATCGAAGGATAAATTATTTTGGACGAAAATGGTTGTAATGAAGCGAAGTTAGACACTCACTTTGGGATACCCTAGCTATAGAGGATATGCTAGTGTTTGAGAAAGTTTTGTGGTATAATTATGTGAAAGTGGCTTGGGATCTCTTAAAATTTAAGGGTTTCTTCTAAGGACTTAAACTTGTTTTACTGACACATTTGACCATTTGAGAACACAACTGTTAAATCTTGCTCCTCTCTCTCTCTCTCTCTCTCTCTCTCTCTCTCTCTCTCTCTCTCTCTCTATCTCTCTCTCTCTCTCTCTCTCTCTCTCTCTCCACCTAAAACAAATTTAAAACCTTTGTTTTAGGAAGGAACCCAAGTTTTTGACTTCTACAAGAGACTTTTTATTTCTATAAATCATGAAAAACTTATTTTAGTTCTATGACTTAGCAAAATTCTTTTTTTTGGAAGTACTCATAAAACTTCATGCCATTACCATGCCTTTTAAAACAAGAGCATGAAGCTTATGTAAGTTGAAAGTATTGATCAAGCCAACTAGAACTTAGGGTTGTATATTTCTTCCTTGTTTTGTTTCAAAACTTGTGAGAAAATAGAATTTTAATTAATGAAGGGCAAACACACCCCTTATGTCGGCTAGTATCTATATAGAAAAGCCAAATCAACCTGCTTACTTGAGGAGATCACTAAAATTATGCATGATGCCATCTAAGTACACTGGATATAGTTTTTAAATTATGTCTATTTGCATTATTGTTAACAAGATGTGTCCTAGCCTTCTATTTAAATTATAAGTGTTTTAGAACTATCTATAGCAAGTTATAGAGATAAATATATACATACATATGTAAACAAAACATGTAAATAAGCCTATTTATTTAACCCTCTACACCTTAGTGATATGAATTTTCCTAAGATAGAAGTCCATTGGCTTTCTTACAACCAACTAAGAAAAGTATCATTAAGAACATATGTGGTCATTACTTTGATGCTCTTAAATATACTTACACATATGCAACACAGAGATGAGTGAGACTATACCAGACGTTGAGACAACTAGACCAAAATGTTGATCATAAACCAAATAAATCAATTGCTCATAATGGGAAAAAGACTTCATTGGCACTTAACTCTTCTATGCAATAATTAGTATGTATGTATTAACATGCATCTTTAAAATGTCTAAACCCCTTTTTATAGTCTGAACATGACTCAATTCTAATAATGTTAAATTTATTTCAAGTCGAGGCATAGAGATGTTATTTTTTATTTCATTTTCCCTTGCTTAATGAATCTATCATTATTTCAATAGGTTTGAGAAGCCATTTTTAATGACAACTTGTCCAAAATGTGGAGAGTTCCATTATACATGTGAGAATAATTTGCTAAGAACTCCTGTGGAAGGTTTTCATGTACCTTTCTCTAAAGATATAGCTACAAAATGTATTTTGATGTACATCCAAGGCATCAAGAGGAAGAGATGAATAGAAGAAATAAGAATATAGCAAAGTTGCTTTTGGAAATAAAAAAATGGGGATAATATGACACCAAAATTCTATTTGCACATTAATTAATTAGTTGAGACAAAGACAACCTTAGTCTCAGTTAATTAATAATGTGATCGCAACCTTGGGCTAAGGTAGGTTATCTGGAATCTTCCCGTAATCGCCTCGTCGTTGCGGGTTTAAAAGGTGGCCTCGTTTGTTTGTCACTACATGTGGCCGTTGGCCTCCAAAGAGAGAGAGAGAGAGAAACAGAGAAAGAAATGTGCCTACTGCTCGCTCTTTTTTTTTGCATGCTGCTGGCTGGTGGTCCACTAGGTAGTTGGGTACCATAGGTGCTAGCTAAGGTATTAAAACCTTAGATAAGCCTAAGTTATTAATTAATCAATCATGCCCATTAGGGCCTGATGAATTAATTAATACAATGGCCTGAATATGTCACTTACAATATTGATGCAATAGTTGCTTTTGGAAATCAAAAAATGGGGATAATAGGTCAAAATTAAGCATAAAATCCCTAGTTTCTTCTTTTTAAACAAATAGAAAATAATGGGGCATTAGCCTCATCACTCATGGGCTTGTTTCTTTGATGGAGAAAAGAGAGGGATCTTTCTTGGAGGAAAAGGAAAGAAAGGGGGGAGGGGGGGCCTTTATTGAAAATTCTTACACATTAATACATGTGCTCAAAGGGAATTTATAAAATCTTTACCTATTAAAATTGATCCTATCTTTAGCTTTGTTTATGAAAATATATGTATGTGAACTAAGCCCTTGTATGTGAATTTACCTCTAGAAAAGTACATATGTACTAAAGGACCCAAAGAAAGAAGGGAGTGGGGATATGATCAAGGGTTTCTCTCTGTTGCAAAACTAAGCTAGGCAATGTCTTGATTGGCAGGTAGGATGATTTGGAACATTGTAGACTCATGATCAAGCTAGGATGGTGGTGATAACAACATATAATTCATTTGTGCACTCAGAATCAAATTAGAATGTGAACGTGGTGAAATTCTTATTTTGCGAGGAAGAAAATGGTATTATTGATGAAAAGAAATTACATCACAGCAGGTCAACCCTCTGTAAAGGTGCTGAGCCAAGCGGCATATTATTCATTCGTAGCGTGCATATATGGCCAACTGGTTCCTCGTGAACATTTCTCATTTCTACTCAAACAAGAAATGTATTCTAGGTTTCTGCTTTCTACCTGTGCAAATATTTGAGAGAGAGACAGACAGACAGACAGACACAGAGAGACAGAGCGCTTACACGACGGAACGCAGCTTGAGCGTTTGTAGAAACGGAAGGTTGTTGGTGTGGGGGTATCCGGATCTGTACACGCCATCGTCCACCATACTAGAGAAGTTGAGGGGCGGGATCAGCAGCCGCCTCAGTCCGGCAACCTCATCATCGTCATGCTCACTTTGAATTAGGTCATCGTTCTCATCATCACATCATTATAATCTTTAACAGCAGCTCGATCTGGCGCTCCAACACAGTCCACTCCTACTCCTCCTCCCTCCCCCTCTATACTATCAGGATCTGATTCGGGCTTTGCTATTGCAGCGCTAGCTGCATTAGCTGAATGCATTGCAATCTTGTTAATCTAAGCTATATTCAAAGGTCTGTTTTCAATGGTTCTCTCTTCGAAGCAATTCATCTGCATCAGCTGAGCTCCGTATTTGACTTCCTCAACTTGGAGAAAACAAAAGTGAACACAATGGCTACCTTTGTAAGGCATGCGAAAGACTTTTCTAGCATAGAGCATGACCTTAGCTTATTATATATTAGATACATTAAAATCTACCCTAGGTTAGGAGTGAGATGAAGCAAGTGAAATATTTAGCTTCCCTTTGGGGACCCACACACACATAGAGCAATGATAATAAATAAACAATATTAAATAGGCTAAGTCCCTATGAATTTAAACAAAAGTCTTCTTTGGCTTCTTCAACTTAGAAGAAAAAGGGATTTTAATGGCTACCTTTACAAGGCATGCTATAGAGGTTAGCCCTGGTTAACCTATGAGTGAAATGAAACAAATGAAATATTTAGCCTCCCTTTCAGGACCCACACACACAGAGAAATGGTAATAAACATTATTAAATAGGCTACGTCAATGTGCATTTAAACAAAAATTCTTCTTCAACTTAGAAGAAAAAAGTGAACGTAATGGCTACCATTACAAGGCATGCTATAGAGGTTTCCAACACAGAGCATGGACCTTAGCCTATTATATGTCATACATATTAGTACATACATGTTGTGATTTTGCATAGCATCTTACACAACTTTATCCCTTTAAAGGTTTTCATGAATGTAGTAGCCTAAAGATTGTAAATATTATAACTATCATGAATCGATGTTTTATCACATTTGCATTTGAAACAACTTTAGTTCCAATTTGGCAAACCACAAGCAAAGAAACAATATCACTATTATAAGAAATAATATGATGCCCATGTTTGTGATGTCACTAATGGTGAATATTGCATTATCACTAGTACATGAAGTACATGATCTTATATTAATGGTATATAAAACTAAATCTTTAAAGTTTAGAAAAGTTTTTTTTGAAATCAAAATGGTATTTAAAATTTTTATTCACTTTATTAAACTAGACATCTCTAGGAATGTTTTTTAATTTTGAGACACTTGGAAAGAATTTCTTCCTTAAGTATGGAAACTTAAGAATTTCTTCCATGTCTCTTATTGCGCCTATGCAAAGATTATAAGGAGTTGTATTTCATTGTGTTTTGTTCTCTATGCTCCTTGGTAATATGAGTAGTTTCAATTGTAATGTAAATGGAATGAATGTTTTGTATTTAAATTCAAAAAGCCAACTAAAAGAACTTTATCTATGTTGGGGGACTAGCTATAAATGTAGCCTTAACTTATTAGTTTCAAGTTGGGTTAGCCTAGGAGTAAGATAAAACAAGTAAATGTTTACAATAACCTCCCGAGAGAGAGAGAGAGAGAGAGAGAGAGAGATGGTAATAAACAAGTAAATGTTTACAATAACCTCCCGAGAGAGAGAGAGAGAGAGAGAGAGAGAGAGAGAGAGAGAGATGGTAATAAACATAATTGAATAGTATCAACTAGTGTGCGTTAAAACAAAAAGTGTTCTTTTAATTCCTTAAAAATGGATAAAAACAAAGTAAATGTAATGGCTATCTTTGCAAGGCATGTTGAGAAGTTTCTAACATAGAGCATGACCTTAGCTTATTACATCTTAGATATGTTAGTCTCCCTTGGCTTAACAAGTAAGCTGAGAAGTTTCTAACATAGAGCATGACCTTAGCTTATTACATCTTAGATATGTTAGTCCCCTTGGCTTAACAAGTAAAATATTTTCAATAGCCTCCCTTGGGGACACACACCCCTCCATAGCATTGGTAAAAAACATTACTATAA
This sequence comes from Cibotium barometz, assembly GCF_041138505.1. Classification (NCBI taxonomy): domain Eukaryota; kingdom Viridiplantae; phylum Streptophyta; class Polypodiopsida; order Cyatheales; family Cibotiaceae; genus Cibotium; species Cibotium barometz. The sequence goes on from NC_141109.1 coordinate 22,152,460, forward strand.
ATAGGGTTAGCCAATGTACATTTAGACAAAAAGATGATGATGGTGGGTAGCATGGCGAACAGAGGCGAGGTAGAGGTAGTAATGGATCCCCATGTCGTCCGCCAATGCCCGAGAATTAGGAAACACCCCCCAAAATGTGCTCAAGAATGCCACACCATGTGTGGAAAAAAAACACCAATATGCTCAAATGGCCACCCTCATGTGAACAAAGGTCAAAAGAATGACCAAAATGCTCAAAATGACTGCCCACGCATGAACAAGGGCCAAAACTGAATGCAAATCACCACCAAACATCGAAAATAGTACAAAAATCAATCCACAAGGTAAGGCTCACGTGTGAACACCCTCAAATGGACCAAAGAAGCCAAAAACGCCCATGTGAACGCCCAAAAAATGCACCGAATGGCAAAAAATGCACGTGTGAATGCCCAATGACTAGGATTTTGGTGAGGTGTGAAAAGGAAGAAAAAAAACTAAAACAAAGCAAAGGTCTTCTACGTTTTCTTTTAATAGCTCACAACTTTCTTCTGCTCCTCACCCATGGCGGCCATAGTTCTTCTTCTTGTTTTATTTTAGTCGCCTAGTGCTGTGAGCTGCAAGAGCTCTATGATTCTCTCCAAGGAAATGTGGTTACAAGTGTTGTTCTTGTTTTCTTTAGAATAAAAAATTAATGTTTCTCTCTAGAATGCGCCAAGGCCCAGAACCTATCCACTATGGATTGAGCTACGATGCCTGAAACCTGCATGTGATAAAACGACTGGTTGCACGATGCCTAAAGCCTGCTTGTGATGAAACGGAGAAAAAGTTGCTTCGCACGTAGCTCAGAATGATGTGTGGCTGAGCCTCCTCGGCATTAATACGCTGCGTGGCTGCTGAACCTCCTAGTAGGTGATACGCTCTTAGCCCACCATATTGAGGCGCTCTATGTGCTCCAGAGGAAGTGCATGATGCCAAGCTTGGGGAGGAGATCTTGTGTACGAGTGGAGGCTAACACTTAACCTTTGGTGGTGCATAGCCAAAGATAGAGGTCTCAGCCTTCTTTAGTAACGACCCAACTCCTCCGCTACCTATTGAACTGTCGTAAACACATACTCGTGACACCATGGCCATTCGAAAACTCGAGAGGTAGCTCAGCTTGGCAACTTACAGCATACTGGGCTGCTGCTGGAAAATGCTTGTCCCTCTACTAAATGTTTTGTCACTATGTAAATCCCTTGACCAAATGTTCTTATGTTCTTGGAATGTAGAGACCTTGTAAGTAATCACCAAGAACCACAACTGTATTTGACTTCTTTGTAAAGAAGATTCTCAGATAAGCTCTGTAATGGTAGAGAAATAATATGTGTGGTTTCTCTTCAATTGAGCCTCAAAGAGAGGCGATGAAGCTAATGCCTCATGGGATCACTAGGTACCACTAGAAGAGTGGAAAACAGAGTAGCCATTGCCTTCAAAGTCATTTTATGAAGCTTCAAAGCAGCCAATGCATGTTAAGCTTTTAAATGAAGTGTCAGAACCACTTGCACCAATGTTTGCACAAATCTACACTAAAGGTGCATACTCTCCACCTTTTCTTGATTAAGATCATGCTTTTGAAAGTTGTTCAATTGACTTGATCTTCTAGCTACTTGGTTGTTTGTGATGATGTTAGGCTTTGTCGATGTTGATAAGGCCCTTTGACTCTCCCTTGGCCAGCTAGGTTAAAAGACCTCTATGTTGCCCAGATTACTATAAATCCTTGAAGGGAACTGGAAACTCAAGGCTTAATGACATCAAAATCCAAGTTGCAAGTTGTTTGTTTTTTCAACCAAACTCTGCACTATTGCTTGGAGATCTTCATACTCATGAAACCTTGTATGCAAGTTAGGAGAACCTGTGGGTGTATGGGGCACAGTGGCTCACACCAAGTGGAGTGGGTTTAATTCCTAACAAGACCATACTTGAAAGCACGATGTTAACTACCAGCTTTCTAAATTTCTACACTCAAAATTGTAAAGCTTGTACACTTTTGTATCAATTAGTCACATCAACATACTGTCTACATAATATTAATGCCTAGATCTGTAATAGAACAACATGCTATACATCTTCTTGATGGAAATGTGCTAAAATGTTGTAATCCAAGCTTGGTATGTGATTGTAAACAGTGTTTTCTCAACACTTTTCTTGCTTCTTTTACTTGTAATACATCAAGATTATACTATATTGTGTAGATTTATACTACTCCAACATATTTATAATCTTTGTCCAACTTCCTTGTTGCAAGAAAGTGTCAAGATTAGAAAGATTTAATCAAAAATCACTTATTGTTCTATTTTGCATCAAGATTTGATTTTAGCACAATAAACTTTGCATAATTTATGAACTTCTCTATTCTGCACTGTAGGTCTGTAGACAGAATTATACTCTGCATTGTTATCTTCAACACTGTTCTTGAATCTTCATAGTAAACTGTATTTTGTACACTTCTTAAAATTGCAACGAGTTAACAATGCAGAATTATACTCTGCATTGTTATCTTCAACACTGTTCTTGAATCTTCATAGTAAACTGTATTTTGTACACTTCTTAAAATTGCAACGAGTTTTTGTACACTTTCTTGAAACTGCATCAAATTTTCTTGAAAATGCATCAAATTTTTGTACAATAATTTGAACTTTGTACAGCAATCTAAAAACTCTGCACAGCACTCTGAAAATGCTACACAACAATCTGAAAACTCTGCACAACAATATGAATATTTTGCAAAGTAATCTAAAACTCTTCACAACAACCTTGATTTTCTGAACCACAATCTTCTTCTTGTAATGCTTCTCCAAGAACTCAAGATTTGAGAATCTAGGGTTTGTTCTTGAAGAAATAAGAGCTTAAAGGATTAATATTTGAAACTGTAGGCTCTCTAACCAAGGTAATGCAAGGAAATCATTCAAAATTGGTTGCTAAAATCTTTGCAAACCCTAATTTCAAAAATCAAGAAACTTTTCAAGAAAATCAAGATCAAGAAGATCAAGAAATCAAATAGTAAAGTGGATTAGGGTTTTAAAAACAATGATTAATACATATTAAAAAACGATTAACACAAATTTCATTTGCTAATCTTATCAAAAAAAGAAAAATAAATTCTAAAAATGATTAACACTAATCATGATCAAGATAATGCATTTTAAAAAATTAGATTAATAGTAATCTAAAAATAATTATCACTAATCAAGATCAAGAAAATGTATTCTAAAAATTAGATTAAGCATAATCTAAAAATGATTATCACTAATCACTCCCTAAGCAAGGATCTAAGCCATGAGCTCTAATACCAATGCAATGAAGGAAACCTAGGGGATGCACTCATTAGCATGGAGTACACACATGACCCACTTATCATAGGGAGTAGCACCTATTGCACTCATAATGGAGTACACACATAGCTTCTCAAGAGGGAGAAGTTCACCATGGAAGCTTAGAGCTCCAAAAGAGTAAGAGTACTCATGAAAGTATCATGAAAGAGTAAGAGTACTCATGAAAGTATAATGATAAAAAAGGGAACAATGTCCATGAGTCCTATACCTAATATAGCCCAAGGCCCCCCAAAAGTACACATGTAAATGTCCCTAAGCCCAAGTGCCTAGGCCCTATTTTCCATGTGCATGTGCAATGAAAACTACTTCATTACACATAGAGCACTGGGAATAAATATTATTAAATAGGCTAAGTTAGTGTGTATTTAAACAGAAAGTCTTCTTTGACTTCTTCAACTTAGAAGAAAAAACTGACATGTTTTGTAATTTTGCACGACATATTGCTAAAACTTTACTTTTACTACTCGTCTCTTTCACCTCATGAATCGATCTTTTTCACATTAAAGTATATTACATTTGAAAAAACAACTTTAGCTTCGTTTTTTTGGTAAACCACAAGTAGCATTCAAAAATAAAGAAAAAATAATACTATCATAAATCATATGATATCCATGTTATTGATATCATTAGTACATGCTCTTATAATAATGGCATTTAAAATGATTATTTACTTTATAAATTTTTAAAATATTTTAAAATGAATATTTACTTTACTAAATATTTAAAATATACATCTCTAGATATGTTTTTAAATCAAAATGTGGTGTTTTTTAATTTTGATATAAAGAATTGGTTCCTTGGGTATGGAAATTCACAACTTTCTTGCATCTTAATATTTTAAAAAAAATCAATTTTAGTGCCATTATCACTAGTGGCATTAATAACATAATTTTGTGACCATGGGAGCAGGTCAAATGCTTTTTTTGCCTATGCACCATGTTTAATTCTTTATCAATAAGGTATATTTCATTGTGTTTTGTTCTCTATGCTCCTATATAATGTAACTGGCAATGTAAATGGAATGAAATACGTCTAGTAGAATTTTATCTATTTTGGGAGATCGGTTATATTTCTAGCCTTACCTCTATTTATAATTTCTCTCTCTCTCTCTCTCTCTCTCTCTCTCTCTCTCTATATATATATATATATATATAGAGAGAGAGAGAGAGAGAGAGAGAGAGAGAAGACTCTCTCTCTCTCTCTCTCTCTCTCTCTCTATATATATATATATATATATATATATAGAGAGAGAGAGAGAGAGAGAGAGAGTCTTCTCTCAGAGACTCTCTCTCTCTCTATATAGAGAGAGTCTTCTCTCTCTCTGAGAGAAGACTCTCTCTCTCTCTATATAGAGAGAGAGAGAGTCTTCTCTCAGAGAGAGAGAAGACTCTCTCTCTCTCTCTCTCTCTCTATATATATATATATATATATCTTCTCTCAGAGAGAGAGAAGACTCTCTCTCTCTCTCTCTCTCTCTCTCTATATATATATATATATATATATAGAGAGAGAGAGAGAGAGAGAGAGAGTCTTCTCTCTCTCTGAGAGAAGACTCTCTCTCTCTCTCTCTCTCTCTCTATATATATATATATATATATATATATAGAGAGAGAGAGAGAGAGAGAGAGTCTTCTCTCAGAGAGAGAGAAGACTCTCTCTCTCTCTCTCTCTCTCTATATATATATATATATATATAGAGAGAGAGAGAGAGAGAGAGAGTATATATATATATATATATAGAGAGAGAGAGAGAGAGAGAAGACTCTCTTCTCTCTCTCTCTATATATATATATATATATAGAGAGAGAGAGAGAGAGAGAGAAGACTCTCTCTCTCTCTCTCTCTCTCTATATATATATATATATATATATATACTCTCTCTCTCTCTCTCTCTCTCTCTATATATATATATATATATATATATATATATATATATATTATATATATATATATATATATAGAGAGAGAGAGAGTCTCTCTCTCTCTCTCTATACTCTCTCTCTCTCTCTCTCTCTATATATATATATATATATATATATAGAGAGAGAGAGAGAGAGAGAGAGAGAGTATAGAGATATAGAGAGAGAGAGAGAGAGTATATATAGAGAGAGAGAGAGAGAGTATAGAGAGAGAGAGAGTATAGAGAGAGAGAGAGAGAGAGAGAAGACTCTCTCTCTCTCTCTCTCTCTCTCTATATATATATATATATATATATATATAGAGAGAGAGAGAGAGAGAGAGAGAGAAAGAGAGAGAGAGAGAAGACTCTCTCTCTCTCTCTATATATATATATATATACTCTCTCTCTCTCTCTCTCTCTCTATATATATATATATATATATATATATATATAGAGAGAGAGAGAGAGAGAGAGAGAGTCTCTCTCTCTCTCTCTCTCTCTCTCTCTCTCTCTCTCTCTATGCTCTCTCTCTCTCTCTCTCTCTCTCTCTCTCTCTCTCTCTCTCTCTATATATATATATATATATATATATATATATATATATATATAGAGAGAGAGAGAGAGAGAGAGAGAGAGAGCAATTGTAATAAACATCATTAACTAGGATAAGTTAGTGTGCATTTAAATTAAAAGTCTTCTTTGACTTCCTTAACTCGGAGAAAAACAAATTGAATGCACTGGCTACTTTTGTAAGGCATGCTCCAAACGACGAGGGATTCACTCTTAGAAAACTTATGATATCACGTGAGTGTACAAGAGGGGGGTTTTTGGAAATGAGGCATAAGCTTATAAGGTAGGGGTAAGGCCATGTATTTAGGTGAATACTAAATCTTAAATTTAAGTTAGGGGGAGGGGGCCTCGCTCGCGGGGGGGAGGGAGGGGAGGTTGATATCAATATTATGGATATTGTTGAAATTTGAGCATAATGATGAGCTATGGTGGATCATACACTAGAATCAACATCATTAACAAAGTGATTAGCAAATGATTAAGATGTAATTAGTGAATAATTAGTAAATAGATTAATGTAGGCATGGATACTCAAAAACCAGCAAATTCTCATTAGGGCTATGCCTCAATTTATAGAGTTTACATCAAGCATCAAATCCCATTGATTTCTCCATGATTCAGTCCCAGAATATCTCCACCTTTTGCCTGATTCTCTCCACCTCTTCTCTTTTCCCTGAATATCTCCCAGAATATCTCCACACTCCTAAATTCTCTCATGCTACCCTTTATTCTCTCCCAGTAGATTCTTCTCACCTTTTCACAGGTTCTTTCACAATTACATCTCCTCTTTTACAGCCTCTATCCAAGAGCTTGTTCCCACACACACCCTATTCACTTGTATATTTCAACACCTCCCCTCAAGTGAATAATCCCCTCAAGTGAATAATCCTAGCACACCTAGACCCTATATCAAGTTTGCCTCCCCTTACTTGATAGTCCGCGACTAGTGTCTACTCCTCCCCTCAAGTTATCTCAGCACACCTGGACCCTGTATCAAGTTTCTTTCTTACTTGACAGTCCGCGACCAGTGCCTCAAGTCCCTAAACTCCATAGTCCTTGACACTCTCTCTCTCTCTATGTGTCCAAGGCTACTATAAGTGCCCGGCGACCTTGACTAAAGTGCTCACACATACATCTACCACGTGGCCTACATCATCGGTGGCTCAGAGGTGGTTTTTACTTTATTGGGGCAGGTTACATTGGGTTGTGGGGTCTCTCTCTCTTTCTCTCTCAGAGATTTTCACATGGCTCCTCACTCTTTGGAGCCTCACATCTTCTCTTTTCTTCGGTCTTCTTGTCGTGTGGCAGCATCTCTCCACGCGTCCGTCTCTTCTTTCAGTCTTCTTGGGGCAGCTTCTCTTCTCGTGGTGGCAGCTTCTCTTCTCGTGTCCATGTCTTCCTTTAGATCTTCTTCTCGGTGTGGATCCTCTTCTTGGAAAGAGATATTCTTCTTCTTTCATGGCTGGGGCCATGAGCTTGTCCGTCAGGTCTTTTTGCTCCATGTGAGCAACATGTTTCAATGTTTTGCTGACAATTCCATTGGGCTTTTTATGTTTATTTTGTATCATTATGCAATGCAAACCCAAATTTATGCGGGAGGTCTTACCTCTTGCCTTATTCTGGACAAGGGCAGTGTCTGTTCCCATTTTTACACTGATGCAATGTGCCCAATACATAATGCGTATAGCATTCATTCTCATGCACATTCTAAATGCAACTCTGGCTGTGAATAATCTTGAATTTGAGTGAGATTTATAGGCATTAACCAAGGGTTAAATGCAAAATGATGATTTTCACAATTTTATCAGCACAATTTTACCAGAAATTACATTAAATCAAGGGTAACCAATTTGTACGGGATGGTTGGAGTATCAAACCAACTCCGATTTGCAATTTGAAGTTATAGGGATCTGTATCAGATACCTAATGGTTAATTTGAACCCTCAATTGCACCAAAGTATAGTGATTAGTACTGATTAATCACTGATTAGCAAATTAGTACTCTGTTTTGTGTGCAAAAAACAGAGTATACGGGGAGTCCAGATCTGGTGCCTTCCACTTCAAATGAGCTCAAATGCTTTCAAAGGCATCAATAGCAATGAGTCTAGTAGAGGATTAAGCCAAGAAACACAAGATTTGACCAAATAATGAAAGCTTAATCTCTGTTTTACCAAAGTCACCTGCAGATTTGATGAAGAGCTTTGATCTCAATGTAGACTTGATGAAATTGAATTCTATCTTCACCAGCTTGTAGAGCATGCTTGATTACCCCTTGGGCTAGGAGGAATTGAAGCAATTTGACTTGATGAAGTAGCAATGGCAAAATCTGTAGAGAAAAAAGGCACCGACAGAAAACGCGAAATCTCCTTCGTTTCTACGCGGTTTGCTGCACCATCTTACTGAGCATGAAGCTAAAGGTGTTAGCTAGCTTGTGTTAAAAGCTCAAGACCTAATGTTGACTGTGCAAGAAGAATGGAGTCCTCCACTGGCTGGGGGTGAAGGGGAGAAGTGAAAACTCACTAAAAATTGATTTTTTTTACTAATTATCTACTAATCCTAATTAATTAACTAATGGGCTCATAAACCTAATTGATTCTAGGCATGGCTCTGATACTATGTTGAAATTTGAGCATAATGATGAGCTATGGTGGATCATACACTAGAATCAACATCATTAACAAAGTGATTAGCAAATGATTAAGATGTAATTAGTGAATAATTAGCAAACGGATTAATGTAGGCATGGATACTCAAAAACCAGTAAATTCTCATTAGGGCTATGCCTCAATTTATAGAGTTTACATCAAGCATCAAATCCCATTGATTTCTCCATGATTCACTCCCAGAATATCTCCACCTTTTGCCTGATTCTCTCCACCTCTTCTCTTTTCCCTGAATATCTCCCAGAATATCTCCACACTCCTAAATTCTCTCATGCTACCCTTTATTCTCTCCCAGTAGATTCTTCTCACCTTTTCACAGGTTCTTTCACAATTACATCTCCTCTTTTACAGCCTCTATCCAAGAGCTTGTTCCCACACACACCCTATTCACTTGTATATTTCAACAGATATATCATATGTTCCCTCAATAAGGTTTAAAGTAACATATTTTAATCTAAGGAGAGGGGCTAGAGAAAAAACATAGATATAAGGGAGAAGGGCGATATAATCATTTTTAAAGGTATCCTTATAAGCTTAAATAGGGGGGTGTTATCATCTTATGAGCATCATATATAGGGGGTTTTCTTGCGGTTCATGCATGTAGGTGACATCCCCCTTTATTATGAGTGAATCCCCCAGGGGCATGCTAAAGAGGTTTCTAGCATAGAGAACAACCTTAGCTTATTATTTGTTAGCTGTTTTAACCTCCATTGGGTTAGCCTAGCGTAGTATATGTCACGGGAACTTTTTGTACTTCTTAAAGAAATAATTAAAAACTCACAAATACATCAAAGATCAAAGCAAATACTTGAATGAAATTGATATCAAAGAGTATACCATAGAATAAGACAAGAGAAATATAACATCACCATCAAGACAAGATTGGGTGTAATCTCCCCCCTCATGCGTGTAGCTCCACTTACACGACATGAGTATTTAGAGAATTGTATTCCATAAAAATAGCCCAAGGAGCTAATAATAGTTGTGTGTACAATTTGGGCTTGCTTTTCCCACTTTTGGGTTTCGCTTTATATATTATTAACCATATCAAAGGTCCTAAGGTTTGTACATATCAAAACCTTTGCCTGAATATAAATGTTAATGGGCCTTTGCACATGAAATAACTTTGTGCACACTCGCACATATAATAACCTTGTGTACATTTACACATTCCATTCATTAAGCTGATTTTTGCACATATTAAATAAAGCATATTTCTCTATGATCATTATGCATAAAAAATATGATAAAACATATACCTGTAACAGTCCTCCCATTTAAGAAAGCAACTGTCCTCATTTGTGTAGAAGAAAATGCTATAACAACAACATTATGCTCGTAGCTATCGACATCATAACTTGCAAGAAGGTAAACTGAGAAGTCCAAACATGGCTCAGAGGCACAAAGGCATGGCTCAGAGGTTCTTATGGACATGGAATACCACAAACAGACTCAGAGGTTCATTGACTGAACATGGCCCAGAGGTACAAAGGCATGGCTCAGAGGCTCGGGTGAACATGGTTTGCAACAACAAGAAAACTCGTGCGACACCTAAATTGGTGATCCTCGCACTCATCATCATCCTCATCAAATCACAAATAATAATACAAAATAATATGATATAGACAAGATCCCTTATGTGCGACACACACATTGCTCATCACCAATTTTTGTAAACATATCCCAATTAATTGACAATTAATCCCAATATGACATTTCTCTAAATAAGTAATCCCAATATGAAACATTGATAGTTAGGCACAAACACAACATATATTCACCACTTGTTTTACTATGATGAGAATATCATTATATACACATCATCTAACATGGTGTGAGTTACCATTTGTTACACTCCAAAAGCATGGTGCATTAGTTGCATAAACCACTTGTTTCACTTCGACTATATGCAATTGTTTAGCATGGCACTACTTGTTACACCTCAACAACATACACCTGTTAAACATGGTCTCAAGCTATGCCAATACCACTAGGTAATCAATATTTAATATGGAGTCACCATTTGGGTTTGCTTTTTCCACTTTTGGGTTTTGATTTACATATTATTAACCATATCAAAGTTCCTAAGGTTTGTACATATCAAAACCTTTGACCAAATATAAATGTTAATGGGCCTTTACACATGAAATAACTTTGTGGATACTCGCACATATAATAACCTTGTGCACATTTACACATTCCATTAAGTTGATTTCAGCACACATATTAAATAAAGCATATTTTTCTACAATCATTATGCATCAAAAATATGATAAAATATATACATGTAACAGTATATGCTAGATGTTAACCTCCCTTTAAGATGAAACAAGTGAAATATTTATAATAACCTTACTTGGAGACACACACACACACACACACACACACACACACACACATACACACACACACACACACACACACACACATACACACAAATGGTAATAAACATTATTAAATAGATTAACATTGTGCATGTAAACAAAAAGTCTTCTTTGACTTCTTAAAACTTAGGGAAAAAATAAATTGAAAAAAAATTAAATGCAATGGATACCTTGTGATCATAGGATCATATTAAATGCTTCTTGTTAGTTTATTGTGTTTTGTTCTCTATGCTCCTTGGTAATGTGAGTATTTTCACTTGTAATGTAAATGAAAATAGAGTTTTTTAATTGAATTTAGAAAGCCATATAAATAGAATTTTGTCTATGTTGGGACACTAGCTATAAGTCTTACTAGTTTTAGTCTAGGCTAGCCTAAAATTAGGACGAATTAAATTAAATATTTACAATAATCTAGAGAGAGAGAGAGAGAGAGAGAGAGCAACAATATTAAACATCATTAAATAGGATAAGTTAGTGTGCATCTAAATAAAAACTCTTTGTTGACTTCCTTAACTTGGAGAAAAACAAAGTGAATATAATAGATACCTTTGCAAAGGTATGTTAAAATGATTTTCATCATCATAAAGCATGACCATAATCTTTTGGCAAAGATTAGGAATGAGGTGTAGCTCATTGTGTTTTGTTCTCTATGCTCCTTGGTAATGTGAGTAGCTTCACTTGTAATGTAAATGGAATGAGTATATTTATTTAAATTTTAGAAAGGCATCTAATAGAATTTTGTTTGTGTCGAGAGAGTAGTTGTAAATCTACCCTTACCTTACTAGTTTTAGGCTGGGCTAGCCTAGGAGTAAGATAAAACAAATAAAAATATTTATAATAATAATATTAGAGAGAGAGAGATAGAGAGAGAGAGATGTTGAGAAGTGTGGTGCCATAGAGCTCATGTAGAGGCAAGGAGTGAGTAGGTGAGCATGAAGCCATATGGCAAAACTGGATTATCCCATATGCATGGAACAAGAAAAGATGTACTCTACCCATATAAAAGGGGTCATTTTCAAGAACTTCACACATCTCAAGTCTCTCTATGAGTCCAAACTAATCTATCTTGGAACCTAATTGATTTGAGTCTATTGCACACACACGTCATTATGGGTGTAATTAGACACCATCCACCTTACCTTAGTGTAATCATTCATACATTGGCATGTGATTATCTTAATCTACTTGCATTAGTGAGGGTAGCATGGATTTCAAAATGGTATCATAGCCAACCCTTTCTCCATGAGCCTCTCCTAGTGTTCAATAGCCAAATCCCAACATCATTACTGTGAAGAAAATGATTAGAGCATTAATCTTGATCTTATCCTCTTTCCCCCTTTTGTGGCCAAAATTATCTTGCTGATTTCTCCCCATCTAATCAATCCCTTGAAAATTCCTTCAAGACATGCATTCAAGACCTCTAGGAAATCCTATTCACAAGAGGGATTGGCGATTATTTGATGTACGGCTGGAAATCATCGGGCAGCTGGTCTTTTGCTAATATGTCATGTGTGCTTCGAATTGGGGCAAGCCCCTTTAGGAGTTTGTTAGAAATCATAAGAGTAATGCTCAGTTCAATCCTTGTGTAATTTCATTTTCACAAACGTGGCCACAGTAGTAAGAAAACAAGTCGCCGCTTGCTTTTTGAGCTTCAAAAGCTGATTTTTTCTACATTTTCCTCTTCTACACTTTTAGGACAACACTCTCATGCAAAAACCTTCTTCAATGTCTGCGTTCACAAGCTCAATTTGAGCCTCCACTCTCTTGATTGCTTAACCACTATGATTAATACTAATCAAGATAATTAACAAGCAATTAGTAAAAAACAGGTGCAATTGGGGATACAATTGAGCAATTAGGGTTGCATTTAGTGTGTTCACACATCAAAAGCACTAATTTTTCATTGGGGCTATCCTCAGGAAAGCTCTAGAAGCAAAAACTAAAAATCGGGAGCATACGCACTACTTGCATTTCATCTTCTTTAAAACACCCACATATGCCAATTTGTACAAGAATAGACACTGCTAATTGAAGCATCATAAGCTCATTGGTAAGACCTTATTATGGCAATATCAACAAGCATCACTTCGCATCATTTAGAGAAGTTCAATGGAGAAGGGTTCCACACCTGAGCTACATAGGTAAAGTACCTTCTAATGCATAAGAAATTGTGGAAAATCATTAAGGAAAATGTGTTAGATGAACCACATGAAGGTGGATTGAAAAAGATGAGCAATCATTGTCACTATTACACCTAGGCACTATTCTTATTTATCACATTGACACTAAGGAGCACGCAAAGGATGCATGGGATACATTGAATCTTGTGTTTGGAACTAAGGCAAAGAACCAGGAAATTCACTTAAAGATTGAGTACTATGGTCTAGAAATGAACTTTAATGAATCTTTAGCTCAGTTTATCTGTAAAATGAAAAGCATCATGACCCAGGCATAGATGCTAAGATTGGAGATAAAGATGCAGTTATAATAGTCTTAAGAATCATGTCAAAGGAATATAATGCACTTGTCACAACCTTGAAGAATTTACCAAAGCCAACATTTGATAGATGTGTCTCCTCCCTTTTGGAGAAGGAGAGATAATTAAAAGGACACAATCCCAGCACCGTTGAGCATGCATTGTTCAACAAAAGCAATGTGAAGTTTCACAATTGTGGCAGGAAAGGACACTTTCAAAATGAATGCAAGTTCAAAGACAAGCTAAAGTGTAACTACTGCAATAAATTTGGGTGCAAAGAAGAAGTTTGTAGATTGAAGAAAAGCGAAGGCAACTTTAGGGACTACTTCAACCACCAAGTATGAAGAGATCCCTAGTGATCAACTCTTCAAAAGATTAAGGAGGCAAACACCACCACTACCCTAGCCATCTGTTGTAAAAGAGGGGTCACCATATGAGTGGACACCCATCTTATCATTTTATCTTGTTGTGTGTATCTACCTGACCACAAAAGAGTAGCCAGTTGAGCACTCAGAGGAGTAATGTTTGTTGTAACTCACATCCAACCACCTTGAGTAGCCCAGAGATATGGAATCGAGGAGGGGTGTTGAGAAGAGTGGTGCCATAGAGCACATGTAGAGGCAAGGAGTGAGTAGGTGAGCATGAAGCCATATGGCAAAATTGGATTACCACACATGCATGGAACAAGCAAAGATGTAATCTACCCAAATAAAAGGGGCATTTTCAAGCAGTGGAAGTACAAGCACTTGCACACATCTCAAGTCTCTCTATGAGTGCAAGCTAATCTATCTTGGAACCTAATTGATTTGAGTCTATTGCACACACACATCATATGGGTGTAATTAGACACCATCCACCTTAGCTTAGTGTAATCATTCATCATTAGCATGTGATTAGCTTAATCTACTTGCATTAGTGAAGGTACCATGGATTTCAACAAGAGAGATGGTACTAAACATCATTGAATATGGCTATCTATGTGCACGACATGCTAAAAAGGTTTCTATCATAAAGCATGACCTTAGTCTATTGTTTATTAGATATGTCCCTGAGTACGAGCAGCAGGCCGTGTTAGGAGGAGAAGCACATCAAGGTGTAAGCGGTGAGTATTTTTTTGAAGAAGTCACAGGACAAAAAATATTCCAAACAGGTCTATGGTGGCCAACCCATTAAAAGATGCACATAAGTTCTCAAAAGATTATGACATGTGCCAAAGGATGGGGCAACCAAGCGATGCAAAGACAGAATGCCCCATAATCCAGTCTTACCACTAGAGCCATTCCATAAATGGGGTCTGGACTTCGTTGGCCCATTCAAACAGCTGCTCATCAAACCAGCTGCTCATCACAGGATAGGAAACAAATACATTTTGGTGGTCGTCGCTGATTATTACACTAAATGGGTAGAGGCCAAGGCCCTTAGAGACTATAAGGCTTCATCTGTGGTAAAATTTCTTTATAAAACCATAATGACAAGATTCGGATACCCTATAGAGATAGTCAAATCAAGGAACCCATTTTATCAATGAAGTGATCAGGAAATTAAAAGAGCAGCACATGATAATACACAAGAAGTCAATGGTCTACTACCCACAAGCCAATAGGCAATCAGAGTCCACCAACAAGATCCTCAAAGGAATCCTGATCAAGACAGTGAATGAGAACATGAACAATTGGGATACAAAACTACACTCAGCATTATGGGCATTCCGGATGGCTTATAAGAATGGGGTCTGGACTTCGTTGGCCAGACCCCATTCCAGAAATTGGGTCTGGACTTCATTGGCCCATTCAAACTAGCTGCTCACAAGATAGGAAACAAATACATTTTGGTGGTCGTCGCTGATTATTACACTAAATGGGTAGAGGCCAAGGCCCTTAGAGACTATAAGGCTTCATCTGTGGTGGTAAAATTTCTTTATAAAACCATAATGACAAGATTCAGATACACTATAGAGATAGTCAGATTAAGGAACCCATTTTATCAATGAAGTGATCAGGAAATACACAAGAAGTCAATGGTCTACTACCCACAAGCCAATGGGAAATTAGAGTCCACCAACAAGATCCTCAAAGGAATCCTGATCAAGACAGTGAATGCGGAAGAATCAGAGATGCATAGGATTGAACAGCTCCTGAAACTTGATGAAAGAAGACTGCACAGCACCTGGAAAACAACAAAGATTGCACAGAAGAGAAGAAAGCTATAGGTGGACAGGAACACAAGGTTCAGGATCTTTGATGAAGGAGATACAGTACTGCTGTTTACGTCATGAAAGAAAATTGAAAATGAGATGGACGGGCCCATACACAAGTTGGGGATGGCAAGTCTAGATGGTGAGAAACTCAAGAAGCTGATAAATGGATACAGGTTGAAGCCCTACTATGGAAAGATGCTAGATGAAGGAAAAAAGTATCCAAAAAAGAATCAAAATCCTGATCAAGAAGTGACTGAGGAAATAAAATCCGTGTTTGGCTAGGATGAGGAAGAAGGATACGATTCTGAAGATTATAAAAATGCCAAGCAAAAGAGTTCAAAATCACAAGGATGCTTGATGAGGATAGGCAAAAGCGTATACGCTTTGTGGTGGAGATGATCAATCTCACCCACAAGCCATATTGCATGTCAAGAAAGGCATATGGACTAATTAAAGCAGTAGAAGCAGGAACAAAGGTGGCATGGGCAAAAGTCTTCTACAACAACATAAAAGACCTGATTGGAAAAGTCAACCACCCAAACACTAAGACGAAGATCGGCCCCTACATAACGGTGTTGTTTAAAGCACATGGAAGAACTAGGCAAGAAGAAAAGAGCAACAAGGAGGAAGTAGGCCACAAGAAGGGCAGGGAAAACAAGGAGGGAATTGCTTGTTGGCGATTGAGGATAGCCCCTAACATTGGCTCTTTACCCTTCCTCATGTTCCATGTTCCTCATCCAAACAGAGAAGAACTAGAACTTAGTTCTGTGATATAGGCACTTGGTGGAAACAGGCTAAGCACGATGAGGGTGGAGCATGAATGAAAAATTTAGACAACTAGGTGTGGCGATGGAGATTTCTCTATAATATTGCCATTCCCAGCTCCGGTTGCAATATTGCGGTCAAGGAGCTAGGCGGCCATGGTGTGGTGCTGACCAATAGAATGGTAGTAAAAATACGTGGCACATGTGACTATGAAGCAACATAGTTTGCTCCTATGGTCTCTAGAGAGCGGGACTCTTGCTTCTTTTGTTGTGTGTGCTTTTTATTGGTTATATTGGGAACACTTATCCCTAGTGGTACAACAAAACAGACATGTCCTATTTGCCATAATTATCATTGTTGAGCTGCTTGTTGGTCATGGTCTACTTGGAATAAACCCAGCTCAGGATTAACACCAAATGTTTAAAATATTGTGGCATAGACTCACGACGCTCACGACTTATGTGTCTAGGTTCATATCTCTAGACTCACATCTCAAGGCTCGCAACTCACGGCTCACGTGTCCAGGTTCACATACATAGGTTCATGTGTCCAAGTTCAAGCTCACACCTTTTTCTCTATACAAACTTGGCTCACGTACTTTCCTAGTGTGAAGATAGGCCTATGATAGGGTTGGTGTGCACTTATTGGGTAATAAGTGTACTTAATTCTCCAATAATTGTGAAGGAGAAGAATTTTTCTTAGAATCTCTAGCTAGTATAGATTGTATGGTAAGCATATCTTCTAAACAAGGACATGGGTAAGTGTGTATGTATAGGTTTTTATGGCTGTAATAATTAGTCTGTGCTATATTAGGTATACCTAATATAGCTTGGAGGTATACCTACCTCCAAGCTCACGACTTGTGTGTCTATAATCACGTCTTTTTTCATGGGATTGTGGGCTCACATCCCTTGAGTGCTTGTTTGGCCTAGTTTTTAGCATTTTTTTAAAGACTTGATAGGGTGTGTTTAGTATTCGCAATCCTAATTAAGAGTTATAATGTAACTAATTAAGTATTTTTTTTATTATTTTTAGATGACTTAACATGATTTGTGTCATGAAGCCATAGAGCTTGATTTCCACATGTACATAGGGGCCCATGGGCAAAAGGAGAAAGTGACTATAAATAGGGCTTGGGGTACATTGGTAGGATCTTTTGACACTTTTACTAATTTTGGTCATCTTGTACCTTTGGGCTCCACCATGGAGATTTGGCCTTCCATGGTCAAGTTCATGGCTAACTTGAAAGCCATCCTCTTGGTGAGAGGTTAAACACACTTAGGCTATTTGTGCATCTTCTCTTGCTACATGCACTTATAGATTTTCTCTTGTATATTCATGTGATGAGCCATTTGATAACTAATCTCATGATTAATGGATACTAGATTCTTGCTTTGATGTGTTTGATTCAATATTTTACTCTAGATCCATTTCATTTGGTATCAGAGCCTTGATTTTGATCCATTATCAAGGTTTTGGGCATGAGATTAGTCATTTTCTTGATAATTTTTTGAATTTTCTCTTGATTTCTTGGAGTTTTGGCTTAATCCTGCTTAATTTCTACTTAATCTTTTGAGATTAGTGGAGGGGAGGCATCATTTCATGCGATTTCATGGAGATTTAGCTTAATTAGACCTAATTTGGGCACCCTGGACCAATTATTTGGGACAAGGATACAAAATTTGAAAAAAATTTGAATTAATCACCTGTTAATCTCTCTATTAATCACGTTTATCTTTTTTCTCAAATTTCTAGTCATACATGGACAATTGAAGCTTGTGGAGCATAATTTGCAGACCTTGGGATGCCAATGAGGTGCGGAAGGTGTTGACATTGGTTTGGGAGCAAACAAAGATCAATTGGGCACAAAAAAGGGGTCACTTTGGCAAGAATCTGTAGATTCACAAAAACCCTAATTCAGTCCCAACCCTTTTGGACTAAATTAAAAGGGACCATATGAGCTCTTAGTGCTTCCTTAGAGCTACCCAACGAGCCCTTAACCTCCGCATTTCGATATCTCTTTAGGGTAGAATTTAGGGTTTTTGCAGAAACAGTAAACCCTAATTCAGTCATAGGGGTTTGAAGGTCTTCTAGATACAATTACATAGGCTTGTAGTACTTATCGAAGGCCTCCATTTGAGCTAAATTTTTTTGCATTTGGATATCTCTAGCTCAAGTTGTACCCAAAATACCGTTTCAGCCTATAACCTTGTAAACCCTAAAACAGAGAATAGTAGCACACCTCATCTCTTACGGGTCTTTGCATAATGGTCTAGTACACTTCATTAGCTCTCCAAACAAGCTTTAGATCACTTCAATCGGACATCCCTACCTCAATTTAGAGCCAAATTTCTGAAACCGAAGGTTACCCCATGGGGCCGAAGCCAAAAGGGCAGCCGCGCCGAGACGCAACACTTTGGCTTTCGACGAGGTAGAGGGTGAAGAGGCAATGATGGAACAAGGAATTTTGGATGCTCCAGAGGATACTCTTGGGCACACTTCAAGAGAAGGGAATACTTTTGGGCATACTTCAAGAGAAGAGAATGAGGAGTTGAATGTCGGAAGTGCCCATAAGCACACCCCACAATCTTCGCATACCATCCCCATCGATTCGATCATGCAAATGCTGATGGAAATGAATGCTAAGATGGACACGATGGCTACAAGGGTGGAAGTCAATGGTAGGCTTGACACTATGGCTAAAAGGATGGAAGTTTTGGAAGAGAGGGTCGCTTGGCCAATGAGCCAACCTTCCTATGATAGTGGTCATGGTGCTTTACATGAAGGCAAGCAATTTGGGACAGCTTTTGAAGGCCGTAGGGAAGGCAAGCTACCCATGGTACAAGAGGTTTCTCCCAAGGTAACACATGAGCATTCCACCAAGAATGTCACTTTCGGATTCATGGCGGATGCTAGGAGCCTTCTATGCAGGAGATGAAGCCTACTACATTCCAAGCGGGTTCTTCTCAATTGGATGGAAAGCAACATGCACCTACATTCAGACATGAGGAGTCAAATTTTGGGGATCCGAGGAGAATACCTTTGCATCCCAAAGCAAATCAGTTCTCCATGCTTGAAGAGGAGGTGTATGATATGGATGATGTGGTTGAGCTTGATTGGGAACATATGTCATTCATTGAGAGACAAAGAGAAGCTCATGATAAGTGGATGGAACTGCCAAATTTCCTCAAGAGGGAGTACAAAGCTCATGATAGGTGGATGGAACTGCCAAATTTCCTCAAGAGGGAGTACAAGGATTTCGCACAATTCCTTGGATCTTTTGTGCAAATGCAAAAGCACAAGCCCTCGCACCATCATGAGAATGCATCGTCAACTGTGTCAAAGGATGTAAAGGACAAGATTTCACTCTCTAAGTTCAAGCGTGATGGTTCAGCCCCACATGAGTTGGAAGAATGGATGAATAAGTTGGATACATACTTTCAGCTCTATCCAAAGAGTGAAAGGGACAAAGTGCATTTTGCATCCTTGCATTTGGAAGACTATGAACATCAATGGTGGAGACATATGCTCAAGGAAGGAGTTATGCCACATACTTGGGAAGAACTCAAGCATGAAATGAATATGACATTTGTGTCGCCTTGACCGATACCATGAAGAATGGTATGAACTCACACAAAAGGGCATGTCGGTTAGGGAGTACATCAAGAGGTTCATGAAGCTCTCTATGTTTGTGGATGGACTCAATGAAGGCATGCGATTGAAGAAGTTTTGTGCATGGTCTAGATTCATACATCAAAGCGGATGTCTCGGCACAAAGACCAAGCATAATCAAAGAGGCTATGAGGTTGGCGGAGCTATATGAGCCAAAGTATAAGAGGGTTCAGCCCAATGTACCTTTTCATAAGCCATTTCACACTTCTTCAAATGTGGGGAAAAGTCTACCTTCTTCTACATCCACTTACACTTCCAAATTCCATACATCTTTTGGAAGTGGACAGTCCACAAGTGGAGTTCATAATGATGCTAAGAAGAGTAATGGGTTTGTCAAGAAGCCTCCTCAACCATTCAAGAAGACTCAACGGATGGATGATCCTAAGATTGAGGAATTGAGGAGCAAAGGCCTATGTTTTAAATGCAAAGAGAAGTGGTCACCCGGGCACATTTGCAAATCAAAGAAAGTGGTGGCTACTATGATCATTATGAATGAGGATGACAACTCCAAGTCATCTCATGATGTGGAAGAGTTTGAAGATTGTAGCGAGGAGACACATGAAGAAGACTTGGAGGGTCATTCTTTTGTTAAAGAAGAGGATGAGTTTCCTTTTGACCCCGGTGGAAGGGATCATGCATGCATTTTAAGGGACAATATGCTAAAAGATGCAGGAAATGAAGAAATTGCAGCCCATGTATGTTCCATTTCACAAGAGTTTTTGGCGGGTTGCAAGAGTCCGAACACCTTGAGGTTGGTGGGCACCATTAATGGGAGAGTTGCACAATATCCTATACTCCGAGAAAGGACGCATTGTCTAGAATGTGGGCTTGCACCTTGACATCGATTATGGAAGTGTATAGTGAATGGATAAAAGGGATACAAGAGTATCTTGTCAAATGAGAGTGCTGCCTATATTTACAGAAAATTACAACAAGGAGATAATGAAGAATTTCCTCATTATAAGCTTTGGAATGGTCTACTATGGCACAAGGATAAGGTGTATTTGGTTTCAACCTCATCCTACATTCCCAAGGTGCTTCATGAGATGCATTCTTCACCGCTTTCGGGTCATCTTGGTGTTCTCAAGACATTTGACAAAGTGAGCAAAAGCTTCTATTGGAAAGGCATGTGGAGGGATGTCAAGAAGTTTGTTTTGGAATGTGTGTCATGCCAAAGGAATAACGATAGTCACCAATTGCCAATAAGGCATGTACTGGTTGCTAAAGGCCTTTGGAATGTAGTCAGTAGTAGTGAAACTCGTCCTATTTCACAACTACAAGTGCAACCAGGTGCTACAAGTACATCTGAAGTAGAATCTAATACAGATGTGGCTCCTCCACAAGCAGCATCAGTACCTCCCACTACTACTCAAATGAAATGGGATGGAAGAGATGTGCAGGCACATGCATTGCTTCACTTTCTATGAAGCAAAGCATTATTTCTCACATTCGATCATGTAAGACTTCAAAACAGGCATGGGATGCACTTGCTGCTGCAAGTGCGCAATGAAGCACGTGTTGCATATCTACATAAATAGTTGGAGTCTGAGCACATGAATGAGGGAGACTCAATGGATAGTTTCTTGACCAAGATCAAAGATTTTAAGGAGCAGCTTGCTAGTGTGGATGAGATATATCCCGATAGTACATTGGTGCCCACAATTCTTTCTCAATGCATTTTCGGATTCTTATCAGAGTTTTGCCTCTATCCCCTTAGACTCATGAGGATGAAGGGAAATCCAAATGCCCTTACATTTGATGAGCTGGTTTCAGTACTCTTATAAGAAGAGTAGTCTAGGCGAAACAAATCTGTTATGCGGTTGGTGACCAAGCTTTTGTTGTAAGTCAGAAAGGCAAAGGTAAAGGTAAAGCTTCTTCACATGGTGGCTACTATAAGTCAAAATCAGAATCCTCAGGTAAGAATGTAGAGAAAGAAGGTGATAAGCCTAAAAAGAAAGGCAAGTGTCACTATTGCAGGAAACCAGGGCACTACATAAATGAGTGCAAGAAAAGGCTAGAGAAGGAGAAAAAGAAAGAATTGAGCATGAATGTGGCTCATGCATCTGCACCAAGTGCAGAGAAGAAGGAATCTACAAGTTTTACTCAAGATGATTGGGCATGGACTGTACATTGCAATTATAACCCTTGTGTTCATGATATATTCATGTCAGTGGGGCAGAATCGGTGCTTGGTACTTTGACAGTGGTGCTAGTAAGCACTTTGACCCTTCGTTCAGATTGAGGGGGGGGGGGAGTATACGTCCAAATAATTTCATTCATATATGGTTGAAAAAGGCATAAGGCATCAATGTACTATGCCATACACACCTTAGTAAAATGGTGTGGCTAAGAGGAAGAATAGGTCTCTCATGGAGATGGCATGATGTATGGTGAAAGCCCAAGATTTACCTCATGGTTTTTGGTTAGAGATAACTATGTGCGCAAACTATGTGTTGAACAAATGCCCTACCAAGGCCTTGTAGGCTAAAACTCCTTATGAAGCTTGGCATGATGTATGGTGAAAGCCCAAGATTTACCTCATGGTTTTTGGTTAGAGATAACTATGTGCGCAAACTATGTGTTGAACAAATGCCCTACCAAGGCCTTGTAGGCTAAAACTCCTTATGAAGCTTGGCATGGCAGGAAGCCTTCTGTGGCTCATTTGCGTTTTTTTGGTTATATCCTTATACTCTTATACTTGAGAGCAACAACGCAGTAAGCTTGATGATAAGGCAATTAAATGCATATTTGTGTGAACAATTCAGAAAGCAAGGGATATAGACTCTACCATCCAGCATCAAAGTGGATTTTGGTAAGTGGAGAAGTTGTTTTTGTCAAAAACTCAGTTTAGCCCATGCTTTCATGCAAAAAATAGCAGAATGTATGCTCACAGGACATGTTTGATTCGCTCCTTCCTTTGTTTAATGGAGGGTAGCCATATATAGAGCAATTGAATGCTCAACCAAGTGCTGAAATTCAGCCTCTGTAGGTGCAAAATCAGCCTGCAAATCATCCTTTTGATGAGGCAATTATTGAGGATGTAGTAGATGAGGAGAGAGCAGCCATAAAAGAATTTAGGCGTACGCCAAAATGGCTTGTGGAGACATTGAGGGATAGCAAGTTGGCAGCTCCTTTACCTAGCAGAACTCGTGCAGGTTCTCATCATGCAGATTATTCTCATGTGGATCATGTTCTCATTTCTACTTTATGTAATGAGGAGGAACCTTTTTCCTTTGAGGAAGCACATGATGATGATCATTGGATGCATGCTATGCAGGATGAGTATAACTTTATACTCAAGAATGACACCTGGTATTTGACAGATCTGCCTCATGGTAAGAAGGCCATTAACAACGACTTATGTACAATATAGGAGATAGACTCAAGATAAGTCCATCTTCAAAGAGCTTCAGAAGCAGTGGAAAAACACCTCGAATTGGCTAAAAGCAATGTCCTCTAACTGTAAGCAGTCATGGAGGTACACTCCACCCCCCCTCCCACACACACATATGTGTCTAGATTATATATAGTTTTATGTCAATATCATGATGGTATGCTTGTGTAGGTGTGCATACACGTGTGTGTGTGTGTGTAGGTCACATTAGTTTATTAATACAACACCTTGGAAGGTCTATCTCGGAAAGAGCTGCTACATGGTAATCCTCTTGAGTACACACCACTTGTATAAGATTAGTCCTCTTGGATTTTGTGCTAAGGTTTTACAAGGTCTTATATTTAGCATGTTTTGTTTTGTATTGCCCAAAAGTTTGCAAAGTTCAAAGGTCTCATAATCATTTGTGGGATTCTAATAAAGTAATAGCATATCAACTTTTAAGTGAGTGCTTTAACACATGCCGTGTAATGCATAGGAATTCAATATTACCAAAGAGGGTAGCATCAATGTGAAAGATTGCACAGAAAGACAACATAGATTACACACTCACACATACATACATATTTACATACATACATAAATACGCCCCCCCAATTCCCACCCCTTTGAGAGAGAGAGAGAGAGAGAGAGAGAGAGAGAGAGAGAGAGAGTCATAGAAGTGCATCTAAAAACAATATTCAAGTTTTGTATTAGTAATTACTTTACTTGTTAGAAGAAATGCGATTAAATGAGCAATGTCAAATCGAAAAACATGATAGCTCATCATAGATGTGAACCTACCTCGCTAAATGCATTTGGCTTTATGCTCACTCTTGTAGGAGTGAGAGGGCCAATGGTGGTGTTCGAAGAGAATATGGTTGTATAAAATGAACTCTTACTTAGTTTTAAAGTGAAGCTCTCTCTTGTGAGTTTAAAAGTGAGTGGTGGGCTCTTTGGTTCCTTGGAAAATAAGTAGTAGAAGAGTCTTTTGAAATATAAGTGTCATACAGTGATTCCATTTTTTATTTTTTGTCTCCTAAGGAGGGTTCATACGATGGAGGGGAGCCCAATTGCTAAAAGCATAGATCTAGAAGCAGTATTGAGGAAGTTGTGAATATGCAAAAATATAGTGTTCAAGGGTATTGGGTATACTACTAAAGGTATGATGTATGTATATATATATAAAGTATAACGTTCTATCTCAATTGACATAATGATCTCATTAATGTCTACCTTTAGCCTAAGCGCTGTAGGAAAATGTTCCCTTTCTCTCACACACATGCACAGCGAGCCACCCACACTTAACATACCTTAACGCCTCCTTGTGCTAAGGTATCGTAAAGGCTTCTAACATTAAAAAAAACAAAGTTATTATATACTTTTGATAATAATAAAAAAGGTATTGTAAAGGCTTGTTGGACATAGGCCTAGGTAGAAAGCATATCTACCTACTGTGTTGGGCCAGCGGTAATTGATTTCACAATGCTTTTGCTGGAGTTGCATTTGTACCGTGGTGGGTACTTATGGGCTTCAAGTAGTGCGTTGCGTGTGGCCCTTTTGACGAGGAAGAGAGAGAGAGAGAGAGAGAGCGAGCACGAGAGCTGCCCTGCCTGGAAGCATCGTCGCCCTCGCCCCCTCGTATTCCCCCCCATTTGTGAATCTCACTCAACAAAACATGCAACTACCTATGCACAGCTAAGCAAAGAGAATCAACACCCTTGCAGGCGAGAAAGCCAAAATCAATCAGAGGGAAAGCGGGGTACAAAAGGAAAGCTTACACGCCCAACAAAATTTGAGAGAGAAAGGAGGAAAGAGGAAGAAGGGAAAGAAGGTAAAGCGACACCGGAGAGAGAGAGAGAGAGAGAGAGAGAGAGCGAGAGAGAGATTGCCGCGGAGTTCTTTCAACATACAACACAGGCAAACAACACACTTCGCTGTGTGTCGTAAGGCGAGGACGCATTGAGAGAGAGAGAGAAGGCTTTTGCTATGCTCTCAGGAAAGGGGTGAAATTGTGCCCACATCATGAGTACATCCAGATTCATCAAGTGTGTCACGGTCGGAGATGGTGCTGTTGGCAAGACCTGTATGCTCATCTCCTACACCAGCAACAGCTTCCCAACTGTAAGTGCCCTTATCATCTACGGTTACTCTTAGGACTGCGTTTCCATCATTTTCCTTTTAGATCCTGCATTTTCACTCCCTAACATGGCTTATTTTTGGCACATTGGGTTCCGCTTAATTCACACGAATTGTGAGTTTTTTTTGTTTGACCACAATTGATCTGCTCCCACCTTTCCAAACCCTAAATTTTCTGCATTTTTTTCCAACCGGAATCCCCCCTCCCCTCGCAGGAATTCCGTAGGGTTCCTAAGCGTAAAACGCATATCGTATTTTGTCCATACATTCTCAGATTGGCTCCCTCAGATACTACTGCCTATGAAACAATTTTGTTTTATGCACAGGCATTTTCTGTGCGTGTGCGCCGCCCTTAGCGTAATGTTTATGAAAATGGATGATCACATCCCTAGAAGTATCACGGCTCCCTTAAAAGGCCTTTGGGAACAGCAAATTTTCCAAGACAATTGGGTTTCTTAGTACTCATAAATAAGCTCTCCATTGTACCTATCAGCTTTCCTACATGGCTTCATTTGTTTTACGCAGGATTATGTGCCTACTGTGTTTGATAACTTCAGTGCCAATGTAGTGGTAGACGGCAACACAGTCAACCTTGGGCTGTGGGATACCGCAGGTGATGTACGCATGGTCAATCTTCAATTTTGGATAACTGGGCTTTCTGTCTCAGTATGCCACTCTTGTTTTATTATCAGAAAAAAACGTTTTTTATGACATACCACCCAGGTCAAGAGGACTACAACAGGTTGCGCCCTCTCAGCTACAGGGGTGCAGATGTTTTTCTCCTCGCATTTTCACTCATCAGCAAGGCTAGCTATGAAAACATTTCAAAAAAGGTGTGCAAACCACGTGGAGCTACTAGCATTTTAGGGATTGATTTGCAAATTCTTTCTCCCTAAAGGTCTAGTTGTCATGATTTTATTGCTGTTGTGGGTGTGATCATTGAGTGCTTATGTTTTTTGGTCTACGAAGATGGGTTTTTGCATGTGAAATTTGTTGATTTATTATGTCTCTCAAGGGTTATGCTTGTTGCAGTGGATACCTGAGTTGAGACATTATGCCCCTGGCGTGCCAATCATTCTTGTGGGCACCAAACTAGGTGACACTTTATTGTCTGTGGTCCTTTTAATGATTTTTTAGCATCAAGAGTATAGCCACTAACACTCAAGGTTGCAATTGTAGACCTTCGTGACGACAAGCAATTTTTCCAAGACCATCCTGGTGCTACATCAATATCAACGGCTCAAGTAAGGAGCACCAAAATGTTATTCTTCTTGTGATATAAGCATTTACTATGTTTGTTTGGAATCTTCGTGAATTATCAATGTGGAAACTTGAGTTGGCTAATACTTCTTTGTATCTATATCATCAAAGTGTTTTGACACACTTGTGCAAGTAAGGTTTGCCTTTGTGTTGGTCTTGGAGAATAGAAAGGTTTTCAAGTCCTTAAAGACACCCTTCAAGGTGGGGTATGGTGTTTTGATGTGAGAGTTCTTACTTGTAGGGGTCTCGGTTGGGAAATAAAAACGCCTTAGGTTTGTTCCAGTGTGGCTTGCCACTTAGTCTCATGTATTAGCTTAGAACTGTAATGAAGTAGTAACTTCATTAGTTAGAATTAAGGATTATGGTCATGGGCTCAAGTATAAAGGGGACTCATGGACCACTGTTGGATCTTTTGATCATTTGACATTTGAGTGAACCTTGGAGTCTTGAGCTACCACACTTTGGCTTATGGAAGGCTATTTCCATTCTCATGGTGGGAGATCAAACCACTTAGGCATTATGTGTGATTCTTGCTAATTGATTTGTCCCATATCTTAGCTTCTTAACCTTGCTTAATCTTGCATTAGTGATTCTCCATATCAATTGGAAGACACTATGGATGCATTGGGGGAGCATGATGATGCCTTGGGACAAGTGTCAAGAGAAGTTGGAGAAGAAACTATGATGGGTAGTGTCCAAAAATCCACTTCTCATGGAGTCAATCCTCTTCCAACCATTTCCAATGACATTCTTGTTCACATGCTTGTGCATAAATTCGATGCCCTTACTCAAAGCATTCAATCCATGGATGCCAACATTGTGACCAAATTTGAGGCTATGGAGACCAACTGGAATACACAAGGAGGAGGTCTATCTACTCATAGAGAGGGCAAGCAAGCAATGAAGGAACCTCATGAAGTCACCATGAAGACTACACTACATGTGAGCTTTATGGCGGATGTAAGAAGACGTCATGAAGTCACCATGAAGACCACACTACATGTGAGCTTTATGGCGGATGCAAGAAGACATCATGGGAAAGTACCAAAAAGCTTTCCAACGCAGCCTAGTTCTTCACACATGCATGGGAGACTTCATATTGTTTCCAGTGAATCAATGAGCATGGGTTTTGGTGATGCTAGGAGGGTTCTAATACCACCCAATCCAATTCAGTCCATACATGTGGAAGAAGATGCTATGGGGAGTAATGTGTTGCAAATGAACATATTCACATGCAAAGAGTGGTTTATGCTCGTTCGGTGGAACTTCCCCCTTCATCAAGAAGGAATACAAGGATTTTGCTCAATTCCTATCTTCTTACAACCAATGGCAAAAGCACAAGTTTCCCAACAACAAAGATGATCCCTCTTCTACCATTCTAAAGGATATGAAAGACAAGGTAACCCTTTCTAAATTCAAGGGAGGAGTGGACTATGAAGATGGAGACTTATTTTCAACTTTACCCAAAAAGTGAAGAAGATAAGGTTCAATTTGTCTCATTGCATATGGGGAAGACTATGCACACCAATGGTGGAGACACTTGGTGAAAGGAGGGAACACACCTCACTCTTGGAAAGAGTTAAGAAGAGAGATGAACATGGCATTCATTTCACCCTTAGTGCTTGATAGATACCATGAGCAATGGTATGAGCTTTCTCAAAAGGGCATGGTAGTAAGGGAGTACATAAAAAGTTGTATGAAGTTATCCATGTATGTGGAAGGGCTCAATGGGCAAATGAAGATGAAGAAGTTCATACATGGATTGGATTCCTTCATTAAGGCGGATGTATTGGCTCAAAGGCCAATTACTCTCAAGGAAGCTATGAGATTGGCGGAGCTTTATGAGCCTAAATACAGAAAATCACAGCCCACTTCATGAAGGATGCATACAAGCCACCAAATACCTCTTCTAACATAAGCAGAAACCCTCTCTCTACACCACCCGCTTCCATTCCTAGATTTCCAACTATATATGGGGGTGGACAGTCCAAGAGTGAAGCTCACTTTGATTCAAAGAAAGAACTTCAACAAGACTCAAAGAATGAATGACCCAAAGATTGATGAGTTGAGAAACAAAGTCTTATGCTTCAAGTGCAAAGAGAGATGGTCACCCGGGCATGTGTGCAAAGCTAAGAAGGTAGTGGGGCCACTATGATCCTCATGGATGAAGAAGAGGATGCTGAGGAGTCTAAGGATGTTGAAGAGTTTGAAGATTGCCATGAAGTAACACTAGATGAGGAGTCAAATGAGGACAATTTGGTAAGTGATATGACACTTCAAAATTCTGAAAATTGGAAATTTTCAGCTTGTGGATGCTCTATAACTCAAGAGCTTATGGCGGGATGCAAGTGTCCAAACACCCTAAGGTTGATGGGATCCATCAATTTGAGAGTTGCTCACATTCTAGTGGATTGGGAGAGCACCCATAGCTTTATCAATTCCAAGTCTCTTACTCATAAACATGCAATGCCATCTCTTTTTCTGTAACCTTTCTACTCTCAAAGGCAATAACTCCATGCTCTTGATATAAAACAGCCCCAAGTCCTCTTCCACTTGCATTCACTCTCACATAGAAACTCTTGGAGAAATCGGGACAAACAAGAATAGGGGCCGATGTAAGTAAAGCTTTGAGCTCATTGAAGCTTTTGTCGGCAATAGAATCCCAAAAGAAGACTTCCCCCTTGAGAAGATCAGTAAGAGGTGCCGCTATTGATGCATAATGCTCCATGAATCTTCTATAGAAAGAAGATAACCCCAAAAATCCTCTCCATTGAGTTGAATTGCTTGGTGTTGGCCAATCTTTGACACATGCCACCTTCTTTGGATCCACTCTTATGCCATTCTCTCCCACCAAATGCCCAAGATATTACACTTCATTGACCATGAATGAGACTTTTCTCTCTTTTGCAAATAGCTTGTGCTTCCTTATCACTTCAAACACTTACTTCACATGAGATAGGTACTCTTCTTTACTCTTGCTATATATCAATATATCATCGAAGAACACTAGCACAAACTTGAATAGAAAAGGAGACAATACCCTATTCATCAATGCTTGGAAAGTGGCTGATGCATTTGTAAAACCAAAGGACATGACCATAAAGTGAAACAACCCTCTTTCAGTCCTAAATGCGGTCTTCTCTTCATCACCCTCCTCCATCCTTATTTGATGGTATCCGGATCTTAAATCAATCTTGGTGAAAAATCTTGCTTCCTTGAGCTTATCCAAGAGAACATCAATGCGTGGAATGGGATACCTATTCTTGATTGCGACTTTGTTCAAGTCACAATAATCAATGTACATGCGAAAGGACCCATCCTTCTTCTTCACCCATAGAACAAGACAAAGTGAATCACGATTGTGAGGGTTGAATAAGACCCATGGAAACTAAATCTTGCACTTGCTTTGCCACTTCCTCTCTTTCCACCTTGGACAACCGATAAGAAGGCTTGTTGAAGGCCTTTGCATTCGGTTCAAGTACAATGGTATAATCAATTTCTCTCTTAGGAGGCAAACTCTTTGGCACTTGAAAATATCTTCAAACTCCTTAAGAAGGGCTGCCATATCTTTTTCCATATGTTGTCCATTGCTTTCCATCCCTTCTTGAGTAAGATGCAACACATAGATAGTGCCAAGAGTCTTGAGTTCCCTCTTAAGTTATTTTGGGGTGATCAAAGAGAGCTCTTTTAAGTGATTTCCAGCAAGGGTTACTTGTTGTCTATGATGTTTAAAGATCATAACACCTTGTTGAAGATTCATGTGAAAATCACCCAATGTTAACAACCAATCACACCCCAATATTACATCAATAGGACCCATGTCTAAGACCACCAAATCACCTTCCCAAGTGTATGAAGAGGATAAAATCACCTTAACAAAAAGGGCATACCATCTTAGTCTCCTCATTTTCCCCATTAGCCACTTGTACTTGAAAGGTTATAGGTAGCTTCACTGGAGTAAGCTTCAGAAAGTAGAGATGCTTGCTATCCTTCATGCTATCAAGAAGTAGCATCATTACTTGTACGGTTCTCACTTTAAGGTGAGAAGTGATCATAGGGTGCTGAAATTTTTCTTATCCCAACCAACTCTCTCTTCCAAGCAAAAGAGGTGGCTTGCCACTCTTCAAAGTTATGATTTTGAGATATCATACACACTGGACAAGAATAATGTAGTAGCGGATGCATTGTCAAGAATGTGGGCTTGCACTATGGCATCAATTATGGAGGTTTATAGTGATCGGATTAAGGAGATTCAAGAGGAATACCTCCTAAATGAGGCTGCTGTCCACATTTACAGGAACAGCAAGGTAATCATGAAGATATTCCTCATTACAAGTTTCACAACAATCTCTTATGGTACAAGGATCGAATGTATCTTGTTTCTGCCTCATCCTACATACCAAGGTGCTTCATGAGATGTATTCTTCTCCACTTGCTTGACATCTTGGTGTATTGAAGACATATGACAAAGTGAGCAAGAGTTTCTTTTGGAAAGGCATGTGGAGGGATGTCAAGAAGTTTGTGATGGAATGTCCTTCATGTCAAAGAAACAAGGATAGCCATTAACTACCTGGTGGTCTACTTCATCCTCTATCCATTCCAGATGGGAAGTGAACTCACATATCAATGGATTTCATTACGGGTCTTCCCAAGACTAAGCATGGGTAGGATCAAATATTTGTGGTGGTTGATGGGCTTACCAAATTAGCCTACTTCATTGCTTCCAAGGTCACATATGGAGCATCTCAAATTGCCAAACAATTCATGGAGCATGTATGCAAGTTGCATGGTTTGCCACTCAACATAGTGTGTGATAGAGACAAGAAGTTCATGTGGACTTTTTGAAGATCTTTGTATGAGAGGACACACAAATTACTCTATCTACAGTCTATCATCCTCAAACGGATAGGCAAATGGAGTGTACCAACAAGTGTCTTGAGGTGCACTTAAGGCATTATTGTCATGATATACAAGCTTCATGGGATGAATGGTCGCATCTTGCTGAATTTTGCCATAATTCAAGCAAGCGTTTGAGCATTGGGATGTCTTCTTTTGAGGCTTTTTATGGATATCAAGTGCATGTGCCTTCAATAGCCTTTCAAGAAGACAAGGTAGTCAACCCATTGGCTAAAGAAGAGTTGGAGAGAATGAGGCAACTTCTTGAACTAAGTAAGAGCAAAATGAAGAAAGCCCAAGAGGTCATGAAGACTAATGCGGATGAGGATAGGCATAATGTGAAGTTTCAAGGAGATTATGTACTCTTGAAGCTACCCAAGAGCTGTCACAACACTCTCAAGGGGTCTACCAATCCTAAGTTTACTCATAGGTACTATGGTCCATTTCTAGTACACAAAAGGGATGGGGATTTGGCCTACAAGCTTAACCTTCCCTCTTCTACAAGAATCCACAATGTGTTTCATGTATCTAATCTCAAGAAGTATCTGGGTTCTATACCTCATAAAGTGGAAGAGCTTCCACCTATGGCGGAAGAATAGGAGATCATTTATGAACCGGAGAGGATTGTGGAAAGAAAAACAAGAGAGTTGAGGAATATAAGCATAGAGGAGTTCCTCTTCAAATGGAAGCATTTACCTTTGAATACATGGAAACCACTTACTTATATGCAACAACAAGGTCTATCTATGGAGGATGTTTCTTGACCATGTGGCATGATTTTCATGGACTTTTTGCCTCGTATATTGAGAGATATACATTCTGTAATTTTCTGGACAGATTTTGCAGAGGCAATTTTGAGAGTCTTTTCGCTATCCTAGTGAACTCCAATGGCTATTGTGATGGAGAATTATGATGAGGGATGCTTTGACATTGTACATAACTCATTTCAATTTCAAGGTGTTTTCATGGAGGAATCGCAAGGGCTTTCAACAATGACATGGATGTCAAGATAGTCTTCTACATAGGAGATTGATGGTTATTTTTCATTGGATAGTCAAAGCTTATGGACTGAAGTTTTATAAGAATGATTGGAGGCTTATTCAATCATTTCTTTGGAAACTCTATTCATGGGACCATTCGGAAGACCAAGAACATTTCTTTTCTTATATTTGGAGGATCTAGTCCCACACCGACTATGCTATCGATATGGCTACTTTTGGGATCTTCCATTTACACTTATGATCTTATGGACATGATGGAACCTTCACTTCTCATTGATGTATAATTGTATCTCTGGAGGTTTGACAGAAACTCAGTATACGAAGGGCTTTGTGTGAATATATGCTCTTATGTGTGTGTGTGTGAGAGCATATCTTGATACGGAGTTCTACATCCACCATTAGGCACTGATGACGTTAGTGGGGATGTCGTAGTATCTAGTCCATGCTATGCATAATGAAGTCGATAGTTATATAGTCTTGTGGGTTGACTACCATGAGTATATAACATGCACGTTCCTAAAAGGTGAATTTGGGCATGTTCCTGGATTCATCTAGGTATATATAATAGATTTTGAGGACAAAATCTTTGGGAAGGGATGGTTTGTAATGAAGTAGTAACTTCATTAATTAGAATTAGGGATTATGGTCATGGGCTCAAGTATAAAAGGGGGCTCATGGGCCACTATTGGATCTTCTGATCATTTGACATTTGAACGAACCTTGGAGCCTTGAGCTACCACACTTTGTTTTATATAAGGCTATTTTTATTCTTATGGTGGGAGATTAAACCACTTAGGCATTATGTGTGATATGTGTGTGATTCTTGCTAATTGCATACTAATCTACATGATGATTTGTTCCATATCTTAGCTTCTTAACCTTGCGTAATCTTGTCTTAATCTTGCATTAGTGATTCTCCATTTCAAGAATCTTGGTTGTTTTAGGATTGCTTTATATCGAGAGCTGATTCTAAATGATTGTCAATCTTGAGAGCTGATTCTTTTTTTCTTTTTTTTTTGGGAACATAAGATAATTATATTTATAAGATGAGAACAGCCATATACAAAAGGCCTCTTTTTACACTAGTCACACCCATCCTACTTCCAATCACTATTAAGCAGGTTACAAATTTGGTCCCATCTCTCCTCCTTCCAAAGAGAAGATGAATGTTCCCAAGATACATGATAGCCCAACTGCAACATGCCACAAGCAGAGAGTCAGTAGTGCAATGCTTCGGAGTCTGTTCCTCCCTTAGTCCATATCTTTATATCAATTGTCATGCCAATAGGATTCTCAATTAGGGCCAGAAATGTATAAACCGGCTTCTTCTTCTTCTCCAAATACCATCTCCTGGTTTTAGGTTTAAACTTTGGGTACCTTGCCGTCAGGTCTTTCCCAATGTAACCTTGCCACATGTCAAAATTTGTTAGTATGTACTAATATCTCAGCAGCCTGAAAGCAACTCAACCTATCCCAACCTGTAAGACCTAAACTATCTCAACAAAAGAATTATCATTCATTTTATTAACACAATATATAGACCAACATTGATGCACACATCTATACATCAGCTCTATCACATCCAGCCCTTGATTGGACCCTTTTTGGAACACTAGCCAGTTCCTGGAGTCCAAATCTCCCAGAGGCAACAATATCTAATAAGACAATACCAGATTAATAGCCTCTTCAGCTTCAGTCAATCTACCCAACAGCCAGTCCCCCCAAGTCCCCTTTACCTCTATGCAACATAGTATCCATTTATCAATCCTATCCCAAGCCCCCTAATAGCGGGGTAACCCCAAAAGGCATGTCTTCCATCTTCAATTGCTGTTCTACATCTACGACAGATTCTAGATGTGAAGTTCCTCTGTAATAGTTTGTATCCAATAGGAAGAGCCCACATAAAGACCTTCCACAGAAAAGTCTGAGCCTTCACAAATCCAGCTCCCATAGCAGTTTCCATCTCTTCATCCAAGTATTAAGGTTCCACCTTACCTTCCAAATTTTGTTGCAGTACAGCACATTAACCTCACTCTTGCTCATCTCTTTATACAAGGCCTTGGTAGTCACCTTATCCAACTTCACTCCATTGAACCAAGACCAATCGTTCAGCCAACCAGTCTCATTGAAGGCAGTGGAAACCCAACCCTTCTCAATTTCCTCCAGGGCATGTCTTACCACCTATAGGTCCCTTTGCTATAGCCCAAACTCGTCCCCTTTTTCCTCAGCCTACTCACCAGCCCTCTTTCACAAGCATCCTCCAGAGCCACAATTAAGAATGGTAAATAACAAAGGGGCCAGAGGACATCCCTACCTCACAGATCTTTTGATTTCAAATCCCCTCACTAATCTTCCATTCAACAGCAGCTTGGATTGACCTCTAGCAGTGAGAGTGTATATGCAAGTGGCCATCCTGCTTCCAAATCCCAGCTTTTCCATGACCCTAGCTACAAAGGACCAATGGACCTTGTCATAAGTTTTCTCCAGATCCAACTGGAGAATTACACACTTTTGACCAGTTCTCTGAGCCACTTTCTTACCCAACGTGGCAGAAAAGATGTTGTCATATTTGGATCTTCCTTTAATAAATCTGTATTGTTCCTGGAGATCACCTCTTGCAAAACATGGCTGATCCTCAATGCAATGACCTTTGCTAATAACTTGTAAACCACAGTAAGCAGAGTGATAGGTTCTCTAATGGTTGAACCTGTGACAAGCAGCTTGTTTAGGGATTAGCTTCACAATTCCTTCCCTCAAATCATTATCCAGCCTTCCTATGCCAAAGGCATTCTTACATGTGGTCCACACCAAGTCCTTGAGAGAGGGCCAAAAGGCAATGAATAATTCCACTAATAACCCATCCCACCTAGGAGACTTCTCCTTCCCAAGTTTCTGTAAAGCCAACCAACATTCTTCCATTTCCACTTCTCTTTCCAACCATCTAGCTCTATTAGTCTCCACACTCTTACTAACCATGCCTAACAAATTGCTCTTTGCCTGAAACCTTCTTTGGGAACAATCCTCCCTCAGGCTCAAAGTGGACCGAAGGAACTCCACCCATTTAAGGGCAATCTGATCAATATCACCAACCTCTTGACCTCTCTCATCCCTAATCTGTCCTAACACTTTGATATTCCCTTTCTCCTTAGCTAAACCAAATAGGTATCTGGCTGGCTTCCACCTGTCTCCCTTTTCTCTTTCTCTAGCCAACTTATCATCTTCTCTCTTCAAATAAGCCTAAGGGCTGAGTTGGTAAACTAAGGGCTGAGGAGAAGAGACAGGAGAGGAGGGTCTGGGGTGAGTTGTTGGAGTATTTACAAAGGAAGAGACAGGTTGGAGGTCTTTCTGAGGCGGAGGTTAATCAATACATTGAGTGCCAGGTTTATTGAGAGCTGATTCTAAACGGTAGAAGAACATTTAGAAGGCAATTCAGGTCTGTTTTGCCCAGATCTAGTACAGGGTATGAGAGAATATTGGTGGACAACTTTTCTTTCGTTATTAAGAACTCAGCTAAGTGCACTAAGAGAGACTAATTCCCTGATTGCTGAATCTTTAGACTACAACTTGCTGATTAGGCATTGTCTTGCAACTTGCAAGGCACCTGGGTCCTGTCTGCAGCACCTTACATGAGCAGACTTGACATTGAGGTACTGCTCTTGCAAGGTGCCTATCTTCTGCCTTCAACCGGCTGTTCTATGTTCTGATTTCCAATACTTACAAGCCTTTAGGTTCTAGCTTCAGGCGTTTGCTCTTGGTCCGTTTTTATTTCTGCTGTATGCTCCTAGGATGTGAGGCACGTCTCTTGTCTCCTATGTGATCAGGAGCTGGCCTTATCTGCATGGCCTTTTGCAAGGTATGTGTGTAGCAGTGGTACAGTTCCCTTTTAGAGTTGTCACTTTCTGTCCATACGAGCTCATTGTCATTGACACTTAGTCCTGCTTTAGTAGTTCTAATTTATGCAAAATTGGGTGTATCATCCAAATCAGAAGCAAGCCAGGCCAAAAGAATGCATTTTTGTAGGATAAATTGGGGTTGTGAGGATGGAGTCAGTCCTCACAGCTAGTTAGTGTGACTCGGAGCACCACAGGCTTGGAGGGTATTGACTTGTTTTGGTGAAAGCAGCAATCTGTTTGTAGCCATTTGTTGACATCCTAAGGGGAAAATCCTTGAAACCAGAAGTGAGTTACTTTTAATAACCTTCAATCATCACTGCACTCAACCCTGTTCTAGTGGATGGTGGAGGTTTGTCATGGATCCCCAACTGTATAGCCCATTGCTGTTGACACTTTCAGTCCTGATCTTGTGGCTCTGATCTATGTAAGTAAGATGGCCACTTACGTGCCCGCCCAAGATCTACTCACACAACAACGTCCGTGAAGCAATCCAAGTACCTGTAAATTAATGGTCATGCACTCATCCATTTTACTAAGAGGACAGAGATGGGTTTGAATAGCACTCGCCACCCAACATAGGCTACAAACCGGATGCAATGGTAAAAACCACACCCAAGCTAGAGACCATGCAAGCCTGATCAGATTCACACCACAAAGGCATGCATGTCCCATACCATGCACCCCTAGATGAGCCACGACCCAGCTATATATAACCCAATAATCCAGTTCACACTAATATGAACTGTCTGTCCTCATCGATGCTTACTGAGTCCCACCAAGGAACTCTCTAAAATGAGCCACGGCCCAGCTATCTGTAACCCAAAAGGCCAATTCAATGCTAGCCTTGTTATGTCTGGAAAATGGGACACAACAATTAAGTCCTTAGTGATTATTTTGTCCTAAAAGTGAACTTTGTCTGGCCTCAATGCTAGCCTTGTTATATCTGGAAAATGGGTTAAGTTTTTTTGGTTCAAATTGCTAGCCTTTTCTGCCATAGGCAGTTGTACGTGTGAGAAATGTAAGATATGCTTCTTAACTATGCAGGGGGAGCAGTTAAAAAAGCAAATTGGGGCTGCTGCTTTTATTGAGTGTAGCTCAAAAACACAACAAGTAACGCCTTTCCTTTCGTAGGATTTATCTCATGTTTTCCTGCCATTTGGATTTGTCCTTAAATCTCCACTTCTCATTTGGCAGAATGTTAAAGCTGTTTTTGATGCTGCCATAAAGGTGGTTCTACAGCCACCCAAACAGAAAAGGAAAAAGAAAAAGTCACATCATAAGAGTTGTGCGATTTTGTGAAGAAACAAATCGATGATTTTGGTGGTAAGCAGCTATACACAGCTGCAAATCACATCGCTGTGTAGAATGAAAAAGACAGGTTATGGTTAATGACTGTTTTTAACAAATATAGTTATGTTTATCTATGGGGCTTCAAATCTTGTGTGCTTGTCCCCGAAAGTTCTTTAGTCTGAAGGCAGCTACAAAGGTCTGCTTAGCTCCCCACTTGAGAAGATCATGGAAGCAGTGCTTAAGCTCAATCAAATGAACATGATTCATCTGCTTCCTGTTGCAGCAAGAAAAGTTTTAAACCTCATAATTTTAGCAGTTTCGAAGTTTGTGCTTCTCCTAGCTTGGTTCTCACCATTCTCCACTATAATTGTTCCAACCTTTAAAGATAGGATCCTTTAAAAATCACCCTCCCCTTTTTAATCAATTATTTATTGTCGTTTGTAAAGCACTGACTTCAGCAGAGGCTTAATCCATCATTGTTTTCTGATTTTGAAAAGTGTGCTTTGTTTTGTCAATGCTCGTGTCATGACAATAGTGTGACTTTCATATATGTGTATTTGTTTAGTTAATCTCGTGAAAGCTTAAAATTATTTTTCTATGCTAGGTGAGAAAGATGATGTGTGGGTTAGAGTGACTTTTGTGGTTAAAGGACTAGATGGGGAGTGGATGTGCGGTGGATGGTTTTGTGCTACCTCCATGTAATGTTTGTTGAAACTTTTGTGAACTTTTTTTAAGATCAAGACTAGTCTCATACACTTGGTATGCTTGAGAGGTATGAGCTATCCATAGGAGGAGAGCACATTCAGTTGTAAGCATATTATCATGTTGTTTTATTTGATAAGCATGGGCAATGATTACGAATAATTTCTTGGAATCACATAAGGGGGTAAAATGTAAGAGACTATGTTAACCACTCTGCGAGTTAACATGGTTTTGCTCGCCCGTCCTATTGTGACGCACTTCGTTATCTTATCAGCATGTAACGGAAGTCCATTCTTTGTAAGACGGCGTTGGGATCTATGAAGTAGCCTTGCCTTGAGCTTAATGCTAAATAGGGAAGGCACAAACTTCGTGTACATACTTGCTTAAGGTTAGAACTAGTGGCCATGGATCTTTAGCCATTTGTGTATAAGTCGTTTTTGACATTAAGCAATACATATTGATTCCCTTATAATAGAATACTTGTGAGCTCTCCCTCTTCTCTAGTCGCTTGCTTACTTGTGTTTATTGGATTCTTGCATAGTTTGATGGTTGCATGCATGGAGTCTAGGTCACTCCTCTCTCTCTCTCTCTCATGAGCTTCTCTTGTTCACATCTCTTCTGAGTGAGAATATCATGTGGGTCACCTCCTCTAAGATGAATGAAGCACTACCTTCACTCCCATAGTCACGGTGTGGGACAGCAAGGAGAGGATGTGTAGAAGTCGGACCAGTGTACCCACACGAAGTTTTTTCTTGCGGCTCTGTGGCAAAGTACCGAATGACACTTGTTTCAACATAGGCTAAGCTAAGCTATTGTCTTAAATAAATTTGGCGTCGTTGACAAGGACTAGCCTAAGCCTTCGCTTCTATTTCCCTTTGTCTGTGGCTATTAGTTTTATCCAATATCATCTAGTATCGAATAGGGGGTTATCTTTTGGAGGTTCTTGTTTTGCATTAGATTGACATTCTATTTATAAGATTAGAAGGAGAAACCTTAATTTCATTAGTGATTTGCATTAGATTTGAGTCCATAACGCTTAAATCTGGTTGCACATCAAGCTAAAAGGTGGCTTAGCTTTGAAAACATAAGTTTTAAGTTAGTAATTATGCATATTTTTTTTATTTTTTGCTCTCTTTAAGTTCACTAATCTCACTAACATAGATTAATAATAATTAGTAAAAATTAAGAGAGTTTATGGTTTTTTTTGAGTTTTTTTGATGGATAAGGGTTTTATCTAATAATGCTAACTTACCTCTGCAAAGTAATTAAGCAAAAGAAATAAGATTAAGCTACAAAAATTAAAAAAATAGTCTAGGTTTAAGTAAAAGTCCTTGATTAGGCTCTCTAATCACTCAAATCTCAAGTGTTTTCACTCAAACAAATAGTAATCCTACTCTAAACACAAAGCTATGCATAAATCACAACAAAACATCAAAATCAAGCATACAAACATAAAAAAACTGCATGCCAAAGAGTTTATCTGGCCACCAAGCTATGGAGATGTTGTCGAATTCGAATCAAAGATGGCTTTGACAAGTAGTGGATTGGCGCTCCTCGACAGCGGCACAAAAGATGTTAAGGAAGCCCTACCCTAACGTGTCATTTGGGAAGTTGCCTATCCACTGAGCTTGAGCTAGGCTCAAGAGCTCCACCATAGTCGCGCGTCATCGTCGTTCTCCCGCACTCGTTCATGCCGAGGCGGTTGCTCTAATCCAACCACCTCTCTCACGAAAATCGTGTGGGATCTTCACGGAAGATGATCGTGTTGGTAGCCTAATCACTCAAGCAAGACGGAGAGAAGAAGAAAGAGGGAAGCATGAGAGAACAAGTGATTAGCACTAATCACTCCCAAACCCTAACCCTAAGCACACCACACATGTTAGACTAGAGTTGCAAGAGAGGGGGAGAGAGAGAGAGAACACTCCACTTCCATTGCACAAATGAGACAATAGGTTACAAAAACAAGAGAAATTGGCTTTTATAGTCCCAAGTCTTTTCCCACTAGGTCGTTGGGAATAAGTGACCCGAGGCACCCAAAACATAGTTACAAGGCTTTTCTCTATGGTTTGGCCAACTGACCAAGATCCTATTTTCTGTCCTTCGAAGCTGAATACTTGGGAGCATCTTTAGGGTGTTTCCCTCATCAAATGACATGATTTATAATATAGTACATGCGCCCATTACATAAGTGTGTGTACAAACATAGTTTGTCGTAGGAATTTGTTAACCAATATGTGGTTAACAGCTAGGAAAGGGGAGGTTGTTCACACTTTTTATACATTTGAAATCCCTGCCTTTAGCCTAATGGAATCTCACATTATGTATGGCGATGGGCCCAATTGATATAATATATGCCCAGCTCATAAAGCTTGTATGTATGAGTAGAGATAGGCTATGGACACACCCACTTAAGTTGGGCAGCCAGGAAAAGACCCTTGTATATATACAACTTTTGATAATGTGAATAGGGAAAACAACTATGTTCTCTTGAGCTCTTACCCTCTTTCTTGCTTGTGTGGTATGCATGCGTGTGTGAGTGCATGTGGTGTGTTGAGTGTGCATGTGCTAAATAGCTTAAGTTAAAGAGTGATTAAGCTAGAGTGGAGCGAAAAGTGGTTCAAGCTTTCTAGCTTAACGATTGCCATTGGAAGGGATGCCATGAAGAATTGAGAATCGAGAAAGGGTCAAACAAGAGGGATTAACACTCCTCTTGGCATCTTTTACCTCTACTATTGGGACTTCCATGATCCAAGATAAATCAACTATGTTCCCTTGAGATCTTACCCTCTTGCTTGCTTGTGGTATATGCATGCTTATGTGAGTGCATGTGGTGTGTTGAGTGTGCATGTGCTAGACAGCTTGAGTTAAAGAGTGATTGAGCTAGGTGGAGTGGAGAGTATTTCAAGCTTTCTAGCTTAACCATTGCCATTGGAAGGGGTGAGATGGAGGATTGAGAGTAGAGGAAGGGTTCAAACAAGAGGGATTAACACTCCTCTTGGCCTCTTTTGCCTCTACTATTGGGACTTCCATGATAAGTGGCTTTCCACTGTCCTATGATTTTTTACATAAGGACAAGAAGGTTCTTTAACATGAATAGAGCCCATTGGTGAATTTGGGCTTAGGAGGATCGTGGTGCCTCTCATTTCCAGGGGTTCCTCCTCCACCCACATCTACATTTATTTGGCTCATTTCTTCCCAAAGCTCCTTGCTTGAGATAGATTCAAAGGCATCTTGCCGTTTTAATAGGGAAGCACCATCGTGTGCCGAATGTTGGGTGCATTTGAGAAAGTATGGTTTGAGACATTACAATCGACTGGATTGCATTTCCAACAATCTTAAACCAAGTTTATATCAAAGAGAAATTAATCTTTAGCGCTCACCACCACAGAGTGATTAGCTCGCTAGATGAGCGGGTTTGGTAACAACAATATTTAGAAATAATGTGTTAAGGAGATGCTATTCACTAAGCCCATTGGTGAATTTGGGACTAGGAGGACCATGAAGCCTCTCATCGAGGGGGAGGGGGGGTCCTAGCTCGGTTTGGCTTATTTCTCTCCTCAAAGCTCCTCAATTGAGATAGATTCAAAGGAGTCTTGCCTTCTTAAGAGGGAAGCACTCTCTCGAGTGTTGACCAAAGATTGGGTGGGCTTGATGCAAAAACCTGGTTCAACATCATTGAGAACGATAATCTATTCGATTGTAGTGTATCAAATCACCTCAAAAAGTTTCTCAAGAAATCGGTGTGCTCATTAAGTGATTGTTGGCTTGGTATAATAGGTTTGGTAATGACGATATTTGAAAATAATGTGTTATTTTTTTTAAGTTTACATTTTTTATATTTTTTGAATCTTTTTTTGACTCACGTCACGTTTTATTGACTCACATCACGGATGGTTGACTTACATGTGGTGGGCTCACCCATGGTTAACTCACGTTTGGTGGGCTTATGTTTGATGGCCTTATAAAAATTTGGAGCAACTTGGCTCACATGAAGTTGTGGACTCACGTCACAGCTAGCTGGACTCGTCTCCTACGGCTAGCTAGACTCACAGATTTTGTATGAAATGGCTCATGTAGGTCTGGTGAATTAGTCTGTAATTAGACTAATTAGAGTGGCAGTAATGTTCTAAACACTTGCCTTGGCCCAAATCCTTGTTGAGTCCACTCCCATTAGGCCTTAATTAGCAAGAATTAGCACTAATTAGGTCTCATTTGTCTAATTTTTTCTCTTTTGAGTGGGTTAATTAGAGACCTAATTATCAAGATTAATTAGGGATGATCACATCATTGGATTAGCATAAACATTGCTAATCCATCTATCAAATCCCCATCCCTAAACTCATCACTA
The DNA here is from genome assembly GCF_041138505.1 of Cibotium barometz. Taxonomy (NCBI): domain Eukaryota; kingdom Viridiplantae; phylum Streptophyta; class Polypodiopsida; order Cyatheales; family Cibotiaceae; genus Cibotium; species Cibotium barometz. Next base: position 22,195,335 of record NC_141109.1, read on the forward strand.
TTTAAGATTAATTAGAGGGCAAAGAAGAGAGTTAAAAAGTGATTAATAGTGGAATTAAGAAGATTAATCATTAAGTTAGAGTCTAAGTTAGTCGAAATCCACTAATTTAGAGATAGTCCTTAACTTTAGCCCTTTCCCACCTACCTTGCATTAATGAGGGGATCTTAGTTGTCTCCCACTCACTTCTCTCCAAATTTGAAATTCAAATTTTAAACTTTTGCCACAGCCATTCACACCTAAGGTCACGGGTGTACACTTCTAAGCATACGACAGTACGAGCCCCAAAAAAAGTTTTTTTAAAATATTTTTAATATTTTTTAAAATGATGTAATTTTATTTATTTATTTTTACCACGACCGTACCTTCCTTAGCCACAAGCATACCAACCTAAGCGTACGATCGTGCCAACCTAAGCGTATGGATGTACCGTCCCAAAAAATATATATATTTTTATAAAAATTACCATGGTCGTACCTTCCTTAGTCGGCTGTATCAACCTTAGCCATGGGCGTACCAACCTAAGCGTACAGTCGTACCATCCTAAAAAAATATATATTAAAAAATTAATTAAATTTTTTTGCCACAATCGTACCAACCTTAGCGTCGGGGGCGTACCAACCTAAGCGTACTGAAGTGCCATCCCAAAAAAATTTTAAAAAATTACCACGGCTGTAGCTTTCTTAGACACGCCATACCAACCTAAGCGTACAGCAAACCTAACCTAAGTATACGGACGTACCTTCCTCGATTTTTTAAAAAAAAACTAAAAGTTTTAAAATTTCTAAATCTTTACTAGTGCTAATGGTCTACCTCCCCAACTCACTAAGGTCATTTATATATGCATAAAACGCCTCAAAAGACCATTTTTAATCTTAAGGGTATGTTCATGTGCGAGGCAAAAGAGAGCCAAACCTCCTATTTCGAGACCGCACGCGCACCGGTGAAGCTTTTCTAAGCTTCCCTGCACATGTTTAGCCGTGAGGGCGAAATGATTTTTGAAGAGCCCTCATCTAGTGGGACCCCTCCATACCTGCACCCCAATGTGGATAGATGCCCAGAGCACACTCACGTACCTTCTTCTCTATCCATGGATCTATTCCCACCCCTCGCCCTTGCACCACCTCCCCTTGCACCACAACTTGACGTTTCGAGCTTAGCACAAGCTATAGGAAGGGGAGTGCCACAACACTTGCACCCACAAACATCACATACAAAACCTATGTGGGCGAAAATTTTCGTACTTCTGCCGAAATTCCATGGAGTTGGAGACCTGTATTCCACATTGAGGTCTTTAATCAAATACCATTTGAAATTTTCGACGATGCAACCAAAGTCTATCTCCTGGGACTCGCCTTGAAGGCAAGGTAGTGTAAAGGTTCCAATCCTTGGACCCTCGGCACAAAGGCACTTTCAAAGCAATGAGAGAGGCCTTCATACTTGGCTTTGCACCCTACATGCCCAAATGAAGCCCCATCAGCTAATTGTTCCAATTGGAACAAAAACCCGAGGAAACATTACATGACTATATCACACACATTAAGTACCTTAATTCGCATTGCGAAGAGAAGGAAAAATTGGGTGACAAGCACTAAATGGACCGTTTTCTCTTGGGCTTGCACAATCCAAGGCTACACAATCACATGTTGGTCAAGGACCCCTCCACCTTTGATCAGGCCTAAAAATGGGAGATCTTTCTTGATGACAACATGCGGGAAAGCTATTCCACGCAATTGGCCACCATCGCGCCAACAATGACAACCCAAAGCTAATTTGTAACATTACCTTCCTCTCCTCCCGGACCCCAAGCCTTACTAGTGGCACCACCCTAAACTAACTACTCACACAAAATGCCACCACGACCTTCTCCAATGCCAATCTTTCCATTCCAACCATTGCCTCTCCAGGCAAACCCTATTGCTCATGGAAAGATTCAAACCTGGTCCATTGCTAAACCTGTGGAGCCCATGTACTCTGCCATCCATGAGGCACCCCTAACACATCAAAAACCCGAGGAAACATTACGCAACTATATCACACACATTAAGTACCTTGATTCGCATTGCGAAGAGAATGGACCGTTTTCTCTTGGGCTTGCACAATCCAAGGCTACACGACCACATGTTGGTCAAGGACCCCTCCACCTTTGATCAGGCCTACAAATGGGAGATCTTTCTCGATGACAACATGCGAGAAAGCTATTCCACGCAATTGGCCACCATCACGCCAATGACAACCCAAAGCTAATTTGTAACATTACCTTCCTCTCCTCCCGAACCCAAGCCTTACTAGTGGCACCACCCTAAACTAGCTACTCACACAAAATGCCACCACGACCTTCTCAATGCCAATCTTTCCATTCCAACCATTGCCTCTCCAGGCAAACCCTATTACTCATGGAAAGATTCAAACCAGGTCCATTGCTACACCTATGGAGCCCATGTACTCTGCCATCCTTAAGGCACCCCTAACACATCATCTCCCTTTGCCAGTGCCTCACATGGACCCTAAACCACTTGTGCACACTATAGGTTCACCCACAGAGAAACCACCTTTTCTATATTTCCTTTGCCAACAAGGACCCCATAGAGTGACTGAATGCCCTCAAAAGAAATGCCTGCTAGTGACACCATAATGTCACGAGCGACTATGGAATCGACCATTACTTGAAGGAATTCCCTTTGCAAATCAGTTTCTTACTCCATAGTCAAAGGCCATCCCTCAATGTGTTGAGCGTTCAACATGGGAAGATTTCGATTGTCCCTTTGAATGTCGTTCACACGAGTGCAGGGGCCAAGCTAAAGAAGTCCACATCCCAAAAGAAATAACGCTCTAAGCACATTGGCCAAGGTGGTGATTGGGTTAACATCCACACTGGCTCAAGCAAGACCACATTATCCTCCTCCGAGAGTGATGATTGTGCCGAAATGCCACTCTCCCATGCAGCCCACCAAAAACTCACCAAACGGAAAAAAACAGATGACCACATATCCCAATGCCATGCTTGAGAAGCAACGTCTTCAGGAGACCCAAGCACAGTAAAAGCAATACCAGGCTCAACTTGAGCTGTCACCCATTTTTGTAACCTTTGACCTAATGCCTGAGTGTGCACCGTCCCCCATTGAACGTGAACCCCGCTTACGCTTAAGGCTTAGGAAGATCCGTCCGCCAACATGATGTTGACAAACGAACATTTTGCCCCACATGCGCCTCCTAATCCTTCAGTGTCTATTCCACAAATGGCCAAACCTAAATCCCAAGCACAGTAAAGCAATACCAGGCTCAACTTGAACTGTCACCCATTTTTGTAACCTTTGACCTAATGTGTGAGTGCGCGCCATCCCCCATTGAACCTGAACCCCGCTCACGCTTAAGGCCGAGGAAGATCCATCCGCCAACATGATGTTGACAAACGAACATTTTGCCCCACATGCGCCTTCTAATCCTTCAGTGTCTATTCCACAAATGGCCAATCCCAAATCCCACATTCACATCAAACAACTCAATGAGAACATTGACATAGAGTCCGACAGAGACTCACGAGGTGCCCAAACAAGATTTTCTCAGGTCTTGTACCCTCCTATGGCACCCAAATCTCGACCTCCATCCTTGTCAAATAAGGACCACATTGAACTTCCATATACTCTTGTTGGTCCACCTTATAATCAAGGCCCCCCACACTTGAAGAAGCTCCTCATCAACATGGTGGCCGGCCTCTCAGCCTTCCTTTCCTCCCAAATCCAAATGCCCATTGGAACCTTGTAAAAGGTAGTCCAAATTTATGGAATCAACTAAGGGATTAGATGGAACGAAAACCACAAGCTTCGATGGAGGAGGGAGCTAACTCAGATTCCTCAGATGCATCTGAGCCCCATCAACCTAAACTACTACATCACTACAACCCACAACCCAAAGTTGCACCAACAATTCGTGTAAATGCAATGGGCCACTACTTTTTGAAGGTGATGACACCAACACAGTCTTGCCCATTTCCTATAATGAACGTGTGGTCAAAGGCATCCTAGATGGAGGTGCTAGTGTAAGCATCCTCACAACAAGAACATGCCAAGAAAACTGGGGCTTGGCGTAAGCATCCTCACAAGACCATGCTAGGAAACTGGGGCCTTGATCCCACCACATTGGTGATGAAGCTTGCGGATGGGAAATCTGCAAAACCCCTAGGCCTAGCACATGACTTCAAGGTAAAAGTCTGTGACATGACATTCCACCTCACATTTGTAGTCATGGACTTTCGTAATGCCGCATATGGGTAGACCCTTCATGCAACAAACACAACTGATCCATGACTAGGACATGCATCATGTCTACCTTCGCAACAAAGGGTCTCAAACGCTCAAGGTCAATTTATATACCTGGCACTTACATCCCATCATGGCCAAAGCTCCCTTTGCTGAAGACTCTGTGACCACCACCATGATCAAAGATCTCTTTGTTTACGATGCTTGGACGGTCGTTTCTGTCAATAGTGATGAAGTCAACCATGATTGGCTAAAATTCCTTACTACATTTGAGACCCTCCTAGATTGCAAACTTGACACGCAATTCGAGCTCCCAAACGGCCAGACCCTTTGTGAACCCTGTAAAGCCATTGCCTCGCTTAACACCCTGAGTGTAAGTGTAGCTCCACAACCTGAAACAACCACCCTTCGAGTCTGGTTCGATTTTCCCTTTGGCAAAAATATGCAAATAAAGCGTGCCTTGCTGTCTCGCACAGCAAGCCACAATATTTTGCCATGGGAAACATGGATCTCCCCAAGCAAACCATCTCTGAAAATTGCCCATGCCAAAATTCTATTGCTTAGTGGAAACCATATACAAGGCCTTGGGTCTTTTACAAAAACTGTACATAATGTCTCTAACCCATTGGCTTGTAAGTTTTATGTGGTTCCGACAAGTGAGACAAAAGAAGCACTCATCCTTGGAGGAAGCTGGGTACGGAACGCTACAAGTACCATCAACTCGGTTGACAACACAGCTACCCTCAAGCTTCCCGAGGGCAAGGTAACGATGATCCTCTAGGACGTGGAGTGCATCGAGTACGATCCTCTACTCGCACCAACTGCTTCCACAAAGGGTACTCTCTCACCCCCAACAATAACTAGTGCGTCTTCCACCACCCCTGAACTACCACCATCTAAATCCACCAAGAATATGGATTGGACTCCCAACTAAATACGGTCTACAAAGGTGGCAAGCCCACATCTACCCCATGGTCCACACCAATCTCATATTCTTAGAGGCGTGGAAAGCTCTTGGAAAACCCACACTTACACAAGAACACACTTACATTCAAATTTCACATGAAATGCGTTTAATAAGTGTTGGGTATTTCATTCCTAAAATTTCTATTGGAAATAGCCAATTTTTGGAGTACAAATTTTATGTCATAGATGTAGGAGCACTCCAAGGATGAATAATCATTGGAAAAGAGTGGATTGATGCCACTCACTCTGCCAAATCAATTGGGCGCGAAGAAATGACCACCATGGAAATCAACTGCAAAAAGGCCACTATCCTCTTGTGTCCCCAAGAGAAAAACATCCACACACCCTCACCCTCTACTGCCTTTCCCCCTCACGCCCCATCCTCATCACTGAACAGTCTTCCCTGTGACCACACTCCGTGCCTCACCAAAGCCAGTTTTCCCCTAAACTCTAAATCCTCGACCACCCACACTGCAAGCTCCCCAACCTCTTACCTTTATCATGATAATCAATCAGTCAGGCATTTGAAATTTTCGATGATGCAACCAAAGTCCATCACCTTGGACTTGGCCTTGAAGGCAAGGCTATGCAATGGTTCCAATCCTTAGACCCTCGGCACAAAGGTGCTTTCAAAGCAATGACAGAGGCCTTCATACTTGGCATTGCACCCTACAGGCCCAAATGGAGCCCCATCATCCAACTGTTCCAATTGGGAAAAAAACTCAGGGAAACATTACATGACTACAGTGCACACATTAAGTACCTTGATTCACACTGCCAAGAGAGTGACAAGCACTTAATGGACTGTTTCCTCTTGGGCTTGCACAATCCAAGGCTACACGACCACATGTTGGTCAAGGACCCCTCCACCTTGATCAGGTCTCTAAATGGATGATCTTTCTCGATGACAACATGCGAGAAAGCTATTCCATGCAATTGGCCACTACGCCAATGACAACCTAAAGCTGATTTGTAACATTACCTTCCTCTCCTCCCGAGCCCCAAGCCTTACTGGTGGCACCACCCCAAACTAACTACTCACACAAAGCACCACCACGACCTTCTCCAATGCCAATCTTTCCATTCCAACCGTTGCCTCTCCATGCAAACCACCCTATTGCTCAAACCAGGTACATTGCTAAACCTATGGAGCCCATGCGCTCCACCATCCCTGAGGCTAGTTCATAGGACAGAAGAGGGGCTAAACGGTGGATGAGATGAGAAGGACAAAAGGCTAGTTCATAGGATAGAAGAGGGGTTTGTCACCCTTAGTTTAGGATAGAGAATAAACAATATTGTGTTGATCTATGACATGTTCCTGATCTGTTAACAAGATGAGTATTATAAGCCATGGATTGCATCTTTAATGAGTACATACATATCATATATGTATTATAATCAATCTATCAATATGTGTGTGGTGTCCAAATTATAATTGTGTACATCTTGTGTAATACACTTTAATACTGTGAGGTCATTTTAATACTATGAGGTTCCACTCATGCACTATTGTGGGCATGCTTCCTTGTGCCGTGAATAGTATAGCAAGCTCTCTAGACTCCTATGCAAAAGCCTTTCGAATTGATCCTTGGCTCATCTTGATTAACCTCCAAAATGTCTCAAGTTATTGCAAACATTGGGCACATGTGGATAGCTTATCTAGATGGTGATGCCGACTAGGTGGTCTATTGGAGCGTTAGGTCTTGACTAGACAACAACATTTGCATATGTGTAAAGTGAGTAGACTCTATGTCAGACCTAACTAGTGAACTTTTAGGTCTTGATTGGACAACAACATTTTTGTATGTGTAAGTCTCTATGGAACTTCTTCTTATGTGTATATGTGCATAAGCGGAAATAAGAAGAAGAAAAAGACTATACACAAGGTATGGTAGGGATGTGGCACAAATCTACCCTTAAAATTATAATCATAGGAGAACTAGCCATTCTCCCTTTAGATAGACACTTTCATTGATGAAAGTGGAGGGTCGCACTTTCAGCACTTTTTTTGCTGAAAGGAGAGTGGAACCAATTGTTACATAATCATAAAACAAATAGTAATATACTTACTTTTTCCTTGGTTGTTTTGAACTTGTTCATGAAGGATAGCATGGAGATTTTCATAGCATTCTACACCTTCTTTAGCTTTCCTCTCGAAAAGCTCAAGAACTCCAAATTTTTTGGCAAGAGTGTCATGACATTTAAAGATGTAGAGCTGCATCACCCTAATCATGTCTAAGAAGAACATTACCTAGAGAACTATTTCCATACCACCAAAAACAATAAGAAACTGTTGAAAATAATAAGTTGACCATCCAATATAGATTAAACACTTTCCAAAAATAGGAAAGAGATACTAAAAATTGCTTGTTGCATGTATATCAAATTTACAAGAAGAAGAAAAGTTAAAGTGACTAGTCTCTATGGCACCATCGTCTCCTCATTATTTTAGTTGCATGTGTAAAGTGACTAGTCTCTATGGCACCATCGTCTCCTCATTATTTTAATTGCATGTGTAAAGTGACTAGTCTCTATATGGAGAGTCTTCTTAAGTGTTTATATGCATTAGTGGAAAAAAGAAGAAGAAAAAGACTGTAAACATGGTATGGTAGGAGATGGCACAAATTAAAATTATTATCATAGGAGAACAAGCCATTTGAACTTCCAATGATAAAAGCGGAGGGGGAATATCACTTTTGGCACTTTTGTTGCTCTAAAAGGGGAGTGGAAATGAATTGTTACATGTCATAGAACAAATCGTAGTATATTTGATTTTTCCTTGGTTGTTTTGACCTTGCTCAAGGATAGGATCAAGCTTTGCATGGCATTCTAAAACTTCTTTAACTTTCTCCTTGGCAACCTCATTCTTCTTATGTGGCAAGCCCTCCAAATTTTTTAGCAAGAGTGCCCACAACATTTAAAGATGTAGACACATAATACCTCAAACATGTCTAAGAAGAATGTTACCTAGAGTGCCGCTTCCAGGCCACTATAAATAATAAGTTTACACTTTCAAAATATAGGAAAGAGACACTAAAAGAAGTTGTTACATGCACATCCAATTTCTAAGAAGAAAAATTAAAGTGACTAGTCTCTATGGGACCATCGTCTCCTCATTATTTTAGTTGTGTGTGTAAAGTGACTAGTCTCTATGGCAAGTCTTCTTATATGCATGTGTGCGTGACTGGAAAAAAGAAGAAGAAAAATACTATACACAAGAGGTATGGTGGGGAGGTGGCACAAATCTCCCATTAAAATTGTAATCATAGGAGAACAAGAAATTCTCCCCTTAGATACGCAATTTCATAGGAGAACAAGAAATTCTCCCCTTAGATACACAGTTTCATTAATGAAAGTTTTGAAAGTGGAGGATAACACTTTCAAAACTTTTGTTGCTAAAAGGGAAGTGGAAAAAATTATTACATAGTCATATAGAAATAGTAATATAGGAGAACAAATAGTAATATAGTGGAACAATTTAGGTATGGTGGGGAGGTGGCACAAATCTCCCCTTAAAATTGTAATCATAGGAGAACAATGAATTCTCCCTTTAGATAATCAATTTCATTAATGAAAGTGGAGGCTAACACTATTATTGTTACTAAAAGGGAAGTGGATCAAATTATTACATACTCAAGGTGGAGGATAACACTTTCAACACTTTTGTTGCTAATAAGGAAGTGGAACAAATTATTACATAGTCATATGGCAGAGTAATATACTTACTTTTTTCTTGGTGGTTGTTTTTAACTTGTTCAAGGATAGTGTCAAGCTTTTCATAGTGTTTTTATAACTTCTTTACTGTCCTTAGTAATCTCATTCTCCTTATATATGTGTAAGCCCTCTAACTGTTTTGGCAAGAGTGTTCATGACATTTAAAGATGTAGAGCTTCAACACATCAAACATGTCCAAGAAGAACATTGCCTAGATCCACTTCCATTGATGAAAGTGGAGGATATCACTTTTGTTGCTAAAAGGGAAGAACGAATTGTTATAGTCATATAACAAATAGTGATATACTTACTTTTTTCTCGATTGTTTTTAACTTGTTCAAGGATAGCATGGAGCTCTGTATAATGTTCAAGGATAGCGGCAAGCTCTACATAGTGTTCTACAACTTCTTTAGCTTGCTATCTCATTCTCTCCTTATGCATGCAAGTCCTCCAAATGTTTTTGCAATAGTGTCCATGATTTTTTAAAGATGTAGAGTTTCAACATGACAAACAAATAAGCATATAGCACAACAAAAAGATAGATAGCAAAACAAAGTGCATTGGTGTGGATACTCACAAGCATTGGATACCTTAGCTTGTGATAACTATGTCTATATATGGTGTTGCACAAGTAGTGTAGTACACGTATATAACGCGGGTAGTTACGTGGCATGGACATGATCACCGCCCTCAAAATGTGACCAATTGACCATCACCATGAATCCATACCTAATGCTTACATTCATAACCATCTCCTAAACCATGAATGGTCATAATAACGACCCCATCAACATCTAAGCCACGGTTCCCACCAAAGACATGTGCACCAATGGCTTCTCCTTCTAATGGGGGCCTTTATAATCGTGCACCAAATATAGATGTGAGATACATGCTGAGAGATGGGCATTGAGTATACGTTTTTGGCCCAACACTAAGTCGATAAAGATGCCAAGTGAGCTAATCCTTCCCAAGAGCCTTGGTGAAGATGTCGATGCAACTTTGGTCCATAGAATAGTACCCTAACTCCACTATCTCATCCTCAATCAGCTCTCGCACATAATGATATAGAATCTTAATGTGTTGTTCGAGCATGAAATAAATGGTCCTTGGCAATAGCCATGCAACTTTTGTTATCACATTGCAAGGTTGTAGCTCCACTAATCTGAATTTCCATATCCACTAAAATCCTCCTTAGCCATATTGCTTCACAAGCAGCAAAACAAGGTGCCTTGTACTCAGCTTCTGTAGAAGAAAGTGCCATTGTAGGCTGCTTCTTAATTATTGGTCCAAGAGAAAGCACTGAAACCAAGCAAAAAAATAATATCCAAAACTGATCCTCAAAATACTTGATTTTTTGTAAGGAAACTATCAATGGAGTCTCCCTCATTCATATGCTCTGACTCTAATTTCTTGGGTAGATAAGCAACACTTGCTTCATTACATATACCTGGTGCAATGATGCAAGTGCATCTCAAACATGTTTAGCAATCCTATATGACCGAGTGTGAGGAATGATACTCCTCTCTTGACTGACAAAGCAAGAAATGCATGTGCCTACGCATCTCTTCCATCCCACTTTCTTTGGTCCTATATACGTAGGAGGTATATTATCATCATGTGGTAACGTACCATGTAAAAGAGTTAGTCTGTGTTTGTAAATGTGCCTTCTGTAGCATGTTCATTAGAGGAACCAAGATGTTTCTTAGTACCAAGCACAACATTCCATAGTCAAAGCTTTGGCTACCAATACATGCTACATCATATAGGACCATAATGGGTAGTTGGTCCTATCAAGCTTATCCTCAGCAACATAACATCTGAAACACATCACTAACTGTCATTTTTTATAATACCCAAGCAAATAATCACGCAACCTAGAATTGCTAAGTGATCCTTTGATGCAACCAAGGTGGCTAGTACTATAATAAGGCCACTGACAATGGAGACATGCAAGGTGTATGAAAGAAATGCAGAGTAAAGTGAGTAGAAATTTTACTCGTAAGATATAGAGAACAATATCGCTAAAGTGTAGCTCGAATACAAGATCCAGTGTGGTGAGTGTCTGATGAAACTTTCACGTGTATCTGCAAACCCGTCTATAGTAGATTTGACACTACTACTCCATAATCTGATGAAGAATAGAGCAAATCTAGTCCTTAAAGATGTCCATAAAAAAATAAAAAAATGTGGGAATGATTCCCAAAACATGCTCGAAAAGAAAATCTAACCGTAAAATTTGAGTTCAAAATATTGAACACTTCAAGGTCCTCTTTCTTCTCCTAGAAGGGTTCCTTGATCTGATTCAAGAAGACAAGGTAAAGGGTAGGCAGCATAGTAATAGGGGTGAGGAGCGTATGCTCTGATACCAAATGTTAGAAATAGGGTTACACGAATGCGCGCGCGCGCACACACACACACACAGAGTGGAGAAGCTCAAGGGAGCACACAATGAGATAATGATAGATAATGAATGTGTGATGTATAAAGATGATAAGTATACTCCAAGATGGATGTCCTAGGGTGTTCACACACATCACTACCAAATATGGCTATAGTTATCCACATTTGGGACTGGTGAGAAGACCTTGTTACCTAATCCCAATAGCCAAGATTAAATTATTTAATATAATATTAAAAGTTAAACACTGTGATTATATGAGCCTAATTTAGACAAGGAGAGAACCCTAATTAACCCTCTTGATTCAATAATCCCTTAATTATGTAGTTAGTACTCACTAATTAATACTCAAAGGATAATTAGTTAAAAAATCATCATTTTAATCAAAATTGACCAAGAGTGACCATATGGGTACCTTAGCAATCTAAAGGGTTTAAGAACTACAAAGTGATTATATAACCCTAATTTAAATAAGGACATGACCCTAATTAACCCTCTTGATTTACTAATCTCTTAATTATGTAGTTAGTACTCATTAATTATTTTTAAAGGATGATTGATAAAAATTTAATCATTTTGATCAGAATTGGCCAAGAGTGACCATATGGGTACCTTAGCAATCTAAAAGGTTTGAGAACTACAAGGTCAATTTTGAGTTTGGAGCATGATTAAGGTACTATTTAGGCCATAATCATTTTCAATCCTCCTTAATTAAAACTCTACTTTCACTTGATCTAGTCAACATCTACGTTCATATTTTCATTGAAGTTTAGCCTCATCAACGCGATATGTTATTTAGGCCATAATCATATTCAATCCTCCTTAATGAAAACTCTCCTTTCTCTTGATCTAGTCAACATCTAGGGTTCATATTTTTATTGAAGTTTAGCCTCATCAAGGGATATGATGAAGTAATTTCTATAAATTTTTGTAAGCATTCAACCCTATTCTTTTCAAATAGAGATTAAAGCAATACTAACAAAAGATTAAGTATAAAAATGGAAATTTGTCCCTTCTATTTGATCTTTGTAGCCATTAAGGATTGATCATTTGAGCTAATTAGGTGCACTAATCTTTGTAATGATAAAGGACTCATCATTTGAGCTGATTAGATGCACTAATCTCTCCTTTCCTCCATGTTCTTGTGCCTAGAAGAATCTTCTATGCATGCTAGGATAGTACCACTTTATATCATGTAGGAAGGGAGACACATATCTATAATTTTAAAAAAACTTCATTGAGATAAACTTGGGTTCCAAGAGTATATAGTGACATTGCAATGATGTAAGAAGGGAGGCACATATCTATAATCAAAAGAAAACTTCATTGAGATAGAACCAGCTTGGTTTCCAAGAGTATAAAGTGACACTGTAGTGGACCAAGCACTAGATTATTTCTGAATATCATTATTTTGGATAGACCTGCATTTAATTCGACCAATGGTCCTTTAAATTTCTCATCACACTATCCAATTACAAAAAGACCATTACATTTATCAATATATTAGATAGCTAATGAGATAACTCAAGCAATTAACTATTTCAAATAATGATTTGGAGTTTTGAAAGTCCCCAAATTGTAAAATCTTACCACTTACGCAAAAGCATCCCTTCCTTAAGGCAAGTTTTTATGGATGAAATCTATGGCCTTTTCTTTTTCTCACGTAGCATTAATGAAATGCCTTGCTACTCAAGCAAGCATGGCCAATTAATGAGTATGATGGTTCTTAATGTACTAAAACATTGCTCATTAGTTGCACAAACCCATCTTAGAATTTAAAATACATTTATGGAATTTCATTTCCTCTCAAAAATTCAATAACATGTTGATGCATTGTTATGATTCTTTATTCATCTACTAAAATAGTCTCAAGCATCTCCTCAAGGCTTGTATTTCTGAAATATGTGCCTTAATAAAGTGTTAAACTTGCAAGAAACCCCCCAAGTTCAATGTTTCAATTATACCCTGTCAATGTTCAACTACGAATATGAACCACAGTTCCACAAGAGGACACAACCACTTGATCTTGAATCTATTATTCTCCCTAATCTGATAATTATTAAATAAGATCCTCACATGCCTAAGATATGTGTAAATAATATTTCTACTAAATCACATTAAGTTTTGATATCAATCAAAAATATTTAATTTCCATGTTTTAATGCTTGTAATCTCTAGAAAGAACTTTACCTATCAATGTTGATAGTATATGCAATTACAACACTACTACCAAGTTTTAAACCTTTTTTAATGATTCCCTATGCAAAATCTCCATGATTTTATTTAATAGACATATAGTATTCTCTCATGAATGATTTTTTTTCAATTAATTAAATATCACTTCACTAAGATCTCCTTTTGCTCTCATATGGTCTTCATAGATAGTATACTTGTCATGTTTTAGTTGTCTCCACAACTGTAGAAGCATAGGCCATAGTGCAAAGCCAATACAAGACCACAGACTCTTGTAGGTTTTCCATCCATCCACATCGCCCCATTTTTAGATTTGGTTAAGTGAAGATCCACTTTGAGACTTTTATGATCTGTCATAAATGTGAACCTTTGGTCTAGCAGATAGTGTCTCCACATTTTTAATGCTAGCAATTCCAAATCATAAGCAACAAAATTCATTTCGTGAGGCCTAAGCTTAAGAGACTCAAAAGCTATAGTGGGTAAAGTATTTGTATCAAAACACCACCCATGGTAAATCCACTTGCATACGTGACCACTTCAAATGGCTTGCCAAACTTTGGCAGTTTTAACACTAGATTTGATACTACCAAAGCCATCTTAAGCTTATCGAGGGCACTTTGGCATTGAGGGCTCCATTTGAACGGAGTACCTTTCTTTAACAAGGCAATTTCAACATAGTCCTTTGATAAAGAACTTATACCATCCAATCAAACCAAAAAAAATCCTTGAACTTCCCTAACTGCTTTGGAACCATTCCACAACCTCTCACACTTTGGAAGGATCAATCTCAAGATTTGATGCCACAAAACCTAAAACGATTAGCAAACAAGGTGCATTTAGTCATTTGGGAAAGAGTTTGTGCTTTCTCAGAATCTCTAACTCCTGCATACATGTTGCTTATGATCTACTATATTCTTGGAATAGACAATTATGTCATCAAAGAAAACTAGCATAAAGGCATCTAGACAAGTATAACATCAAAGAACACCAACATAAAGTCATCTTGCTCCTTATGCTCACATATGATCATAAATAGTAAAATTATCGTGGTTTAGCTATCTCCACAACTGTAGAAGCATAGGCCATAGTGTAAAGTCAATATAAGACCACAAACTCTTGCAAGGTTTCCATCCATCTGTGCTGCCACACAGTTAGATTTGGTTCAATGAAGATATTTTATGATCTAGCTGTCATAAATGTGAACCTTTCTAAGAATCTCTAACACATTGCAGACATGTTGCTCATGATCTATTGCATTCTTGGAAAAGACAAGTATGTTATCAAAGAACACCAGCATAAAGTAATCTAGCTGCTCTTTGAAAATTTCTGACATCAGGGGATTAAATGTAGCAGGGATTCATGTTATTAATGGGCCATGATGATGTAGGTGTGAAAATATACCATTTCTTTTCAAGTTTTTCTTCTTATGGGTGAATACCGATTAGCCGTATAATTATCTTAGGTGTTTTACATTAAACTCTTTAAAAATTTACATGGAAAAATGTGTGTCTTACATATGAGGTACATGAGCTCCTTGAAAAAACAAATCTACACAATATGTAAAGTTTACAGCATCACCTTCATAATTTGCATGTGGCACAATTGTACACAAGATTTGCCTATATCACAATGACACATCCAATATGCAAGGAGACATGGAGCTTCAAATTTTTGTGATTTTGTGGACTGTTGCATATTGTAAAGAATAATTACCTTGTTGCTGGTGTATACAAGTTTCAAACCTAACTTAACAATATGCCCGATTTGTAGAGTGTTTATATGTTACCATCTAGACTCTTTTGCTTTCTTGTTGAATAGAAAACTAGTATTTATAGTACAAAGAGAGCCAATAAGTTGTTGGCAGTAATGTTGTGTTACAGATTGTCCCTTGTATATACATAACCTAACCATCCCCACAAGTAACAAAGAAAACATCTTATTAACTATTACTTGGGCTTACAAGTGCACTAGCATGGGTACAAGGAAGTTTAGAATAGTCACAAACCACCCCCACAAGTAGCAAAGAAAACATCTTATTAACTATTACTTGGGCTTACAAGTGTACTAGCATGGGTCCTCAAAAGATGGTTATATGAATAAGTACAAAGTGTTATGGGTAACATCATTGATGGATTAATTTTCATCAATGCACATAAAAATCAATCAAATAACCATATACAAGAAAACAAAAATCCAAAGGTTAGTATCCATCAAGTCACTATGATTTTTTAATGGTAATACGAGGGATGCAATTTTAAATATGAAAACTAAATGATTGTAATGCCATAAGCTAATTATGTGTCCAAGATCAACATGCCTCAAGTGGATGATATAAAGTCATCGCCAATCAACTCGAAGAAAATATTCTAGTAACTATGATGATGACATGGAGGGCTAAGTTTCACCTCTCATTGAGTCCTCTCTCACTGCATCTAACAATGTGGGGTCTTGGTAATCATTTATTATGACAACATGAGCAACCTACAATTGGCCAATAATCAAGTGTATCATGCTAGGATGAAGCACATTGAGGTGCATTATCATTTGGTGAGGGAGAAGGCTTTAGCGAGTGATATGAATTTGGTTTATGTGAGCACATCGAGGATCAAGTGGAAGAAATATTTACAAGCATTGGGTACAAAGAAGCTTCACACGTTTAGAAGCTTACTCGAAGCGCACGGTATGGATTTGAGCTCAAGGGAGAGTATTGAGATATCACACTCAATTAGTGTCGATATGACAGGATGATAACACCTTTGCACTTATGCCACTGGTTCGTAATATTATGGTCGATATTCTGCCAATGGTTATAGGTTGTATAATAGCCACTTTGGTTTACTAGCATTATGACATAGTTATAGCGTGAGCTCATATAGTCAAGTTCACTCTGTGAACCTTGTATATTTCAGTAATAGAGTTCTTTTCCTTATAGTATGAACCATGTATATGTTAGTAGTAGAGACTTTCCCTTAATACATTATTTTCAGCAGAGGCGTATATAATAGAATAGAGTGACCCTAGTGTTCTGGGGTACCTAGTCCCCCCCGAACCACGAGAGACAATTACCCATCATATGGCTCACCCACTCAACTTGTCAGATGTTAATTCTAAATCGTTCAAGCTCAAATAAGTTCGTTGGCTTTACAAACGAAGGAGCAGAGCAAGTTCTCAGCGATGCCCACTTCAATAGATTGGTACCTCATTCTCGAGGACTTGTTTTCCTCTCTCATCCACGGTATAGTCTATACTCTTGTCTTTATGTTATAGATGTAAAGAAGTAAATAAAAAAGAAGAGAAATCAACCATCCATCTCTCTCACATGTGCTTGTCTACTTGTGTGTGTGTGTGTGTGTGTGTGTGTGTGTGTGTGTGAAGAGGTTTGCAAAAACCTTTTCAATACTAAGACACTAGTCTCTCAAGTATAGAGGTTCTAGCACCCATCCAATAGCGGTTCTTTTGGATTAACCAAAAGTACTAAGGACACTAGTCCATCAAGTATAGAGAATCTAGTTCCCATCAATAATAGACCTTTATGGAAGGACTTCAAGGTAATTTGGATTAACCAAAAGCACTAAGGACACTAGACCATCAAGTATAGAGGATCTAGTGCCCATCAATAATACACCTTTATGGAAGGACTTCAAGGACTACTTTTTTATGTGTACAATGGATTATTTAGGGTTTTTCTTGACCAATCTCAAATGTTTGGCTCTTTCATGCCATTAAAGCATAAAGTATTGATCATCTCTTTAATGGCACAAAATTCTTGATCAAGTAGATAACAAGAGTTTGCAATACATATGATTTAATAAAGAATTATTTTATGAGACCACTCATTTGCTCTATTATTGCATCTATGGATGGACATGTACTTTGAAAGAAGAATCTTTTGTCTTGTCATTCTTTTATAGATGAAAATTTTATGAGACCACTCATTTGCTCTATTATTGCATCTATGGATGGACATGTACTTTGAAAGAAGAATCTTTTGTCTTGTCATTCTTTTATAGATGAAAATTTCCCTAGAGCGTGGTTCTTATAGTAGTATTTTAAAAATACTCTTTTCAAACATAATCTAGACCAAACTTTGCAATACATATGATTTAATAAAGAATTATTTTATGAGACCACTCATTTGCTCTATTATTGCATCTATGGATGGACATGTACTTTGAAAGAAGAATCTTTTGTCTTGTCATTCTTTTATAGATGAAAATTTCCCTAGAGCGTGGTTCTTATAGTAGTATTTTAAAAATACTCTTTTCAAACATAATCTAGACCAAACTTTTATGTTAACCAAGTGGTAGATAAATGATCAACACTAAGTAAATTCAATTCATACCATTTGGAAAGGTGAGGAGACTAGAGTTATTAAAACTAAGAAGATAATCAAAGAATGTGAAACTAAGAAGTCAACATGATTTCATTGTGCAAGTTTTGAGATGAAAATTTCCTCAAAATAGTGGAGATTGCACTATTAAGGTTTTAGGTACACAATTTTAGGTACAATTGAGATCCTAGCATGGTATAATAATGGTCATTAAGCAAGTTGTAAATGCATGTTGCTATTTTAGTATCAACCTAGAAGGCTTTCTTATGACCCCAAATCCAATACGGTTCGTCTGAGGAAAGAGTTAAAATTGTTAACACGAACACACATTCTTGAGAAGACTCTTCTAATAAGGTTTTCCATTACCACTTTAAGGCCATCAGCTCCTTAATGGGGCATGCATTCAAAATCGTTTTTTAACCTACAAAAAAAACACTATGGATCTAGGAACACGTAGCTTTATTTCTTTACATCAACCAACTCCTTTCCCAATAGCACAACATAGATATTATCAATCTTAGCTGTCCACCCTCAATAAATCCATTATATCTTCGCAATCTAACTCTTTACAATAGGGAAATGATCATTAGATTCTTGTAGCTCTTACACAATAGTGACAATATAGTAAAGGATCTCGTGTAAAAAAGATCGCCAAAGCAACCTCCTTCCAAATCAACTAATAAGCCCTTCTTTATTACAAGGTTCAAATCGTTGCTTATTAAAGCTTTTACTCGCCAGACAATCTAATAGTTACTTTAAGTCATCCCAAAACCTAGAACAATTTAGACATCCTCGTGACTTGTCCTTGCCCATGAGCTTCAAGGCTTCCACATAGTCATCCTCAAGAATGTGTCCTTGTTAACAACTCTTGGGACAATTTCTAGCATCCAATTCTCAGCACATGGAATCCATCTTGAGAGTCATCCTCCTTGCTACATAGTATTCCCCAAGAAGGACACCCACTTGTGAGCCACGTATTCGGAGTCAATTATCAAAATGCCAAAATAGTCCACGGCTTTAAATATGCACTCACATGATTCCTCTTACGTTGACCTTTTTTAAAGCTTCTTATTCTTTCCTTCTCTCTGTAGTCCTAGCCATGCCCATACATGGTGTCCTAAAGTAACCTCATTGTCTAGTTTGGAAATAAATGCTTTAGTCTTTAGCATGCTTCACAAGAATTATCTTAATTAGCTCTCTTACAAAAAGATAACTTTCCTTCACTCCACCAACTTGGTCTCCCAAAACCAACTCAAGGAAAAGTGATCTAACAGGGTGCAAGATTACTCAACCCACGTGTTAAAAGATATGGAATACCCATTCCGTGGCATCACTCAAGTATAACTTATCAATTCTAAAGGAATTGACGTTACATTATAAACTAAAGTAAGTGTGACAAGTGAGGAAGAACAATCCCCCAAATCCCAACCTTCAGCAAACCACTTATGCAAGATTAACTCCTCCTATCAATTCTTCTCATCACCTGCAAGCGCATTATCAGACCCCGAAATAGCCCCAAACGCATACTCCAAGTTCACTCGAGAAGACAAAGGTGAAAAAGAGGCTATAGCTTTCAAAGCTTTTTTATCGAAGCCCTACTACCGTTTATCCATTGATTCCCCTTCAAGAAGATTTAAGGATCTCCATAGGCGTCTTTTTTTTTTCCTCTTAATCCCTCTCTTCCCTTGCTATCTCCCTTCCCCTATTTCCTGTCTATAGCTCATAATATCTCCAATGAGACCGCCAACTTTTTCTCTACCCTAAGATACCATTTATGTGAGTAGATAAGAGGGTGTACATACGCACGAGGAAAAAAACCTCCTAGTGAGGAAAAAAGTACCCCAACGGTCCTAAGTATGTTCACACACATCACTACCATATAATGCTTTAAATCCCCCCCTTGGAGTGATGATGTGAATATGTACAGGATATATGGCCGATCAATCATCCTGAAAAGGTAGTAAGCCCAAAGCTTTACGAAAAGCTTCAAACTTTTCACGAGGAAGAGCCTTCGTGAATAAATCTGCCATGTGACAATGTATACGCACATAGACCAAGCTGATCTCTGCTGCAGAGTCTTTCCCTGACATAGTAGTAATGCACCTCAATGTGGTTAGTGCAAGCATTGAACACTGGGTTCCTCGCAACTGCTAATGCGCTCTGACAGTCAGTGAAAATCGTAGTGCCAACACCCAAATCAGCCATAAGACGTCTGAGCTACACACTCAACTGTCGCTATAAAAGCTGTCATGTACTCAGCTTTACAGCTGGAAGTGGCCACTCTAGGCTGCTTCTTAATGAGCCATGATATACATGAATCACCAAGGTGAAAGCAAAACCCACTGGTGGACACTCGTGTGTCATAACATCTAGTCCAATCTGAATAACTGAAAGCATGCAGTACCCCTTTGGATAAAATAATCCAAAATATAAATGCCCTGTAAATAGCAAAAAATCCGCTTAACATCTTGCCAATGCTTTCGACCTGGGCTATGCATAAATCTGCTCAACTGTGAGATTGCATACTGTATATCTGGCCTCGTATTACACACATAAAGACGGGATCCAACACCCTGCTGATACAAACTAGCATAAAAAAAGTCTCATGCATCTTAAGGACTAAGTCGAGTACCTGTCTCCATAGGTGTAGCCACAAGTTTACAGTCTTCAAGATTAGACCTCTTCAATAGCTTCTGTATATATTTAGAGTGCAGCATAACAATGCCGTCATTATGCTGTATAAACTGAATCCTCAAATAGTAATGCAAGGAACCCAAATCTGACATCTGAAATGATGATTGCAAATCAGCCTTAAAGGCTGAAATCTCATCTATATCGAGTCCCGTGAGCAGCATGTCATCAACGTATAAAACGATGACCAAAAATGTATCCTTACTTTTCTTCACATAGCGAGTACTCTCTGTTGGACTGTTGCAAAAATCATTTGTAACCAAGTATGCATGAATCTTCTCATACCATGCTCTAGGAGCCTACTTAAGGCCATAAAGAGCCTTTTTCAACCTACATACTTTAGACTCTTCTCCTTTCACAGCCAAACTAAGAGGCTGCGATGCATACACCTTCTCATGTAAATCACCATTCAACAATGTACTCTTAATGTCCAACTGATGTACATTCCACCCATGATGTGCTGCCAAAGCAATGAGACACCTAATTGTAGTCATACAAGATGTGGGTGCAAAGGTCTCATCATAATCAATGCCCTTTTGCTTGACATATCTCTTTGCAACAACAAGTCTGGCCTTGTTGCGCCATCAATGCTACCATCTGCTTTGCGATTTAACTTGTAAGCCCACTTAGTAACAATGGCCTTCTTACCATGACGTAGATCTGTCAAATACCAAGTGTCATTCTTGAGTATAGAGTTATACTCATCCTACATAACATGCATCCAATGATCATCATATTGTGCTTCTCTCAAAAGAAACAAGTTCCTCCTAATTACATAAAGTAGAAATGAGAACATCATCCACATGAGAATAATCTGCATGATGAGAGCTACCAACTTGCTATCCCTAAACCATTGTGGCATACGCCGAGATTCTTCTATGGCTGCTCTCTTCTCATCCACTACATCCTCAGTAATTGCCACATCAAGAGACTGATTTTGCACCTGCAAAGGGTGAATCTTAACACTTGGTTGAGCATTCAATTGCTCTACGTATGGCTGCCCTCCATTAAACAAAGGTAGGAGCAAATCAAACATGTCCAATGAGCATACATTCTACTTTTTTTTGCATGAAAGCATGGGTTGACCTGTGTTTTCGACAAAATCATCTCTACTTACCAAAATCCGCTTTGAGACCAGATGGTAGTCTATATCCCTTACTTTCTGAACTGTATTCCACAAATATGCAATTAACTACCTTTTCATCAAGTTTTAGACTACAAGGCCTTGGTATTGAACACATAGTTTACGTACATAGTTGCCTCTAATCAAAAACCATGAGGTAAATCTTGAACTTTCACCATACATCGTGTCATCTCCACGAGAGACCTGTTCTTCCTCTCAATCACACCATTTTTCTGAGGTGTGTATGGCACTCTACATTGATGCCTTATGTCTTTTTCAACCATATATGCATGTAATTCCTTGTTGGACATACACTCTCCCCCTTGATCTAAACGAAGGGTGCCAACTTTACATTCACATGCATTTTCAACCATGGAAACAAAGCGCCTAAAGCACATAAAAACATTTGACTTTTACTTCAATGGATACACAAAGCTATATCTGGAGTAATCATCAATAAAAGTGACAAAGTAAAGATATCCCTAATAGATGGTGTCCTCATAGAACCATATACATCACTATGTATAAGCTATAATTTCTTAACAGCTCTCATAGATCCATCCTTTGAAAATGAGTCTCGATGCATTTTACCAAGAATACACACCTCATATACATGTCTAGTAGGGGTCTCAAGAGTTGGCAACTCAAACACCATATCATGTCTTTGAAGGCATAACAAACTGTCATAATTCAGATGGCCAAATTGTGCATGCCAAAATTCTACATCACTCATAGCACGAGTTGTACAGACTAAGCAAGCATCAAACTGCAACTTCTCAAATACATCCATCTTGTATAGGCAATGTAACAAGATACCTGAGACTCGTTCTATAACCATCATTTCTATCCTGAATTGTACATCTGTCATCCACAAACTTCACCATCAAGCTTGACAAGGCTAATGCTAAAACTGACAGCAACTTTAAAAAGAGTAAATGCGCCCCCATTTGCGGTAGTCAACACAACTCTACCAAGTCCTTTGACAGAGATGATGAACCATTTGCACGTGACGATTCCTCCACTTGGGACAGATTCCAAAGATGAGAATAATTTTTTTTGTGAAGTAATGTGGTTACTAGCACCACTGTCAAAGTACCAAGCATTTGATTCTGCCACTCACATGCATACATCATAAACAGAAGGATCATAATTGCAATGTACAGGCCATGCCCAATCATCTTGACCAAAACTTACAGATTCCTTCTTCTCTACACTTGGTGCAGACGCATCAACCACACCCATGCCCAATTCTTTCTTTTTCTCCTTCTCTAGCCTTTTCTTGCACTCACTTATGTAGTGCCCTAGTTTCCTGCAATAGTGACACTTGCTCTTCTTTTTAGGCTTATTGCCTTCTTTCTGTGCATCCTTACCTAAGGATTTTGATTTTGGCTTATAACCACCATGTGAAGAAGCTTTACCTTTACCTTTCTGACTGGCAGCAAAAGCTTGGTCACTAACTCGCATAACAGATCTGATTTGCCTAAACTACTCTTTTTGCAAGAGTACTAAAACCAACTCATCAAATGTAAAGACATTTGGATTTCCCTTCATCATGAGGCTAAGGATAGAGGAACGCTCTGATAAGAATCCGACAACGTATTGAGAAATGTGAGCACCAATGTACTATCAGCATATATCTGATCCACACTAGCGAGCTGCGCCTTAAAATCTTTGATCTTGGTCAAGAGACTATGTATTGAGTCTCCCTCATTCATGTGCTCAAACTCCGATTGTTGCGCATATATGCAACACGTGCTTCATTGTGCACGCAACAAGTGCATCCCATGCCTGTTTTGAAGTCGTTACATGACCGAATATGAGAAATAATACTTCGTTTCACAGAAAGTGCAAGCAATGCATGTGTCTGCATC
Source organism: Cibotium barometz (assembly GCF_041138505.1). Lineage (NCBI taxonomy): Eukaryota > Viridiplantae > Streptophyta > Polypodiopsida > Cyatheales > Cibotiaceae > Cibotium > Cibotium barometz. The sequence goes on from NC_141109.1 coordinate 22,218,877, forward strand.
TCTTCCATCCGATCTCGTTTGAGCAACATTAGAACGTACTGGTAGTGCATGTGGAGGAGCCACATCTGAATCAAATTCTACTTCAAATGTACCTACAACACCTAGTTACATTGGTAGTTGTGAAACAGGACAAGTTTCACTACCATTGACCACGTTCCAAAGGCCTTTAGCAACCAGTACATGCCTCATCATATAAGACCACAATAGTAATAAGTCCTATCAAGTTTATCCTCCGCAGACAACATGTTAAATACATCACTACTACAAACCATGACTGTCTATACCAAATACAAAATCTTTCAATACACATGTAAGTACTCAATATTCACTAAATGCAACTCCGGATGGCTGCTAACTAACTGAGTTACTTGCAAAGTGTTTGAAAAATACCACACAGTAAAGAATAGTGTTACTAGCGAAAGTATGATGATCAATATTGTTGAAGACGCTGTAGATACTGCTGCACACCAAATCTGTACCGTTGCACAATCCTAATACCCAAAATCGAGCAAAACCAATCCAAAATGATGCCTCCAGAATGTCTGCAAAAAATCTTACGACGCCCGAACCGTGCTGCACATTGTGTACATACACATCACACGACAGTATATACCTTCTTCTCCTAAGATGGTATCTAAATCAGAGACAGAAAAACAGTCCTGACAAGAAAAACAAACTACTAGATCCAGTGTCAAGGAAGTTAGCTCTGATACCAATTGTTGAAATTAAGATTAGGGTTGCAACAATACACACACACGAGGTTGAGAAGCTTGAGAGCACACAAACTCACTAGATTAGAATTAACAAATGTGTGCCAGATAAAAAAGATTAGGACACATCCTAAAATGATTAGGTAAGAGGGTGTACATAAGCAACGGAGAAAAAACCTCCTAGTTAAGGAAAAAGTGCCCCAACGGTCCTAAGTGTATTCACACACATCACTACCATATAATGCTATAATTTCCACCTTTTAAAACTTCCACCCGGAGATATTGTCCTTGTAAATACCTCATGAAGTATTCACCTTCATCTTATTTATCCATCTCCTCCTCTCATCATTTCTCTCAAAAACCACCAAGTTCAAGCTCATAATGACTGTAAAGCTAGTGCTTCTCTTCCTCCGCAACTCCCTTTAGCAGATGGGTAAGTTCCTAGCAAAGTGTCCAAGTTTCCAAAAGTGGAAGCAAGCTTTCCATAAGAGAACCAAACTACAATTTAATTTTCATCTCAATATTGCCCACGTAGACCATACACGTTGGTGGCTCAAGAAATGTAAATCTTATTGAATCTTTTTCGTAATGAAGGATTGGATGGAACCAAAGAGGTTTGCAAAATCTTTACAAGCTCCCCCACAAAAGGCCCAATCCAAGAAGCACTAGGCAAGCATTTGTAAGCCCCTTGTTTACATCAAAACAAGGATTCCAACATGACACATCAGTAAACTTCCCAAGTTGGCTCAGTCATAAGATGCTAAAAGTATTTTTCAATCGTTCATTGGATTATATTATTTTCAAGCCAAGATAGCACCTATTGTCTCTCAAAGACCTCTAAGAGACCACAAGATGCAAATAGGGCTACCTGCTTGTCCACAAAGTTGATATCTTTCATCATCCCATCCCTTGGCACCTTTCACTAATCACTCACGTGTTTCTCCTATGTTGCACAAATCATCTTCCAATACCTTTTTAAAATATAATGTCTCTTGCTATGTTGCACAAACCATCTTCCAATCCCACCTTCACATTGCAAATATGTTGTCCTGCAATAGGATCAACATTGTGTGCTAGGATGAATAATCATGTGTAATGAACAACCTCAACAACTTTTTAAGTTCCTTCCTCAATCTTCTCATTTCTTGATCCTACCCCCACATTCACTGGACAACTCCCCTCCCCTCTCTCTCACAACCACTTCCAATCAAAACATATTTACAACATACATATCTAGTAATGCTTTGGAGAAGTACAAAGCATGAGTGATTTTCAAAGGTTTTCCACAATGGGCCAACATACCAAGTAGAAGTCTTATTTTCTCAATGAGAAACTCAAGGTAATTTCCGTCCAGCAACTACTCCGGTTCGCTATTCCCAATTTTCGAAGTAAGGTGTACAAGCTGTAAAGAGCACCATTCTCATTGCGGCACTTGCAATTCCAAAAATTTCTCTCTTCAAACACAGCTCTAGTTGAATTTGCTTAGAACTAGAATTTGGAGTAAAAATTTGAATTCTCAAAAAGGCTTTTCAGGTGACACATCACCAATGTGAGCATGTCCCCAGCTCTCCCTTGGGATTTTGATTAAGTTTTGGTACAATGCCCAGTGTGCTGTTATATTTTGAAAAAAACTGCAAAAAACAAAAATAAGCACTGCCTGAAATGACACATTTAAGAACAAATCTAAGGATCAGCTGCCACTTACAACCTGAGATGTACACTCTAGATCTTGCATCAACCAAGCTCGAGGTGTTCAATAATATCTTCTTAGGTGCTTAATAATATCTGCTTCACTTCCAGGATCATAGTTGAACAATGATCTTGGAAACACGTGATATTTCATGAGCCAAGATTTTGTGAAGTAAAATCAGCATGTTAAAACCGTCATGGTTTAACTTCCTGATAGATTCTGCCTGCACTTATGATACCCACACCAGAAAAAGTACACAATGCATAACACAGCATCCTATGGCCAGAAAACAAAAGAAGGTCTTGGTCCAAGCAAAGCTGCACAAGCAATATTGTTAATGGTCCACCCAGCAAGAATTGGTACAATATTAAAACCCTTCAGTGAAAACATAACTAAGCAGTTGAAGCAGGTGAAAACACCATATTTGCATGAATGCTGGAGAGGCAGATCAGGAGCCATCTTTAAAAAAAACCTAAGTCAACCAATCCAAGTGCTACTTCACCACGACAAGAAAAAATACCTATGAAATTTCATACATATTCCTGAAAAAGAATCCTTCCAAATCCTACCCAGCTATTATGCTGACTTCACCATCCACCTGCAGGTGTTTGTTCCTTAACGTCATGCCATGATCTAATACGGCCTATATCTGATATCTGGGCGGGACACTCGATTTGCACCAGATCCATCATAAGAACCCAGTTGTCCGCCAGCATAGGAGCCCAGCTGGAAGAGAGTACGAATATTTTAAAAAAAAGCTCACCATCAGACTGTAACAGCAAGAAGACTGATTAACGTACCCCTCCAGCAAAGTAATCAAGACTGGCAGGTAAAGTTCCATATCCCATTCTTTGGGACGCAGCGGTGTTACCTCCCCATGTGCCTGCAGCTCCTGCACCCAAAAATGATGAAAAATTGCTTGCAAATGGCATATTTGCAGTATCCTGGGGAGTTGCACGGTCCACTGCAATCTGAGCGCAATAATACAGTACCACATGTAAGATTAAGACAAGCCATGCAAACAGTTATCACCAGAGCACACGAACTTGATTGAAATAATTCCAAGCTTACAGGCTGCCCAAGAATTTCATGGGATTCAAGAGCCACTCGCTCAGCCACTCCGTCGTCAAAAAAGGTAACAAACCCAAAGCCTCTGTGTCCAGTCTTTTTTGCATCCTGCCGCAGGTACCGATTACTGAAGTTCAGATTAAAAGTAAAGGAAATTGATGCACGTAAGATGTCTTTCCTGCTGCAACTCACCTTTGGGACATAGACATCCAAAATCCTGCCAAATGAACTAAAGTAAGTTCGCAAGTGTTCAGCAGTTGCCTCATGTGGAAGCTTTCCAATAAACACTTTGTTGCCCATTGTCGGAACTTGTGGACGACTTGATCCATAACCAGCTGGTGTATCATTATATGTTGCACTCGAACCATAGCCAATACCAGACGTAGGGACTGCTTCCGCATATGAAGCACGTGAACCATACCCAGAATCGGAAGGGGGAGCAGCTAGAGCACCAGCATATGAGGCACTTGAACTGAACCCAGAACCAGGGGGAAGGGCAGCTGTAGCACCACTGTAATATCCAGCACCAGGATAAATAGCGCCAGGATAACTAGCACCAGAAGTGGGTGCACCAGTTCCATTCTCAGCCGCATAGGAATGAGCTGATGCAGCCACAGCAGATGAGGCAGGATTAGCTACTGCACCACTGTAATAACCACCAGCGCTATAACCTGGGGCAGTCGGTGAAGCACTATATGCCACACCTGGTCCATACCCAGTAGCAGAGATCGTCACAGTTGGCCCACTGCTGTGTGAGGCACTAGATCCATACATAGAAGAAGGCATGCTTGTAGCTGAAGCATTGCTGCCGTATCCAGCATCAGAGTTTGGCACCAAGTACATATTGTTATGAAGAGAACCAGGCCCATATGCAGAGAGTGCATTGTTTTGTGCAGCCTCAGGATCATAACCAGCAGAACCAGAGTTCATTACTGGTGCACTATTTTGTGGTGCACTGCTCGGAGGCGCATAACCAGCAGCAGGAGGGGAGAGCGTTGGGACCCCACCACCACCAGGTGAATCATTACCTTGAGCCCTGGCATTTTTTATAGTTTCCCCTTCTGACGCATCCCATGCATTGTCTGCTTTCTCACCACCCATGCCCATAAATCCAGGAAAACCATAGCCTGAAAAATCAAACCCTTCCATTGAACCACCCATTCCACCGAAAGCCCCCATCTGAGCAGCTGCTGCTGCTGCTGCCATGAAGAAACTAAATTGATCAGGAAACGACTTGGCCCATTGCTCAGGAATAGATTTGGCCCATTGCTCAGGAATAGATTTGGCCCATTGTTCAGGAAAAGCTTTGTCCCATTGATCAGGAAATGGTTTGCTGAATTGATCAGGAAACGATTGGGCCCCCCAGAACTTTGCTGTCTCTTCCTGCATACAAAAAAACTTATTCTTCAGTGACCAAGCCTACACTTAGGTTGATGGTTTGGGGGAGCGGTGAGGAAGAAGCTTCAAATTTTTACCTTTGGTGTAGCACGATCTACTGCCACTGATGACCCCCCAAGCTCATGTGTCTCATTCATAATTTTGTCCACGGACTCTGTGGAGCACAAACATAACACAAGATCTGAGGAAGCCAAAATAAAAAGAAAACAAAGCAACAGTCCACTCACGTGTTCCTACAAAGCATAAACCAGTGTCAATAAGAACCTGCATTGTCAAAGGTCACAAACCCAATTCCACGATGCGTTCTGGACCCTGCATCCTGCCAAAAAAGAGTGGAAAAAGAGATGACAACACCCATTCCTCAACTTCACATTTTCAGTATGCTAGTGGGCTCTTCCGATTTGTCTTTGGTATACACACCCAACAAAGCTTCCAACCTACCTTGGGCATATATGCATCAACAATGACTCCGTACTTTTGAAAATAGCTGCAATAATCCCAAAAGGCACATTCAGAAGATAAGCCAGCATAAGTACTGCAAACCTATACAAGAGAACTTTATCACAATGAAAAGGTGTGGCATTACTTGCCTCCGAAACATTCCCTCTGTGACTTGAGGAGGTATCCTTGCAACAAATATTCGGCCACCTTTTCTAGAGGCCGATGGCATCATTTCATCCTGCAAACCCCTCATCTAATGGGCTCCAAAACATGATTTATTTGCAAACAAAAAGATCATTCAACTCTACCTTTGGAGTGGCAACTTTGACCTCTAGCATTCGACCATTCAAACTATGCTGGGCTGCGGTGGCTTTCTGGACAGTGACAACCCAAAACTCCAGATTAGAAATAACTAAAAGCAACAGATAAGGTTTTTAAAAGTGTAACCAGCACAACCCTTATAAGATCTCACATGCATTCACTCTGAGTCACGTGCCATGACAGTTTTTTTTTCCCAAAAGTAGATCCTTCCATTAGTTAAAAGAAAATCTGCCAAAAGACATAATACAACCCTATTCATGACAATAAGAACACACACACACACACACACACAAGAGAGAGGCAGGGGGCGGGGGGGGGAACTAGTGGCCTTAAATTCAATTGACCATGCGCACTCTCTGGAGAATAAGGGTCCCGTGCTCCGAGTGTTGGAACCTGCAGGTTAGGGTTAGCAACAGCAAGACACTCACAGTAGAGCTCAAACAAAAAGAGAAAGTAAGTACAAGGTACAAAGGATAAGTACACCTCAAATGACCAAGTGTTAGAGGGTGTTCACATGCACGGGAAAAAAAACCTCCCAAAGAGGGAAAAAGTGCCCCGGTTAGTCCTCGAGTGCTCACACTACTACCCATGACATAAGATGTCTACAACCCCCCCTCAAGTGATGTTGTGAACATGTACAGGGATCTGCAAGATCAATCCCCAAAAGGCAATAAGCTTAGAGCTTTGTGGAAAGCTTCAAGCTTTCATAAGGAAAAGCCTTCATGAATAGATATGCCACATTGTCATGCGTAGAGACATAAACCAAGATGATCTCCCCTACGTGGAGCCTCTTCCTACTATAATGATAATACACCTCAATGTGCTTCGTGTTCGTGCGAGCATGAAACATTGGGTTCCTCGCGACTATCAATGCGCTATAAGAGTCAATGTAGATAGGAGTAGAGGACTATTGTCCAACACTAAGATCTACCAAAAGGTGTCTAAGCCATGCACACTCAATGGTAGCTATAAAAGTCGCCTTGTATTCAGCCTCACAGCTACATGCTGAGCCATGATATGCATGAACCATCAAGAAAGGAACAAAATCCACAAGTGGATACTCTGGTATCGTAACATCCTGCCGAGTCCAAATCATTGTAGGCATGTGGTTGTGAACACCCCCCCCCCCTCCGGGGCGCCGGATAGAACAATCCAAAGAACTTGGTGCCTTGTAAGTAGCGGAAAACCCGTTTGACAACCTACCAATGCTAGGTACCTAGGCAACGCATAAATCTACTCGACTATGAGACCCCATAATTAATGTATGGCCTCATGTTGCATATGTAGATCAAGCATCCAACGGCCTGCTGATATAGTGTATGATCAAAAAGCTCTCCATAATCCTGAGTGCTAACCAGTCTCAACTGGGACACCCGTTTACAATACTCAAGATTAAACCTTTTAAGCCATCTATGTATGTACTTTGACTCCATCATGATTATCCCATCATCACGCTATAAGAATTGAGACCCCAAATAGTAATCCAACGGACCCAAATCTGACATCTCAAAAGAAGCCTGTATTTCAGCCTTGAAGGCTAAAATCTGATGACATCCAGGCATGTGAGTAGCATGTCATCAACGTAGAAGACGATAAACAGAAAATCCTCTTTCATCTTTATGACACAAAGGGTGCTTATATCTGTAGGACAAATACAATCTTTTTTCTCGTACCAGGCTCTGGGAGCCAGCTTAAGGCCATACAAAGCCTTCCATAACCTGCACACTTTGCTTTCTTGAATCTTCTGAGCAAAACACAAGCTTGAGATACATATACCTCCTAGAGCAAATCACCATTCAAGAAGGCTACCAACAGACTTTCTCTAAATCTTATAGACCCACTTCGTACCACTAGCCTTCTTACCAAAAGTTGGGTCAACTAAATCCCAAGTACCATTTTTCAAAAAAGACAATATTCCTATTGTCTACAAGGCGTGCATCCAACGATGATTCTCCAGTGCTTCCTCAAAGGAAACAACTTCCTCGTCATTGCAAGTAAAAGCAATGAGAGCATGATCCACAAAATGCCCAGATGTATGGCAAGAACTAGCATGTGTTCGCCTTGCCAAAGAAGCCACTACATTGATGTCTTGTAAGGTTTGCAACAGCCAGCGAGGCACCAATTTATTGTGCTGAAGGGTCTGTGCACTTTGCAACCTAACACATTTTCAGCCATGTGCTGAGAGTGACTGAAGCACATAAACACCTTTGATTTTGCCTTCTTAGCAGGGACCCAACTGAATCTAAAAAGGTCATCAATGAACGTGACAAAGTAGAGGCATCGTCCAATAGATGGTGTTCGCATCGGACCACATACATCACTATGTATCAGCTGTGATTTCTGGGCAGCCCTCTATGAACCATCATTGGGGAATGATGCGCGATGCATTCTGCCCAATATGCAACCCTCAAAGACATGCTTGACAGGTGCATCAAGTGGTGGTAAATCTGAAAGCCTGAAACCATGTCATGCCTTTGAAGGTGTAGCAAACTACCAAAGTTTAGGTGACCAAACCGAGCATGCCATAGCTCAGCATCTGTCATGTTGGATGTGGCAACAACTGCAAGCACATCATGTAAAGCTCTCTCATATACATCAAGCTTGTAGAGACCATGACATAAAGTGCCGGATGCAACTATGATATCTCCATCACTGCAATCATGTACAATGCATCTATCATCAACAAAACGGATAACTAGGCCTGACCCAGCAACGGCTAAAACTGACACAAGATTCTTGGCACATACAACGCATGTGGAAGGACCAGTTTTCAATAAAACTTGGCCATTACTTAAAGTGGGCAGCCCATCTAGCTAAAAAAGCTCCACGAGTTTCTATTCTTGGGGACAGGGCCAAAATCAGCTGGGCGCCCCCCTTTCCAGCTGTTTTTGGTGGTGGAACATCCTGGGCTTGAGACAATTGTCAGTGGAACATGCAAAAGAACTTGGCAGATCTGGTCGACTATGGACAGGGATGCTATATAGCTGGTTGCTTGCCTCCATAGCTGCTACAAGAAAAAGTGATTCTTGTCTCTCTCTCCCTTGAAGCAAGCGACCACTTCTGGCCTCTCTACAAGGCTGATCGACTGCTCTACAGCAGGTTTCTGGGCTGATTTTTCATGCTCCGAGGCTCGGGATTCAAGGCAAACAACAAGGCACCCGTGTCATATTTGGGTGACCTGTACAGCATGTTTGTGGGCTAAAAACAGTGCTGTTCAGACCAATTCAGCAAGGTTCTTCGCGATAGATTTGAAGGCAAACAGTCTCTAAACCTACGTGAAGCCTGTGGCTCTAAAGGTGGAACCTTTGTGTCACCAATTGGCCGACCATTTGGTCCATCTCCAGTTTTTGCGTCTCGTTCACTTGAGGCCAGGCCGGTGTCTCGTGTGAAGAGGCCAGTATTTTGCTGACATGGACGGGAGCCAGACTGGTGCCACCCGTGTGTTAGCAGGATGGTGTCGTATGGACGGGAGCCAGACCAGTGCCACCCGTGTACGACCTCGACTGTGTTCGCCCCATGGGATTGTCACGCCATGGAAGAGCCAGTATTCGTGCCGTGTTTTGCCTATGGGACTGTCACACCATAGGGAGACTCGTGCCTGGAACTGTGTCTTACCTATGGGACTGTCACTCCATAGGAAGACCAGGTTTTTATGTTTTTATGTCGTGCCAGTTTTGTGCCGACAGATATTTTGTACTTGTTCCATGAACGGGAGATATGTCCATGTTACTATTTGCACATGCACACATATTTTGCATGTTTGAAACTGTTTTCGCATGACATGTATTTGTGTGTTTGCCTGCTTGACGTGTTACTTACTGAGCGGGGACGCCTGCCAGTGAGTCGTGAAGTCTGCTCTCTATTCTGACAAGTTTTGGTGCATGTGAACAGGTGGTAAGTATGTCGCACATGTTGTTTTATTATTTTATCTCTAACCTCTTATTTTATAAGGTTAGGTGTTCACATTTATTTAAAAGTGGGCACCCCCTTTGGGCACCCACTTAGGGACCAAGGTGGGGAGCCCCACTTTAAGTGAATGTGGGGGTGGGCATGGTCACCTACCCAAACTCCCCACCCACATGCAAGCGTGGAGTAAACTCCACTATAATGTTATTAAAAAAAAAGCTTCCTTCCTCAAGCGTAAATCATCTTCATCGCTGCCACTCTTGCACATGAGACAACCGGCGACGCTTCCCCTCTCTGCTGGCGACTGAACTTGCTGCAGGCGGCTGCCATCTCTCCCTTTACTACTGCACGTACTCTATCCCCAGGCGGCTGGCTGCAACTGCACTGCAGGCGGCTGCCATCTCTCACTGTACTGCTGCGCATACACCCTTCCAGGCGGCTGCATCATCACAGGCTGCGCAGGCTGCAGTTAGGCGCCTACCATCCATCAACCGGCTACACAAACTGTCAGCTGTGGTGGCTGTGCGCCTGTTTTCCAGTCAGGCGCCTATCATCCATCAACCGGCTTCATCAACTGACGGCTGTGGTGGCTGTGCGCCTGTTTCCAGTCAGCAGAACCCTTTTCTCTTGCAAACAACGGTGGTGTACACTCTCTTCATAACAGGCTGCTCCTCCACACAGCAGCCAGGTCTCTATCCTCCCTTGCAAGTGGATGTTTCTTCTCTCACAGCAGGCGGCTGTACCCCTTTGTGGCGGTGCTTGTCTTGATAGTTCTACACGAGGCAACTATTTCTTCAACAAGGGTGGCTTCATCTTCTACACAAACACCACGAGTATTGGTTTTCCATCAATCCTCTACAAGTAAGTGAATTTCAGATTTCAATAAAGTATTTTATGTTTAAATCTGATAAGGGATTCATCCCGCTCGGCCAACACCCGTTCGGTGCCGGGTTGTCCAAGCTACATTGGCGAACCTCGGTCCAAAGGTGCTGAGATCGGGAGAGCTAGGCGTTAGTACGAGAGCACCTATCAGTGCGTGGTCTCGGAACACCAGTGAGGCGCTCTCCGCGGAGTCCAGTGAAAGCACGGGACCGTAGAGATTGGACCACACTAGTGGTCGTTCTGCTTCGAGCTTCTACATCGAAATTCGAGCCTATTTGTTTGGTACTGTTTTCATATGTACATGGACATTATCTGGTTCTTGGAACCCATGGAGCATTGTATTTATTAAATACTCCCAATAAATATATCATATATTGAGGGGGGGGTCGGCCCGTTCCGGCCCCAGTGCTGGTGTCCATCTTTCCATTTCATTTCATTTAAATTTCAAGTTGTTTTAAGTTGTCCATTTCAAATTTGTGGTTTTAAAGTTGTGCTATTAAGCGTGTGGGTGTCCAACGGAGTCTTTCCCACTTGACGGGATCGGTTTCACTTTGGGTGGCCAAAGCCAAGGTTTTCATGGCTGATTATTCGGGACAACACCACTGCTAGAGGGTGTGATCACATACTAGAGTGTGGTTGTGCCCGAGGAATTCTTGGAAGCTTGAGTTTGAGGACTTAGGCAATTGTTTGATTTGCTTACGCTTCTGTATTTGTGACAGTGGTATCAGAGCTTCAGTTCTCTAGTCTGTGATAAATCCCCTTGTTGAGGATAGCAGATAGAGCGTTCCGAGCGCAGAAGAGTATTGTGTTGGCAGAAATTTTTGATCTGCAATCAAGTGGCACCTCAGGATGTTCATAAGACAGCTTTCCGAACTGCTTTTGGGCTATATGAGTTTTTGGTAGTGCCTTTTGGCCTTACCAATGCTCCCGCCACATTTAATCGAATGATGGACCGCATATTCAAGAAACACCGGAAGTTTATTGGCACATTCTTTGATGGCATCATTGTCTTCTCAAAGAATGAGGAAGAACATACCTGGTGACAATTTTTGAAGAGCTTAGACAACATAAGCTCTATATAAATGGTAAGCTTATCTTGGTCATATTGTATCCAAGGATGGGGTACGCATAGATCGAAGTAAAATACAAGCTGTTCAGGGTTGGCCGGAGTTGAAGTCGGTTCACCAAGTCAGAAGTTTTCTTGGATTATGTGCATCTTATAGGAGGTTTATCAGACACTTCTATGAGATTGCCTCACCTTTGCATGATCTCACTAAGAAGAAAGCTGTCTTTACGTGGAATGATATAGAGAAGGAAGCTTTCCATAAGCTGAAAGCTTGTATCCTATCAGGATTCAGGACCGGTATTGATTATTCTGGATTTACATAAACCCTTCTCAGTTGAGTGTGATGCATGTGGGGACAGCATTGGAGCTATTTTGAATCAAGAAGGACATGCCATAGCTTTTGAGAGCAAGCGTCTTCAACATGCAGAGCTCCACGTGCAGGTTTATGAAAAGCATTATCTTCTTGGGGCTGAATTTGTTGTCAAAACGGATCACCAGAGTTTGCGGTACTTTTTGACGCAAACTAAATTATCAGAGAAGCATATGAGATGGGCAAGTTTCCTCCCTATGTTTCATTTTCAGATTTTGCATACACCTAGTAAAAAGAATGTAGTGGCAGATGCTCTTTCTAGAAGGCCACAGGTACATGCTGTCACTGTTGCTTATCATCAGGATCTTTCCGATATGCAAAATTCGTATGGTACAGATGATGATTTTCAGCTTGCATGGGCTGATTTACAACAGGGCATTTCAGCCCCGAACTATTGCATACGGGATGAATATTTGATGATGCAAAATCACTTAAGTGCGCATAAGGATTTACGGATTAAGGTGATGGATGAATGCCATGCACCGCCGTATGCAGGGCATACATGAATTCTTGCCACTACGCAGGCTTTGGAGAGATACTTTTTCTGGCCAAACATGTGCAAAGACATAGATGTTTATGTGCGTGTATGTATGGTTTGTCAAAAGGTGAAGTTTGATAGGCATAAGGCACCCGGGTTGCTTCAACCGTTGCCTATTCCGGATCAACCATGAATTTTATCATGGATTTGCCAAAAATGCAACAGGGGAATGACGCCATATGGACCATCATAGACAGATCCAGCAAGCAGGCTCATTTCATTCCTCTACGAAAGAATATTAAGCCTAAGCACATGGTGAGGATATTCTTGGCCCAAATTTTCAAGCACCATGGTATGCCTAAGACTATTGTGGGAGATCGGGATCCGAGAACCACAAGTTTGTTTGGCGGGCTTTATTTGATAATATAGACACAAGGCTGAATTTTTTCATCAGCTTATCATCCTCAGCCGGATGGGCAAAGTAAAATTGCAAATTCAGCTGTACTTGATTTGCTCAAATGCTATGTGGCTGAGCGGAAATCTGATTGGGAGAAGTACTTGCCTCTTGTGGAGTTTGCTTATAACAATACGGTGCACACCTTGACTGGGAAAGCACCATTTGAGATTGTTTATGGCACGGTGGTGCTTCCATCGATCCTTTGAACAAAGGATGAAATCTTTGCTGCAGATGAGTATGTTAGAGATCTGGATACAGCTTTCTCATAGGTACGGACAACCATACAAAGAAATCAAGAAAAGCATAAGAAAGCTGCAGATAAACATAGCAGGCAAGTGGATTTCAAATAAAGTGATTGGGTGCTTCTCAAGTTTGAGAAGGCATGCCTTCGGAAGCAACCTGGCAAGGAAGGCAAGTGTCCAAAAATGTCTCCGAGGTACTATGGGCCATTCCAAGTATTGGAACGAATTAATGAGGTGGCTTTCAAGCTTGCTTTGCCTGATCATTGGCGCATACATAATGCTTTTCATGTTAGCCTCCTCAAGAAATATGTGGGTCTTGAGTTGCTTGAGCCGGTTATTGAGGACCAACCCGAAATTCACGAGCTTGAAGAAGTGCTTCAATCGGAATAAATGTGTTTCATAAGGAACAAAAAGCTGTTGGTCGCAAGCTTATCCACAGGTTTCTTGTGAAGTTTAAGAACTACCCCGCTTTCGATGGGAAATGGATAGATGAAGACTACCTCAAGGATTATCCGGACCTTCTACAAGTTTATTTAGTCGCATTTCGTTGTGGACAACTGATTAGAAGCTGCAGAGATGTCATATTTCTAACTATACACATGTGGAGGAACACCATGGAAAGGTAGATATAGACCCTTGTGTGTGTTCCAGGCATGGTTTAGTACATGTGGAAGGACTCCATGGAAGGATTGAGATCCTGGTGTGAGCTCCTGGCATGATTGGTTACATGTGGAAGGGCTCCATGGAAGAATTGATATCCTGGTGTGAGTTCCTGGCATGACTCAGTACATGTGGAAGGGCTTCAAGAAAGGGTGCATACCCTAGTGAGAGCTCCTAGCATACTGATGAAGTCTCGTGGAAGGGTGGACACCCTGGTGAGCATTCTTTATACCTGTATGGGCGGTGCCCGAGAAGGGTTTGATACAAGATGAATAAGTTAGGAGATGGAATCCAGAATATTATGCATAAAGCATTTGAGTGTGTTTTGACATGCATGAATGATTTGTCTTGACTGCCTAGACAATGCTTGGTACTTCTACTTGTGATTGTCCATGGGCTCCGAGGACGCCTCGAAACCCTGTGGACGCGTGTGTGCACACCTGTTTGGGACTAAGGCGATGGTCTTATGTGTTTTGCAGGTGGTAAGTGATCCCAAACTCAATTTACAGCTTATATTTTATTATACTAAGGTTTATGAGTGCAGGTGTTCACATATACTTAAATTTGGGCGGACAAATTATTAAGTGTTCACGTACACTTAAGTTTGGGTGGACAATTTTTAAAGTGTACACATCAAAAGGACCAGTTTTTAATAAAACTTGGCCATTACTTAGAGTGGGCAGCCCATCTAGCCAAAAAAGCTCCACGAGTTGCTATTCTGGGGGGGAAGGGCAAAATCAGCTAGACGCCCCCCTTTCCAGCTGTTTTTGGCGGTGGAACATCTTGGGCTTGAGATAGTTGTCAGTGGAGCATGAAAAAGACCTTGGGAGATCTGGTCAACTATGGACAGGGCTGCTACATAGCTGGTTGCTTGCCTACATAGCTGGTTGCTTGCCTACATAGCTGCTACAAGAGAAAACGATTCTTCTCCCTCTCTCTCTCTCTCCCCCTTGAAGGAAGCGACCACTTCTGGCCTCTCTACAGGGCTGGTTGACTGCTGTACAACAGGTTTCTGGGCTGAGTTTTCATGCTCTGAAGGCTCGGGATTCAAGGCAGACAACAAGGCACTCATATCATCTCTTTGGGTGACCTGTACAGCATGTTTGTGGGCTGAGCACAATGCTGTTCAGACCAATTCAGCAAGGTTCTTCGCAACAGATTTGAAGGCAAACAGTCTCTAAACCTATGTGAAGCTTGTGGCTCTAAGGGTGGAACCTTCGGGTGGCCAAAGCCAAGGTTTTCATGGCTGCTTATTCGGGACAGCACCATTGCTAGAGGGTGTGATCACGTACTAGAGTGTGGCTGTGCCCAAGGAATTCTTGGAAGCTTGAGTTTGAGGACTCGGGCAATTGTTTGATTTGCTTTCATCTTATTCTGCATGTATCTGGTGCGAGTTTGAAGAGTGTTTACTCTCTGGCATCCGTTCTCTTGTACTGAGAACACTCTGTTGGTAATAAAGATATCTCGAGGGGGGGGGGGGGGGGGGGGGGGGGGCAACTTCAACCCCTAGTGCTGTGTTTTTGTGCAAGTTTTCATATTGTTGTTTCAATGGTATCAAAGTATGATGATGATGTTGTTAGATGCTATGTATGATGGATAAGGTTTTCTATTCACACACTTCCGTATTTGTGAAAACAGTAGTTAGATTTTCCCTTCTTCTTGGGCTTCTCACTGTCACCATTGTGAGCATTTTTACCAAAAGAGGCAACTGAACCACCATTAGGCTTCTTGCCATTGGTAACAAATGCTTTGGCTTTGCCCTTTCCTTGGGCAGCAAAGGCTTGACCGCATGCTTTATGCCACACATGTTCACCCTAGATTGCTCTTGCTCTCTGCCCACTGCTATCTATGCCACTCTATGCTTCCCATCAGCGCAGCCACTTGTGCAGCGCCTCCACCATGTCCACCCCACGCTACTCTTTGTAGCAGCAGCCTGTGCACTGCCTCTGCACCACCGTACATGTACTTCTTGTCGTTGATGATCAGTGCCACGTCAGCTACTCTCCGCCCGCCTTCGGAGCTGTGCCATGGTGTCTGCAGCCCACCTCGCCATCAGTGCTACATCCGCATGAGCCACCAATTATACCTGCAAAACTCAACCACGTCAACAGTCAACAATTTGGGGCTTTTCTCAAAATGAGATATATATCATCTAATTGAAGCTATTAATCAAGGCTTTTGCACTCTACATCAAGAGCTTCTGCAACTTGAAAATTTTGGGGGTTTCTCTCAAATGTGGAGAAATTCATCAAATTGGAGATCTAGCACCCACAAGTTTTTGGCCTCCTACATCAAATTGGAGCCTCTACATTAACAAAAATTTGGGATTTTTCCTCCTGCAACTTCCAGTTTGTGCAAATATACATGCTCTCCCTTGGCCCCCAAACCCAAAATGATAGCCCAAGTGTCGCATCATCAAGAAGTTTTTTAAACTTCAAGAAATTATCTAATTCCTATTATGCGTGGGTCATGGGTTCTCTACCTGGGTAGTCCCCCAAAATTGTTTGTGAGTGTGTCAGTCTTTCATAGGTGTTCTCTTTGTAATGCCTTAATGTTCCATGCCATACCGTGCTTAGAGTAAGATAAGTGTGCCACATGGCATACACTTATTAGTATGTGATATTTGTGTGTGTCAAAAGATAAGGTTGCAAGCCTACAAAAGCATTGTACTTGGTGAGTGACCATCACTATCAATCAATCTATCATTGAGCCGTGCACTACTCTCTCTCTCTCTCTCTCTCTCTCTCTCTCTCTCATGGATATCTTCCATCCACCCTAGCTTAGGTTCTCCTACACATAAACCCTAACCCTACTCAAAACAGCCCATAGAAGAAGCTGTTGTGGAAGATGCAATCAATAATGAACAGATAGCCAGTTATGAGTCTAAACGGGTGCCTGGATGGTTGTTTGGATACATTACGTGCTAGCAAATTGGCAACTCCTTTGCCTAGCCGAACACATGCAGGTTCTCATTATGCATCTAGTTATTATCTGGATCATGCTCTCATTGCCATCACATGCAATGACAAGGAACCTATTTCCTTTGAGGAGGCACAGGAAGATAATCAATGGATGCGTGCCATGCAAGATGCGTATGACTCAATCCTGAAGAATGACGCTTGGTACTTGGCTGATCTGCCTCATGGCAAGAAAGCCATTGGTACAATTTACAAACTCAAACGTATGGTAGAAAGTAGCGTTGACCACTACAAAGCAAGGCTTTTCGCAAAGGGTTAGCTCAATGAAACGACGTAGACTATGATGAGGCCTATGCTCCCACTTCCGTATGACCACCATTAGGTGTATTATTGCTATGGCAACACATTATACAAAAACCACCTTCTTGAACAACGATTTGCATGACAAAGTCTCTATATCTCAACCTCACGGTTTTGTCCAAAAGTGTCAAGAAGCCAAAGTGTCTTGGTTAAAGAAGGTTTTGTATGGCCTTCACCAGGCTCCTACAGCATGGTACGAGAAGATACATGCATGCTCAGTTGCACATGAATTTTGTAAACCGTGTTTCATACTCGCACTAATCACATTGAGGTGCACTATCATTATGTCAGGAAGAGACTCTTTGCAGGAGAGATCAGCTTGGTCTATGTGTCTACACATGACAACATGGTAGATTTGTTCACAAAGGGTCTTCCTAGTAAAAAGTTCAAAGCTTTGGGTTTGTTGCCTTTTGGGGATTGATCAGCTTGGTCTGTGTGTCACGTGCACCCATGCATTGTGGTACACGGTGACAAACTAGCTCATCAACAATGCAAGATCCACGTGCAAAAGTAGTACCTTTTACGATATTTTGGTGACCCCTTTGTGAGCCCTAGTCCGGGACATGTCACGCACGAGCTACATAGGTCACTCTCCCAACCATAGAGGTCAGTGTCAGGTCAGTCCTGTCAACCCACTGTGGAGAATTCAGCAAGCATACATCATGTAGGTGCATGTAGTTGTCAACCATAGGAGTAGTCTGCATTTAAAGCATTTAATTGCACTTCATATAGTAGGGGCCAGCCTTAGGGCCAGCCCCAAGGCAGCCCCTAACCATGGGCAAGCCTTGCAAGGGGTACTTAGTACCCCTAGCCACCATATAAGGCCAAACTTGCAAGGGATACTTAGTACCCCTAGCCACCATATAAGGCCAAGTGGCAGCCTATATGGCCTAGGAGTGCAATCAGCCAGGACAAGGAGAGCGTGGACAACAATCAGCCAGCAACCCAACCAGCCCCACAGCAAACAAAGGCATTAAATGCCATTTAATCCAATCGTGGTCTCTCTCAGCAGGCCGACAGCATGCTCTGGCAGACGACCAGCCCCATGGGTCCATATAAAAAGGCAAGCCACAGTCAGTCCCAAAAATCATCAAATAAAATCAGAGATATCGAGCAAACTCAGTCAAGCATGTGTGCATAGGCTGGAGCCTTTGCATACTTACAGCCACTCTTGTGCTTTCAGCCCAAGGCAAAAGAAGCTCAGTCTCTTCAAGAGTATTCAGCACACCAACCCTCAGTCTCGGGCCGGTGTATCCTCTTCGACGATAGCCTCACAATCGCCTGCAGTTTATGCACAGCTCTGCCCAGTGCTTTGTCCTTGCGTTTGGTGGTCGGTCGGTCAATTTGTCCGCTCAGTCTTGTGGACACAGTTCAGCTTGTATTCAGTTCTCCAGAAGAAAAGCAAATATTCAGTGGGTAATTCAGGACCCCATCTGGTGTCATCTCTACTACATCTTTCATATTCATGTATGTTGTTCTAAAGCATTGCTAAAGACTCAATAAACTCAGGTTTAAAGAAGGCTTCATTGTTTCACTCGGTCCTAGCTCGGCGCATGCTACATTGGTATCACGTGATTCAACCAAGCAACCTAGGGTGAGAGCATCCTGTGTGATGGTAAAGCTAAGATCGCGAAAAACCACTCGCCCAATGACAAGGCTTTGACTCTTGCGCAAAACCATGAGACGATGCTCAATGGAGGCAAGCCCAAAACCACTCGTCACCCCCAAACCTCAGCAGCGAACAAACGCAGACCACCCAGCATAACCAAGCATCCAACCAGCAAGCACGTAAGGGAGCTCCCAACAACAAGGATCAAAAGAAGAAGGGCCAAAATAGCTCTTCTACTGGGCCTGTCCCAAGAAGACTCCTGAAGAAAAGATCAAGGAGGGCCTTACCGGAGGCTTCTTACAATCAGATGAGAAGGAGCAGTACGTAATTCAAAGAGAACCGTTGTTTTTTCTACCACCACACACGACATGCCAAGAAGGATTGTACCAAATGGCAAGCGGAAAAAGGCAAACAACCAACCTCTACAGTGGCTCCCACCACAGTTGTACCACCCCCTCCGCCCCCGCCCTCAACCACTAATGTTGTTCAGCTTTTGCCCGCTTTCAATGCAGTACCCGTAGTGGCATTCAATGATAAGCAGGAGAGCGGAGGTGAGGAGTGTTAGAAAGGTCTTATCATAGCTTATCACACAACGAAGGAGCCACAACTTGTTCTCTTCGAAATGGGTAGTTCACAAGATGCCATCTCTCGATTGGCGACCAAGATGAAATGTGCCCTTGTGCCATATCATTTCGAGGTGGACGGGTTCACTCCCGGCCTACGTACCCATATTTCCCAAAAAGCTCAACAGTCTACCTTCTCAATCCAGAAGGTTCAGTTTCAAAGGGATTTCATTGTCTCGCCCCACCTCAAGAGCGACATGATGTACGGAAGAAAGATATAACCGCACATCTTTGTGTGGATTACCAAGCCTTGAACAAGTTGACAATCAAGAATAAGTTCCCCATGCCAAGGATAGAGTACATTCTTGAAAGACTCAAAGGTGCTAAGTACTTCACCAAGATCGACCTAAAAAGTGGCTATCATCAAGTCAGAATTTTTGAAGCCGATATCTTGAAGACAGCCTTTCGAGCAGAACAAGGTCATTACGAGTTTGTAATCATGCCTTTTAGTTTGACCAATACACCGGGGACATTTAACAAGATGATATCTCGAGTCTTCACCGTACTCATCGGTGTATGTCTCTTCATTTGGATGACATTCTTATTTTTTCTGCCATTGCAGAACAGCACAAGAAGGATGTGCAGAAGGTCTTGCAAATTTCGCGAGACCACCTACTCTATATCAATGCAAAGAAGAGCATATTGGGAATTCAAGAAGTCCAGTACCTGAGCTACGTGATCGGTTCCGACAGCATTCGCCTTGACCCTGAGAAGATATTGGGACGTTCCGAAGACAGCCCAATAGATACGATCCTTCGTGGGCTTGTGCCAAGCGTATAGCTCACATATGGATCGATTTTCTAACCTTGCAGCACCATTGAAAGATTTGCTCAAGGGACTCAAGACTAGAAGACGAAAAGTTTCAATCACACGTAAGGCTTTGGAGGCGTTCTTTGCTCTGCAAAAAAAGGCTTCTGAAGCACCAGTCCTTAAACTCGCATCATGGGATAATCCCTTCGAGGTGATCACCAATGCCAGTAATCTCACCATAGGAGCAGTTTTGCAACAAGAAGGAAGACACATGGCATATTACAGCAGAAAGTTAAATGAAGCAGAAAAAAATCATTCTGTCTATGACAAAGAGTTGCTAGGGGTTATCACAGCCTTGAAACAATGGAAACCTTTTCTTTACGAAAGGGAATTTACTGTGAAGACGAACCACCAGGCCTTGCAGTGGTTACAAACTATGCTAAGTGTCCAGTGGAGGGATACACAGCACCGGTGGAGTTAGTTGTTCAAACAGTTTGGCGGAATGATTGAGTATGTACCGGGTAAGCACAAGCATGTAGTAGACGCTCTGAGTCGTAAAAGTAGTATTCAGACAGTACAGGACTCCACTATGTTTAAGATACAAGGAAAAGCTTTAGACAGTATGAAGACACAGTATATAGATTGTCCAGAATTTGGAACTCCTTATAGTATGGCCCTTTATTCAGAACCGGGTCATTATACTATTCAAGACAGTTGGCTCTTTTACAAGGGTGTACTCTGTGTTCTCAGGGAGAAAAGACCGGCACTCCTCCATGATGCCCATGATTCACTTGTTCGGGATCATTGCGGGATCAACACTACCTTGGAGAAGTTAGAAAGATCATTTTAATGGCTAAAGATACGCAGGGATATATATAACTATGTTTCCCCATGTTCCATATGTCAAAGAGTGAAAGTACCTCATACCAAACAGGCAAGGTCATTGCCCATTCCTGAGGGTCCGTTTCATGACATTTTGATGGATTTTATTGGACCACTTTCCGCATCTACTAGATCTTCGAATGCTCAGTGTATGATGATAGTTGACAGATTCAGTAAATTTTGTATGCATGTTCAACATCCAAATTGCCACAAAACTCAAGCTAGAGTGATATAAAAAGTTAGCAACCACTATAGGTGACATAAAAAAACAAGAGGTTAGAGTTACTACAAATTGGATATCCCACATCCAAATGGTTGCAAACAAGTTGGTGTGATAGTTTACATTTTTTCTCCAAGTTAGATGTTGGACATCTGATTGATATAGTAATGAATGTTGGACATCCAAATTGAAAAATAATGGTTGTTGGACATCCAAATGATGTAGTAATGGATGTTGTATATCCAAATGGAAACAAAATGGATGTTGGACATCGAAATTGAATCATAATGGATATTGGACTTCT
The DNA here is from genome assembly GCF_041138505.1 of Cibotium barometz. NCBI lineage: Eukaryota > Viridiplantae > Streptophyta > Polypodiopsida > Cyatheales > Cibotiaceae > Cibotium > Cibotium barometz. Next base: position 22,240,232 of record NC_141109.1, read on the forward strand.
AAATGATGTATCATGCAAACAGACGACCAGAGCAAAAGGTATGTCCCGGCTTTTTCTCTGACATTGGTATCCAGTTTGTGGTTGCCCACGGACCGTTACTTCAAATCGGGATCCGAAGTTTACATCTCGCTTCTAGTGAGCTCTGCCATGATCAACAGTCGAAGTGGGAGCTTCATCTCCCGTTGGTGCAAGCGATTCTCAATGCAATACACTCATCCAATGTTGGCATAACTCCGTACAAGACAGACTTTGGTCGAATATTTTCATCCCTTCTCACGAGGATGATCTCTCCTTCCTTGTAAGCCAACATGGCGATAGAAACCTTTTCACCCATCATTGAGTCAGTCAAAGAGTGTCTTACCAAAGCTTAGGAGGCTTACACCAGACATGCAAACAAGTCACGAAGATATATATATACCTAGATGAATCTAGGAACATGCCCAAATTCACCTTTTAGGAACGTGCATGTTGTATACTCATGGTAGTCAACCCACAAGACTATATACCTATCAACTCCATTATGCATAGTATGGACTAGATACTACGACATCCCCACTAACGTCATCAGTGCCCAATAGTGGGTGTAGAACTCTGTATCAAGATATGCTCTCACACATGCACTCCACACACACACACACACATAAGAGCATATATTCACACAAAGGCTTTCGTACTGAGTTTCTGTCAAACCTCCAGAGATGTCAATTTCAAAGAAGGTGAATGGGTATATTTAAGGATTATGAAGCAAAGACTCAAGCAAGTGGTGTCTGAAGTTGTCCTTCAAAAGTTTTGGTCCTTTTTGCTTCATCACGAAGATAAGCGATGTCGCCATGCAACTCAGATTGCCAGACAGTTGAACGATGCACAATGTCTTCCACGTCCCTTGGTTAAAGCCTTATATTGGACCTTCATTGCAGAATGTTCAAGAAGAGCAGCAGCCAGAAATGGTTGATGCAACAGAAGTAATAGAGCCTGACCAAATCCTTCTACATCGCCGGAAGCATGGTTCCGAACGACGTCTTCAACAATTTTATATGAAGTTCAAAGATCAAGGGACCCATGAAGCCGTTTGGCTAGATATGAAGAATTCTTCCTCAAGTATCCACAATTATTGGCGGACTATCTCGAAGCTATGAACCTGCCGCCAAGCTAAGCAAGAGGGAATGTCACGTGCACCCATGCACTGTGGTACACGGTGACAAACTAGCTCATCAACAATGCAAGAACCATGTACAGAAGTAGTACCTTTTAGCATATTTTGTCATATGCCATGAGCCCCAGTTCGGGACATATCACACACGAGCAACCTAGGTCAGTCTCCCAGCCATAGAGGTCAGCGTCAGGTCAGTCCTCTAACCCACTTTGGAGAATTCACCAAGTGTACATCATGTAGGTGCATGTAGTTGTCAACCATAGGAGTAGCCTGTATTTAAAGCATTTAATTGCACTTCATGTAGTAGGGGCCAGCCCCAAGGCAGCCCCTAACCATGGGCAAGCCTTGCAAGGGGTACTTAGTACCCCTAGCCACCCTATAAGACCAGGCAGCAGCCTATATGGCCTGGGAGTGCAGTCGGCCAGGACAAGGAGGGCCCGGACAGCAGTCGGCCAGTGCCAGACTGCTGTCGCCACCACCCCGACCAGCCCCACAGCAAACAAAGACATTAAATGCCATTCAATCCAGTCATGGGCTCTCTCAGCAGGCAAACAGCATGCTCTGGCAGCCAACCAGCCCCCTAGCCATCCCAGGTTTGTGAGTTGAACCCTAGCACTCAATGGTTCTATGTCAAATAATCCTTGGTTAGGTCTATGGAAAAAAGCACAATCTTCATACGCAAACCTGAAAAAACAGGAGCAACAAGATAGCTTCATACCTCGAGATGATTGACTCCAAGACCTTCTACGATCATGTTCATGCTGTTTACAAGGAGATTGTTGTTCATTCCATTTGTGGTTTTGTTGAAAAACAAAAACATCCTCCTAATTGTGCTCACACTCACCACAGGGGTTATTCAAGCAGGCAGTTGGCTAGGTTGAAAAACTTGCACTATCACTAGTCAGGTAGGGGGCTTACCAAGGGCTGGGTATTGGCATTGAAAGATGTTTGGAGAACCTCTTGGGCCAGCTGCTCAACAGTGGAAGCCTTGGAGAACCTGATGGGCCGATTGCCCAAAAGTAACATTATTAGGATTATTGTTCGACATAACTTGGAAATTTTATCGCGGTAGAGGGCTTCCTCGAGTACTCGTTAAGCTTTGTCTTCAGTAATACAAGTCAACCAAGAAGAGTTTTTGTGTGTGTGTGTGTGTGTGTGTGTGTGTGTGTGTGTGTTTGCGGGGGGGGGGGGGGGGGACCAACTTTGGACCCTGGTGTGGACTCTAAGCACTTGTTACAACTCTCATACACGGGCACAATGTTTTGCATTTGTCTATCTTGCATTGTGACATTAATAAAGTGAATAATTAACGTCTCCGGGTACTGAGCCCGTCACATGAAGTTGTCTGGGAGCTTGGACCTGTGAATTACCAAGATGAGATGCTGCAAGAGTCAAAACCAATTCAATACCCAAAGTTGGTGGCAACACCAATAACTCAATTCCAGCTAGTCTGGCAGCTACAAATGTTTCCAAAGTTCTAGAATCGGTATTCGTCACATAAAGAGTCACAAATGGGAGATATGAAGATCGGTATGCTACACGCGGACTCAGTTTCTGATCATGTTGAGGTACCTTAAGATCATAGTGGCACCCGGTTCGCGCACCGCCCAGGAGGTGCGGTTCGGTACAGTCGATAAGTACGGTTCGGCGCAGTACGGTGGAGGTACAGTCGACTAGGAATTGACCGGGTTTTTACCCTTCTTTTTTCTGACCATTTTTTGGGGCTGTTTTTTGATCTTTTTTTCACTCAAGTGCTCATTGCTCAAGTCTATCCTCTCCCTTGAGCTCTCCTTCAAGGCTCGAGCCTCTCTCCCCTCTAGACTCTCTCAATCATCTCCCTCTTCCTCCACCGTATTTTTTTATTTTTAAGTATTTTTTAAACGGACCGTACCTCCACCGTATTTTTATTTTCAAAATTTAGCGGGGCATTCTGAGACCGTATTTGAACGTACCATACCGAATCGAACTTTTCGTACCTAACAACTATGCTTAAGATGAAAGGATTTCAACGCTCAAGCATGTGGGCACACTTTCCCCTAGCGTGTGGAAGGGGCACAATCAAATTTGTGCCTGTCCTCCGGAAAGTGTGAAAAAACATTGATCTTTGTTCAAAGGATTCCCTGAAGTCATGATCCATTTGAGATCCAATTAGAAGACTTAAAGATGGACGTGATTGAGTAGGCAAAGATTTGGGGATAATATTAGCACACATCAGGAGTCCAGATCTTTCAGATATCATTGAAAATAATCAATTTCAGTCAATCAGTTAATATATAGAATAGTCTAGGTTGAGAAGCTTAGTCCTGTCTCCTCTTCTCTTCCTATTCTCTGTGTATATTCAATTCTATTGCATACTAATGGTCTAAAACTGTCATGTGCATCATTTACATGAGGGCCACGTATACATGGTCCCAACAACCAGCTGGATTAAGGAGAAGTTCAGAGGGCAAATAGGCATCTTTTGGGCAGTCAAAAAGGCACAAAAGGCAGGTGCCCAAGTGTGGAGCCAGTTGGGTGGCTAAGGGAAAGATGCAGATATCCAAGGATTTTGTACTGAATCTCCTTAGTCAAAGTCATGTGCAGTAGTGGAAGAGCCTGGTTCAGCAAGCAGAGAGCACCAAAGAGACGATCTCAGCCATGCACAAGTCTTAGGACAGCAATAACCTTTTGTACATGCATGTAGCTTAATGCTACCATGATAGCAGTCAGGATCTTAGTCTAGATCCAAGTTCAACATTGTGCAGTATTGTACATATTCATGTTTTGCAATATATCCAGTAGATCTGTGATCTAGTTGTAAAGTGATTGGTGTTAATTAGCTCTTAATCAACTTTTAATTAGTGTAAATCAAGTCACGCTTCCACACGCATGTGAAAAAACTACCACACTTTTGTTACTCTACATCAAGCATAGAAACTCTGAAATCCTGCATGCATGTAACAAAAATAGTACACTTCCATTAGTCTACAACAAGAGTAATGTGCAGCAGTAGAAGAGCTTGATTCAGCAAAAGGCAGCACCAAAATGGAGATCTCAGCCATGCAATGTGCACAAGTCTTGGGACAGCAATAACCTTTTGTCCATGCATGTAGCTTAACGCTAGCATGATGATCTCAGCATTGTACATATTCATGTTTTACAATATATACAGTAGACTAGGTCAACTCTCTAATCTAGTTGTTAAGTTATTAGCGTTAATTAGCTCTAATCAACCTTTAATTAGTATTAATCAAGTCACACCTCTGCACGCACATAACAAAAATAGCACACTTCATCAAGCATAAAAAGTGTGAAATCCCACCCTTGCATCCTCTACTGTATTGAATGTAACATAACCAAACCCACGAGACTGCCTGGTTGCACGATCCTGTAGATCAAGATGAAAATGAGCACCCAGACTAAGTAAGCCAATTTACACTGAACAAGCCTGGACATAAAAAGTAGCAGCACTGCTGTAGCTTCAGTGCACACTTGCCGCTGTCTGGTTTTTAGACAAGACAAACCTTCATAATGATACAATCCTCGAGTTCTCCAAACTTTCTCATGTAGTACTTTAATTCATCTGTTTCAACATCGAAAGGAATACCTAAGACCTGTTCCACAAAAAAAAAAAAAGAAAAACCCAATAAGACAGTATCAACACCGTGTATTACAAAGCTATGTTTAGAAACCAAAACTTTTTAAAGATTTTCTTAGTCCAAAGAAAAGCCACCTAGCTTCCTCAACACATAATTGAACTCACTGTACACACTTTAAACAAGGCAAGTCACCTACACAGAAAATGCACTGTGCATTCAAGAACTAGTAGAGGAATAGAGAGTCTGCAGATGGCGTGGAGGTAAGAGTACAGTATGGTGTACGAAGAGAGCACTATGTAGGTGTTTGCTTATCAAATGATCAAATGTGTGAATGTGTGTAACACTCTTGTAGGAACCCTCATATTTACTTGTACTTAGCTACGTTTTAAGTAGGCACTATGTAGGATTTTTCTTATCAGATGACCAAATAAGTGGGCATAATGGTTGGGGCCCTCCCCTTTATGGAAAACCTTCATGTGTCCCGAAGTTTTAAGTAACTACGGACAAGGTAGTAGATGTAAATCAGCCTTGCAATAGATAATCTTGTATGAAGTCTGAATGTCATGGAGCAGGCCCTTCTTTTTTGTGCCAAGAGCTTATAGCAAATATTCTAAGAGACTTATGGACATTGTAAGGCCTACCTATCTAAGTGTAAATCAGTAATTATGCAGTGAAAATCTTAAACTAACTTGAAAGAAAAAGGTCCATTCTCGTGTTACTTGTATGTCTGAACAGCTAGGCTCAACTTATTGTAGAGGGAACTCTCAATAAGTTTAGATCTTGGTCTGAATCAGCTACTGCTGATGATGAAAAAAGAACCACTGGATAACATAATAATTTTGGCTCACCTTGAGGAGGGACAATAAATTCTTCTCAACGACAATGCTGTTGATATTCACATCATTCTCTTTGTTTCTTTCTTTCTATGAAGCCCATCCTCCTGTCCATCACATTTTCTACTCATGTACACGTGCCTAAGGGTCTTTATAGACAGATCTGTCCAACTGTCAACAGGAAGCAGTTGGGTGGGGAAATTCCCCCATCCATGAGCGACCGCCAGTCCACAGGTGGGGATCACATCTATAAAGCCCCTGAACCTTTTTCTTTGGATGGAGTATAACTTATCTGCTTTTGTGTAACCCATCACACATTGCCCTTTCAGCAAGTTCCAACTCATGTATGGTAGAGACGTTTTATGGTCAAAAGCTCTAGAAGCTAGTTGTATTAATCCCACCAAACAGTGTATTTTAAAGCATCTTCCATTATCGACAAGCTCAAGAAATAGATTAGAATTAATACTTTCTTGGCCTCAAGGATTGATTTTTTTAGTATCAGAGCCTGTAGATTCTGACACTCTTGGATGTGGAAGGCAGATGGAGGACTCGACATGTGGCAAATCACAAGGTATACTAGTTTTTTTTTAATCTTTGGGTGTATCAAAGGACTTTAGTACCTTGTAATCAAGGAATGGATGACGATACCACTACATAAAGAAGCAAATCCAAATCATTTCCCATGATGCCATTCTTGAGTTTCACAACGCATTTGCAAGCTAGTGACACCAGGCTTTCACTTACCACATAGGATAGTTGCTTTAATCAAGCTTTGCAACAGCTCCAGTGACATTTCTGTTTGAGAATCTCCGTAAAATTCTCAAAAGAACAATGCAAGGACTCTACAAATTCACATGTAAATGTAAAGCTTAATTGCTGCAAAACAGAGAATCTGTTGATAGCTTGAGGCTTCAAGGACAACTAGCTACCTCCTGTATAAGAAGACCTACTGTAACCTGTTAACAGCCTTTGCTTCCGTACAAATCCACAGACAAGATGTTTGTAGTCACACGTAGGCTTCGAGGTGCAAGATTTACCAGATCACTAATACAATATACTAATAGTTTAAAGTAGATACAGTTTTCTATGGCTGAGCCCCTGACCAAAAAGAACCATGGCTAAAAGACTCGGAGCTAAAAAACCTAAGATGCTCCCTACAAAACAAGTAAGATCCAATCTCCATTGCACAGAGCACAAGGGGCTGTTTCACGGTGAAACTGTGCAGTCTACATCTGAACCCTACAATTGTTTTAACACCATAAAAGTTCCAGTGTTGAGAAAAAGGCTATTTAAGTCACAAAATAATCTCAAAAGGCCAGCAAATTGGGGAGCCTTCTGTGAGGACAAGCATTTGTGGGCTCAACTATCGAGTCTCTTGATCTCCTTACCCATCAAGACACCCTCCCTCTCTCCCTCCCTCCCTCCCTCTCTCTCTCTCTCTCTCTCTCTCTCTCCCTCTCTCTCTCTCTCTTACCTCTATGGTACACATGCTGACCCAAAACTAGCTCACCCCCACGATAGGTTGTAGCCAGTAAGAGCTTCCTTGTGCACAGCCTCATGGGCCAGCTTTTTCCACGCCTTAGGCTCCTCAGTGATGTTGAAAAGAATTCATATTGAAAATGCTGCCAATTTGAGTAAAAGGTGAAAGATCTCTCTCTCTCTCTCTCTCTCTCTCTCTCTCTCTCTCTCTCTCTCTCTCTCAACATGATCTCAGTACATGAGGACGATGTTCTCCATCCATGAGGATGTGACACATTGAGTCCAGCTCTCTCTCTCTCTCTCTCTCTCTCTCTCTCTCTCTCTCAACATGATCTCGGTACATGAGGACGACGTTCTCCATCCATGAGGACATGACACATTGAGTCCAGACATGTGAGATTCTTTTGCTACCTACTATATTGTACACACGGGGCCTATGTAGTACATTGGCCCTGTATTTTCTTACGAGCCCGGACATACTATGTTGTACATACAGAACCCATGTAGTACGTTGGCCCTTTGTTTTCTTTCAGCAGCTAATTTTTTCATTTTTCATGTTGTCTTGACATCCAGTTTCCTTGTGGATTAATTTACTCATGGATTACATGTAACATCTATGTGGTCTCATAGACACTTCAACTTTCGTAGACATTAATCTCTCTCTCTGTGTGTGTGTGTGTGTGTGTGTGTGTGTGTGTGTGTGTGTGTGCTGCCCGTCATGTGCTGCATTTAGGGCTTCTGTGTGCTGCTCAACCACCCTGCACACTGCCCTATTGCTGCCCAAAACCCTATACGCTCCTCAACCACCCCTGCACACTGCCCTATTTCTGCCCGTAACCTTTGTGTGCTGCTCATAACTCTAAACGCTGCCCACCTACCCCTACATGTGGCTAATGTTCAGCCATCACCTCTGCCCACTGCCTGTAGCTCTGCATGCTGCCCACCCTATTCCTGCTCAAAATCTTTGTGTGCTGCTCGTAACTCTAAACAGTGCCCACCTACCTCTACATGTGGCTCATGTTCAGCCATCATCTCTGCCCGCTGCCTGTAGCTCTGCATGCTGCACAACCCCCCCCCCCCTCCCGGCGAGTGCTGCTGGTCACCTCCCGAAGCCATAAATTCTCCTTTTCTGCCCAGATCCAAGTTTTAAAAAAAATCCGTCTCGTTTTTCTCTTCCTTTAATCACTCCCCCACACCCCCCACCCCCCACCCCCCACCCCCCAAATTCGATTTTGGGAAAAAAAATCCCCAGTTGTTATCTGCCTAAACTCAATTCTGCATCACAAATTTCTCACATTATTCAATTTGCCTGTATCCCTGCACTAATTGAACAAAAATCATAGAAAATTACAGAAAATTGGAGCTCTCTCTCTCTCTCTCTCTCTCTCTCTCTCTCTCTCTCTCTATATATATATATATATATATATATATACCTAGATGAATCCAGGAACATGCACAAATTCACCTTTTAGGAACGTGCATGTTATATACTCATGGTAGTCAACCCACAAGACTATATAATTATCAACTCCATTATGCATAGTACGGACTAGATACTACGACATCCCCACTAACGTCATAGATGCCCAATAGTGGGTGTAGAACTCTGTATCAAGATAAGTAAAATCCTGTAAACTCACGTCCTGTAAACCACCTTCAAATAGAAATATGCCAGATGAGCCTTCACACACGTTCTGTGACAAAACTTGGCTTTACACCGGCGTCTTCCATCCTGTGGCTTTGCTGCTTCTGTGGAAAAATCCTCGTTCACACCTTGGTTCAACCTAGTGTATAAAACATTGGTCAAGATGGGTGAGGGACCAAATGGTGACATCGGGAATGGGTAAAGACCCTATCTTCTTTCCACGAGGAGCTTTCACTATTTGACAAAGGTCACAGTGTTGCACACGAGTGAACACATCTCGCCTCATTCTTGGCCAATAATATTGCCTCTCTAGCTTCTCCAAAGTCGAATTTATAGCTCGGTGACCACTGGTGATGGCGTCATGGAGAAGAGTTGCCTTGAACGACTTCATGACACAAAGTTGGCCTTTGTAGAAAAGCCAAACATCTTGTATCAAAAATTCGTTTTTGTTTTTCGAGCCGGGGTCAGAGACAAGCACGCTTGTATCAAAAAGTGGCATGGTCCTGTGGGTGGCAGGCTTGTTCCCATTCTGTACCGAATTCCTTAGAATCCGCGTATGTATGCTTCATGTCATCTAGTTCCGTACCAACAAGATCGAGTCTAGTGGTCATGAATCAATGTTAGTGTTTCCTTCCTGCTCAAAGCATCGGCCAGTGGGTTGGCCTTTCTTGGAAGGTACTCGATCATACCACCAAACTGCTAGAAGATTTGGCTCCAATGGTGCTGGTGGTCACTCCACTGTGCACTTGGCATTGTCTGAATCCAGTGCAATGCTTGATGGTGGTTAGTGCGAACCTCAAATTCTTGGCCATAAAGGAAATGCTTCCAATGTTTCAAGGCCTTAATTATTGCTAGGAGTTCTCGATCATAGACCAAGTAATTCTTTTTGCGGGCAATAACTTACGGGACATGTAAGCTACTGGATGGCCATTATCTTGTAACACAGCTCTTATCACGAGATGATACTCGTATCGGGGAACAACTCATTCCACGAGGCAAGCGCTAGACAAGGAGCTTCTGACAAAGCCACCTTGAGGTTCTTGAATGCCTTCGACGGTTGTGGAGTCATTCGGATCCGCTGCCTTTTGGTCTCGACACCCTAAGAAGATCTTTAAGATCCGCCGAGAGGTCAGAGAATCTGTCAATGTGGGTGGAGTATGCTTGGCATATACCTACAAAGGATCTTATGTCATATGTGATATCTCCTAATTGACAATCTCGGCCACCTTGGCTAGATCAAGTCGGATGCTCTCAGTACTGATTATGTATCCAAGGTAGTGAACCTCGAACAGATAAAATTTTGACTTTCTCATTGACGTAGAGCTCGTTGCTTTCGAGTAACTTCAAGACTTTCTCATCATCAATGTCATGCTACTCAACCGTAGCTGGAAATACCAGTAGGTCGTCCAAAAATACGAACACACAGTAAGTCCCGAAGATCCGCATCATCTTGCGGTTGAATGTGGCTGGGCCATTCATCAAGCCAAAAGGCATGACCACAAATTCATAGTGAGCCTCTTCCGTACGGAAGGTTGTCTTGGGACTGTCCCCCTCAACAATCCTAACTTGGTGGTACCCACTCTTCAAATCGAGTTTTGAGAACACCTTGGCCTCATTCAGCCTCTCGAGAATGTAATCTATTCGAGGCATCAGGAACTTACTCTTGATAGTCAGCTTATGGAGTGTACGATAATCGACACACAATTGGGAAGACCCATCTTTCTTCCTGATGAAACAGGATTGGAGCTGAAAATGGCGACACACTAGAGCAAATGAAGCTAGATTGCAACAGTTCTTGGAGTTGGCGGTCCAACTCCGATTCCATTGCCTTGGACAGGAGGTATGGAAACTTGCTCGGGGGATCTGGTCTATCTTGTGGTCCTCTGGTCTAGACGAGGGAAGCTAGGGAGGGAGATTGTTTCGAAGAAAAATCTTCTGGAGCTTTTCATGGAGAGCCTAATACTTCTCGGAAGCACGGGCCACCGTTTGTGTAGTCTGGATATAAATCATTGCACATTGTGCGCCTTTTCGGATTTCTCATTTAACCTGCAAGTGGCTTATGAGAGGAAAGTTCGGGATTCCTGGCTCACATGTAATGGTAGCTGGGGCTTTGGACACAAACTGGACAATCCGAGAAGTGTGCCGGTCCCAATCAATGTTTGGCTGGAACTTGTGAAACCATTGAATTCCTAGAATTATGTTTGCTCCTACAAGAGGGGCAACTATCAAATCTCGCACAAACTTTATGCCTTGAATCACTAATTCAGCACCTTAAGCTTCAAACTTGATGCCTGTCGTCATGCCTATGCTAAATCTCTCAACTTTCTTGTCTACTGAACTCACGACGAAACGGGCTCGCTGAGCGGCCTGTTCCGTGACCACATCTTCTGTGTTGCCGCTGTCAAACAAGGCAACGACTCTCTGGCCACCTATGAAGCCAAAGGTCTTGAGCAATTTGTTGTGTTTCTACTCTTGGTGTTGGGCGCCCTTCTGCTTATCTTCGAGCTACCGGCTAACGATTGCACCAACCAAAGAACTGGGATCCGAAGAACTAGGGATGGCCGTTGGGGTTTGTGTGGGGGCTGGGCTCACCACGGAAGCCGTGGAGGCTGGGGTGGTCGTCCTTGTACTGAGCTGTCTCTTCAGCACTCAGTTTCCCATCGATCTTGCCTATGTGACCTTTTTGGTCTAGAGTAAGCTTGGGCGCATTGGTCGAGTTCTTGGAGCTGGAGGCTCCCGTGCTCTGTCCTGGGGAAGACTCCGTCTGGTTCTAGCCTTTTCCCCCCAAGGCAGGTGCCTTGGGAGTGGAAGGCTAGGAAGTCTTGGACTTTCTGCCATTGTACTTACTCTGCGCAAACGAGAGTGCATCCTCGAAGGTGGCTGACCGAAACATACGCACTTTCCATTGGATTTGCGTGTCAAGCCCATAAAGGAAATGCCCTTTCTTGTCCTTGTCAGATATGCCCAATTGCAAACATAAGCTCAAAATTTTACTGGCAAACTGTAGGACTGGTTGTGCATTTTGGCGTGCCTCCCTGAAGTCGTCTTTGAGTCGCTCAAGGTAATGGGGCAGTAGAAACTGGCGCGTAAGATCGAGGACAAACTCGTCCCAGACATAAGTTGCCATACCTAATCTGGTGTGAGCATGAGTCCATTGGGTCCTTCCAAATACCAACTAGCCAAGATCACTTTGTCGATATCATTTTTTCTAACTGCAGCAAAATAAGCTTCAAATTGATGCAACCAAGAATAAAGGGCTGTGGGGTCGAGTTTACCATTATACTTACTGAAGTTCATTCTCTCGGAAGGATGACTTGAGGAAGCCGCTGGTGTCGCTCTTGCGTCTAAAGCCGCAAGAAATCTTTCGTACGCCATCTATCGCTTGGCGTCGTCTTGTGCAAAGGCAAGGGATGCTGCCGCACACTCCATTGCTCGCAGTCCCCACGCTGTCCTGGCCCTTGGAGTACACAAGCCCTTTGTGAGTTATGAGATACTAAGACTGAATTTTGCCTGGGGTATTTATACCCACAAACATGTGCTGGTCGGCTGTCTCTACAGGGGTCAGCCTGTTTTTATCTCCATGACCTGGTCTAGATGCAATTAAATGCTATTTAAAGCGGTGTGTTCACACCATTGGCTGGCTGCCCATCTGCGCAAGCCCCTGGCTGCTGTCTAATGTCTGCACCTGGCTGCTGGGCAGCACTTTGGCCCTGGCTAACTGGCTGCTGGGCAGCACCTAGGCCTGGCCGCCTGGCTGGGCTGGCTACAAGAGCCTGTCGGCTACCTGGCCAAGCCTTGGGCTGGCCGACAGCCTGCCTAGCCCTTGAACCTTTTATGGGCTGGTGGGCAAAGCCTAGGGCCTCCATAGGCCCCTTGGGGTGGCACTCTTCCGGGTAGCACTAAGGGCTGGACACCTTGTACATGCAATCCTACATGCTTGTACACACACTTGGTGTCCGGTTGCAAACCCGCACTTAGATCATCTGACATCATTTCAGAGGGAGATTCATAGTACGGACTAGCATTGCTTCATGTGCAGGGCAGTGCACACTTGACCTTGGATGCTTAGAGTGGAACCTTGGCTGACTCGTCCCGGACTGGCATCCAAGTGCGGGATGCATGTGACAGTGTGAAAGAGAGAAAGCTAGAGACAAACTTGATTAGAGACAGAATATATGCACGATTCAATAATACTTCTATGGATGTTTTTTCAAAGAGTACAATGCCTTTTATAGGCTTAAAAGCCTTATCTTTGACACATCACATACATTGGAATTTGGAGCAATGACACATGGCTAATCATATGACATCATTGTTTATCAGACTCGCACACAAAACGGCTATAAGAGGTGGTTCACACACAAACACACTAAGCCATCTAAGGGCTGTTGCACACAAATGAGGCTCCGAATAACCAACACTATAGACCCTTGTGGATCTAGTAGTGTAGCTATCTTGCTTACTGAAAGCATTGCATACCCACATTTATGCCAAGGGGTGCAATCACTTAGCAGGGAGTTGATTTTGATTGCTTAGGAAATCCTTACACCTTTGATGCACCATCTTGGCAGGAGTTTTACCACTCTTCTAAGCACAACATACAATATGCCATTAGTTTCCCTCTACAATCATGCAAGGACCAATTTCTTCGTGCCTTGAATAGCCTACTTTCGATTAGTTCACACTATTTCCATCTCAAAAATTGGCATACAAAAAATTGGTCAAATCAAGACATCAAGAAAGTTTTGCCTCACAAGTTAGAGGGTTTTGAGTTTCATTTATCAATCAACATGTGTGCACAGACCACAAGGCATAAAAGAGTTGTTTTTTCCTACGTACAACCGAATGTTGGGAAGATGACCATATTTAATCTTTATGGGCAAAATTTTTGTAGTCTTGGAAATGGTCTTTGCATTTCATAGCACTTGAACATCAACATTTAATGATGATCAATTGAGTGCTTCCTATTGCATTGAATTTGAGCAATTGAGAAGACTACTTACTTTGGTCCCAGCTTTGCTCTTTAAACTTAGTAAGCCATTTATTTCTTACTATGTTTAGCAAGAGTTTTGTAAATACACACTTGTTCTTTCAATCAAGTACTATATAGTGGATTAGGTTGGAGAGAATCAAGTTTCAAGCTTTATGCTCTCTATCTCTCTCTCTCTCTCTCTCTCAACCAATCTTGAGTTTTGTGCTCCAAAGAAGCACACTTTTGTTAGTTCCCCTTAACATGCAAGATCTTGATGGTCCTAAGAGCCTTGTCAACCTTCTTTTCCTTGGTGAATTCTTCCTCAGTTGGAGAGAGGCCTAGATGGCTGTCTCGTCGTCTCGCAAGGCTTTTAGCTTTGCTATTTCTGCCATGTGTTGCTCCTTTATTCGCGTGAGCTCCTTGTGGTGGTGCACCATCTCTTCAAACTGAGCTTGAGGTTTTTCTTGACCGTGTTGATTGCATAGCCCGGTTGTAGCCAACCATGGGTGATGTAGGTATCCGTGTTGTTAATGACCTCTGTTAGTTTCCCTTGAAGGCCATTCCACTTCCCCAAGCGTGTCGTCTTTGGTGAAATGTTTGTGTTGTTTTTCTTTGAGGTTGCAAGAAGTTTCCCCCCATTTGGAAATGTGATTGAAAAGTTGAAAAAAATCTGTTTTTTTATGTGTTTCTAAGGAAATGAGAAGGAGAATAGGCCAAAAGTTAGTGTAATTCAGCCGTATTAGCAGACATGCAGATTTCACATTGTGAATTTTTCGTCCGAGTTGCGGCCAGTTGATATTGTGCTTATTCTTTCTATCTTTAGCGGTGCATTTACCCTATCAACTACTTTATTTGCTGTACTAATTCTTTCTATTTGCTACTTCCCTTAGTGCTAGGCTTCATTATGACTGAGTCTGCCTTACATCTCCAAAGGTTTGACAGAAACTCAGTACGAAGGCCTTTGTGTGAATATATGCTCTTATGTGTGTGTGTGTGTGTGTGTGTGTGTGTGTGTGTGTGTGTGTGAGGAGTGCGGGTGTGGGAGCATATCTTGATACAAAGTTCTACACCCACTATTGGGCACTGATGACGTTAGTGGAGATGTAGTAGTATCTAGTCCATACTATGCATAATGGAGTTGATAGTTATATAGTCTTGTGGGTTGACTACCATGAGTATATAACATGCACGTTCCTAAAAGGTGAATTTGGGCATGTTCCTGGATTCATATAGGTATATAATTCAGCCGTATTAGCGAACATGTAGATTTCACATAATGAATTATTCGTTGGAGTTGCGGCCAGTTGATATTGTGCTTATTCTTTCTATCTTTAGCTGTGCATTTACCCTATCAACTACTTATTTGCCGTACTAATTCTTTCTATTTGCTACTTCCCTTAGTGTAGGCTTCATTATGGCTGAGTCTGCCCAACATCTCCGAAGGTTTGACAGAAACTCAGTACTGTGTGAATGAATATATGCTCTTATGTGTGTGTGTGTGGAGTGTGTGTGTGTGTGTGTGTGAGAGAGCACACTTTTATGGTTTATAAGGATACATGTTCACACTTATAAGTGGGTGGACATGTGGGGTTTTGGTCAAGATATATATATATATATGAGGTGGACCTAATCTTTTTAACCATGTGTGAACACTTTAAGTGGGCGCCTTTTTTTCTCTCCTGAAAAGATAGGTTTGTGGTATTTTTGGAGCGTCTGTCACTTTTTAACGATGGGAAAAAGCAAACATAGGTATTTTTTTTGGGCTGGTGGATTCGTTTAAAAAGCAGCACAAGTATGCGCATGATGGAGGGTAGGCGGGCAGCAATTGAGAGGTGTTCTCTCCCTCTCCTTCTCCTTCTCTCCTGAGCGTTGTCCGTACAGTGGGCAGCAGTTCCTTCTCTTCTAGGCGAGAGCAGACGAGCAGGCTTTTTCTCTGTTTTCGTGGCCATACATGACCTTCAGCAGCAGATGCGCTGGCCGTTTAGGTTCTGTTTGCTTCCTCTTCACCCAGTCTTCAACAGGCGGCAGTTTTTTCCTCTTCACCCAGTCTTCAACAGGCGGCAGTTTTTTCCTCGCTTTCTTGCCAGTTTGCTGGCCGTACAGAAGGGGGAAGCTGACTGGTCAGTTTGCTGGCCATACAGTGGGCAGTGGGCACATTATCACTCTCTTTCCCTTGCACCGGACATACAGTGGGCAGTAGGCAGCTTTTCTCTCTCTTGTTCCTGAAGTGCCGGGGCTGTGTTTGGGAGGTATTCACAGACTGTTTTGAGAACCTCTTCAGGGCTGATTTGGCACAAAGTTCGGTGTTAGGATTGACACCAACCCGGGCTGTTGATTCGTATTGGTTCCTGGAGCGGTTTGTTCTTTGATTCCTGTGCAAGTGTTTTGCTGAGGAAACTTGTGGAAAGATCTGGTGTTGTTCACACCCGCACCTTGGTATTTTGTAGAGCTTCTCAATCAATAAAGAAGTTCCTACGGGGGGCCGGCCATTCCGACTCAGTGTTTGTATTCCTTTTAACATAATATATGGTTATTTCCGTTGTGTTTTCACATCTTTGTTTGGCATCTAAAGTGTCTGTCCATCGAACCGGGTTCCCTTCCGGTTTCACCCGAAGGACCTTTCCAAGATATATCGATGGATTTTGTTACAAATCTACCTCCTAATCCGGGTAATACTCGGTGCTTAACTATTGTTGATAGATTTAGAAAATTTGTCAAGCGTATTCCATACAGGGCCAATGTGACCGCTGAAGATGTTGCCCATTTGTTCACTAGGCATTGGTATCCCATTGGCGAGATTCCTAGGACCATAGTGTCAGACCGAGATGCCAAGTTTATCAAACGTGTCTGGAGGGCATTGTTTAATAATTTTGGTACTAAACTGAATTCTTCCAACGCATTTCACCCATAGACTGATGGCCAGACAAAATCTACAACTAGTTGGCCTTTGATGTGTTGCAGTGTTATGTCCACGATCAGCAAGGTAAGTGGGAATCTAAAATCACTCGTAAACTTAGAGTCCCTATCACTGACTATGTCCTGCGGCGGTAACCCGTACAGTCTAAACAATTGCTCGATAAATGCCATGCTAATTGCGTAGTTGTTATAGTCTTCCGGGACGGTAAAAATCTAGCCATCTTTGTCAAGCGATCTACCACAACCCAAATAGAATCGTGGCCTTGATGTGTTCTTGGCAATCCGGTAATAAAATCCATGGAAATACTTTCCCATTTATTACCTGGGATTTGCAAAGGATGCAACAACCCAGCCTGTCTAAAGCGTTCAGCTTTATTTGCCTGACAAATTTGACACTTGAGAACATAATCTTTTACATAACCTTTCATCTTTGGCCAATAAAAAGTGTGTTTCACTAACGATAGTGTCCTATGTACCCCAGGGTGTCCAGCAAAGGGGGCGTCGTGACACTCCTTAAGAATCTTGGACCTAATGTCCGGGATCTGTGGTACACAAATTTTCTCATTACGGAATAGTAAACCATTCCGAATCATCCACTGGCCTCCTGCAGCCTAAATGGTAGACTGCTCAGTCATTGAGTCTTGGTCAATCAATGAGCTCCCGTTTGGATCTTCTGCCAAAATGAACCAAAATAACTATCAGTCCTACAAAGCCCTCTCAATGACTGAAATAAGTCAGTAGAAATCGCGGTGAACGACAAAGAATTCACCTCTCTAATTCGACTAAGCGCATCTGCAACACTATTCATGGACCCTTTTCGATAACAGATCTCAAAATCAAAATCTTGCATTAACTCCACCCAACGAGCTTTCCTTTAAGACCGACAAGGATTGGGTAATGCTAAGATAGGTGCTTCCTTGACTTTATCTTTCAAAAGTCTGAAGGCCATATCCAAATCGTTATTCCAAGGGATAGGCTCATTTGACTTACGTCCACGACCTTTCAATAAGTCAGCCATCGGTATTGTGAGCTGAGAGTACTCCCGCACAGATTTCCGAAGAAAAACAACAAAACCAAGAAAAGAACGAAGTTGTTTCACCGTTCGCGGTATAGGCCAGTCCAGAACCTTCTGAACTCGGTCATAGTCAATGCTCAATCCATCTCTAGTGATCTTGTGTCCCAAGTAAATGATGTCCGTCATAAAAAACTCACATTTACTTAATTTAGCATATAGTCAATTCTGTCTTAAAATAGATAAGACAATCGTGAAGTGTCTGACATGATCCTCAAGAGTACGACTATATATCAAAATATCATCCAGGAACACCACCACAAATTTTTCCAAATGTTCACGAAAAAGATCGTTCATCATTTGCTGGAAAGTAGCTGGAGCATTGGTTAATCCAAAAGGTAATACGAGAAACTCGTAGAGGCCATACCTAGTCCGAAAGGCTGTTCTTTCGACATGCCTTTCATGAATACGTATCTGGTGATAGCCAGTACGTAAATCTATCTTCGTGAAATATTTCGCTCCTGCTAACCGGTCAATCAGGTCATCTGATCTAGGGAGAGGATAACGTATCTGGTGATAGCCAGTACGTAAATCTATCTTCGTGAAATATTTCACTCCTGCTAACCGGTCAATCAGGTCATCTGATCAAGGGAGAGGATAACGGTTCTTAATTGTCAGCTTGTTCAATCTCTTGTAATCTATACACATTCGCCAGGTGTTGTCCTTCTTTCTCCTAAGCAACACAGGTGCACCCCAAGGTGATTTACTTGGACGGATCTGGCCCATCCTCAAATAATCTTGGAGTTGTTTACCCAACTCATCTTCCTCAGCTTGGCTCATCCTGTAAGGTGGAATACTGACAGGATGAGCACCAGGGATCAAGTCAATACGATGATCTACTGCCCGTTCAGGTGGTAAACCCGATGGCAGTTCCTTAGGAAATACGTCTTGAAACGAGTCAAGTATCTTCTGTAATTCTTTGCTTTCAAACACACTTAATTCATTTACATCTAAGGAAGGGATGAAAAAGAAAGAAAGTGGAATCAATACACAATGGAAAGCGGTATACAAAGAAGAATCCATTATATTTCCAACATCAATTGTATTTCCAAGAGGTCCCTGAGAGGGATGTATACAATCACCTAAAATACTATACTTGGTGTCCCTATGCTGAAAAGAAAAAATATGACTAGACCAATCTATCTGGACTATAAGAGTCTTAACCACTAAATCCCTAATAACAAGTCTACATTCTCTAGGTGCATAACATAGCATTCCAGAGTATCTTTGTAGTCTTGAATCTGGATTGGAAGCATCTCCACCTTTCGATCCCATACTTGTCTTCCCGTAGGTAGGCGTACCTCATAGGTATGATTGCTGGGTGTCGTATCAAGACTCAATTTCTGCACAAGTTTGTAGTTAACAAAGTTGTGTGAGCTGCCAGGGTCTAGAAGAATGTGAATCTTATGGCCATTCACTTCTCCATAAACGCGGAGAAGATCATGCAAGCCAAATACTTTAGAGTTGAACAGACAATCAGAACAAGTACTAGGGCGAGAAAGCACAGTAATTGACGTACCTGTCAAAGACAACTGGTTAGCTGCTTTTGGCTTGGGTCCTACGTTAGTCTTTGCACCCTTTTGCTTTGGGCACTCGTTACGTATGTGTCCTTTTTCTTCGCACATAAAACAACGGCCTTCCTTCCTGAGCTTTAAAGCCCTAAGGAGTCGTTTCTTCTTCAGTGGTATCGAACTTGAATTCTTCGAAGGTTGGTACGAAGACTTTCCTTCAGTCATGTTAGCCATAGGTACGGAGAACTTCCGTTTATGCTTGTTCCCCTGCTCGGTAACGGGTTTCGACTTGGAAGAGACCATTGTATCATCATAGATACAAGCTGAATGAATGGCCTCGTCCAATGTTTTGCATTTGTTATTTTTAACCTGTAAACGATATGAGTTTGGTAAGCCAGCTATGAACAACCCCAAAAGAGTAGTGGGATCCATCTTTGTAGCTTTCATCTGCAAGTCCTTAAACTTCTGGAGGTAGACCTCATAAGTGAGGTGCTGCGAGGTCATGGTCAAAGCTGAAAACCCGGCAACATCATAATCATCCTCTTTCTTGAGAAATTCCTTCTTGAAGACGTCTTCGAATTGTGCCCAAGTTGTTGGCTTAGGGTTGAGTTCCTTCCACCAAAGCAAAGCTTTGTCAGAGAGGAAACCTGCTGCTAACTGGATCTTTTTTCCATCATCATATGGATGAAACTGAAAGTGAACTTGCCACTTATGTAGCCAAGTGTCCACGATTTCCTTGGTGCGCTGCTTTTGCTCGCCCCCGAACGGTTCCGGAGTAATGTTGGGGTCCAAAGCAGAGGCCAAGGTATCCATACCCGATAGAGTAGGTGGTAGTGGTCAAAAGAGCGATGGAGTTTTGCAAAGCTTGCATCTGGGCTGCGATTTGTGCCTGACGTTCCGACGAAGAAGCTTCGAGAGCTACTTTGAACTCTTGGAAATCTGATTTTGACACACAATCGTCAAAAAGATCAGCATCGATATCTTCCGTAGCCGGCAAGCCTTCGCGTTCGACAAGGGGCTCCAACTCCGATTCTTGGGTCGACATCGCGAAGAGGGTAAGTGGAGAGAAAATTCGATCTTTGCACAATAAAAGTGCGAGAAAACTTGAGAGATGTGTGGCAAGAAGCCCACTTAAGGGGTTTATGTAGCCTGCCCCAAAAGCTACTTGAGCTTTTGCTTTTGTGTTTATATACATACATACGTACATACGTACGTACGTACGTACGTGTATATATATATATATATATATATATATATATATATATATATATATATATATTCTGCTTCCTTTATTAAAAAAAACACCTTTAAACCTTGGAGGAGACTTTTAAACTTTTTAAAAAAATTTAAACTAAAAAAAATAAAATCAAAAGCATCGAATGCTTTTGTGTTTTATTTTTTTTCACCATCCCTCCCGGATTAGCGCCGCCGGCTGCCTGTTTGCAGACGTCACCATGCTGCTGTCGCCTCACGTACTACCGGCGCCGCCTGAGCGTGTCGCCAGCCTCGCTGCGTGCGGGTGTGCCTGGCTATACGCGGAGCCTGCCCCAGCCCCGCCTAGGCTTAGCCACTAGGCAGCGTGGGCCTAGGCGCCTGCCTCGCTTTGCTTGGGCGCCTGCCCGCCTGGCTGCGTAGGCCAAGGCGCCTGCCGCCTGGCTACGCAGGCCTGGCCGCCTAGTTACGCAGCCCTAGGCGCCCACTTTCGAACGCCTGGCCGCCTTCAAACACCTGGCCGGCTACCAGCCTGCTGCCCGCCTGTAACACGTCACAACCAGCAGCTACCAACAATCGCATCTCTGTTCTCTCGGTCTCTCTCGTTCTCGTTCAACCCAAAAGCAACCATGCTTTTTTTTTCTGTTTTCTCTCTGAAACTGTTTATACAGTTCAAAACCATCTTTCCTCTTCTTTGAAAAGCAAACAACCCTTCTTAGACTACCATCTCCAACATCATGGGTTTCTTTGATGAAAAAAAACACATACTGAATCTGAAAACAGCAGTATGCACAGAAAAAACAGCAAGCTTTTTGAACACATACCTTTCTTCGACCTCATCTTCTCTACCTACCGACTTGCTCGTTCACGAGGCATGCTCTGATACCACTGTCAAATCCCCAAGGATCTCCCCGTGATCGTTCCTGGTACGAGACTCAAAACCTGCAACAAATAAACACACAAACAAAAAGGGGGTGCAGGCCTGACTCACCTCCCAACCATGACAGCCGTGGGCAAGCCCACAGACTTGGCTGTCCCCACCGAGCCACGAGCTGAGCTAACTAGGTTGACGTACCGACCGATCTCCTCTTCGCGACGTCCCATACCGCCACGAAGCTACCCTCACGGGCCTCGAGATTGCTGCCGGCCTCGGCTGCGTAAAGCAGGTGCATGTCTGCACTAGATCCAGGCTCCAAGACCATAGAGCTCTCACAAACTCGCGAGACTCTCTATATCCCAATAACTAACCTTGGCCACCCTTTTATAGGCTCTTGGCCGGTCATTGGGCATCCACACTTGGGCGCCCGCCCGTCCATACTTGGGTGCCCGCCCGTTAGTTTATCCCTAACTCAGCTCGTCAATCAGCCTGCCTAGCTCAAAGCTTCCCCAAACCTCGAAGCTAGTCTTGCGTGCGTGTAGCACACGGTAGATACACACTGTGCACATGACACCTAGAGTGGAAACTGGTCCCATGTGAGCCCACTCCGGGACAAGTCAGCCAAGGTTCCACTCTAAGCGTCGAGGGTCAAGTGTGCATGGAGATGAAGTAGGCTTGCAGTTCTCCATCCCAAAGGCCTCCAGCAACTCATGAACATACCACTGCTGAGAAACAAAGAACCCTCTCTGGGTCTGCCAAATCTCCAATCCCAAAAAGAAATGGAGTAAGCCCAATCCGTCATCTCATACTCCTCTAACAAGGCACCCTTCGACACAGCTATATGCTCCACATGACTGCTAATGAGAACAAGATCATCCACATAGAGGATAATCAAGGTGACCATACCACGTTCCCGAAAGATACACGTTCGGATTTGCAACTGATCTCTGGAAACCATGCTCCACATGACTGCCAGTGAGAACAAGATCATCCACATAGAGGATAATCAAGGTGACCATACCACGTTCTCGAAAGAGATACAAGTTCAGATCTACAACTGATCTCTGTAAACCCTACTTTTGAAAGAAAGCAACAATTTTCTGGTTCCATGTCCTCGGAGCCTGTTTCAGACCATACAAGGTTTTCTACAACCTATAAACCATACCTTTTGATCCCGGAGCCTCAAAGCCAAGAGGTTGCTAAACATACACCTCCTCTTGCAAGTCACCATTCAGAAACGCAAATTTGACATGCATCTAATACACCGGTCACTACTGATGAGAGGCAAGGGTAAGAACTGTCCAAATCGTGGCCATCCTAGCTGTCAATGCAAAAGTGTCCTCATAGTTGATGCCTGGCTGTTGAGCATAGCCCTTAGCCACAAGTCTGGCTTTGTGCTTGTCCACAGACCCATCGGACTTATACTTGGTTTTGTAAACCCACTTGACACCAATGACTGACCGTTTCGATGGCCTCAAAACTAACTCCCAAGTCCCTTTCTTCTCTATGGCCTCTAGCTCCACTGGCATGGATTTCCTCCAAGTCTCCTCGGAAAAATGATACGAGACATCAAGGCATAATTTACCTATAAATGCTCCTCCTCTAGCTGACATTTGTCACGAACTCTATGCGATCTTCGAGGTCAATCGGAGAGATACTCCATCACACCAAACTCTCTAATGGTATCCAACAACCACTTCGGTACCCAAACAAAACGCAGAGCCTCCTGCTGCTACTAGGGCAAATCTTCAACCTCTCTCCTACTGACTGAGACTGGCTAGCTAGAACAATAGCTCGGGACTCATCCTTATACACATCTGGCTCTCCAAGAAGCGGTGGCTCCTCAACGGTGAAAGCTGGAACATGCTCATCAAAGACAACATCTCTGCTGACAACAACCTCATTCCGCTCCGAGTCATATAACTTGTAGCCTTTGGAAAGAGAGTTATATCCCACAAAAACAAGCTTCTGGGACTTTGAGTCAAGCTTCCGCGTCTGCTGATTGGGAATGTGAACATAGGCATCACTCCCAAAAACACGAAAATGGGAGACATGGTTTCGTGCCAAAATAAGTCTCAAACAGAGTCATCTGAGGCACTACAGCCGTCGAAGATCGACTGAGGATATGGACAGCCATAGCCACAACCTCTCCTCAAAGTGGACGAGGAAGGTCTCGATGCTCCAACATCATCCTCGCCATCTCCACCATAGTCCGGTTCTTTCGCTCAACTACTCCATTCTCTGAAGGCGACCCTGTATTGGCCAGCTCCCGCTTGATGCCATGCTCCGCACAATAGCATTAGAAGAGAACTCCCCTCCTTTGTCAACCCGAACAATCTTCACCTGCAATCCATACTCCTTTTCCACCAAAGCATGCCAATCATTGAACCGAGCAAAGGCTCAGTCCTTATGTGGCAGAAAATACACCCACATTAACCTGCTACAATCATCCACAATCAACATAAAATACAAGGCTCCTCCCAAGGATGGGGTCTGCATAGGCCCACACAAGTCAGTGTGAACCAACTCTAGTGGTTTTGAAGCCCACCTGGTAACTTGCTTCGGAAAAGACTCCCTATGCTGCTTCCCACGAATGTAAGAACTACAATGTCCCTGCCTACTGCCAAAATCTAGCAAGGCCATCCACCATCTAGTCTAGTCTCGGAAAGCCCGCCGCAGTGCGTCCACATTCAAGTGGCTAAAACGGAAACGCCACAAATCACCGAGTTGAATACCTACCTGTAAGAGAAGAGGGTGCTGAGAGTTTGTAAATCCCATTCTCCACTCCACCTTCCCAAACTACCTGGCCTGTTGCTTTGTCCCAGATAGCAACTGAATGCTCATTAAACCCCACCCGCATGTCAGTCTTGCAAACCTCATGCACTGACAAAAGATGAAAACCAAGAGATGGAACATAAAGAACTCGGGAGGAACGCTTCCTCTGCCCCAGAGGACGATCTCCGACCTACCCTCACAGTGAATCGGGATAGTGGACTTGTCACCAATAAAGATGTGACATGTTTGACTCCGAAGGTCCTGTAACGACTCTCGAGAAAGAGTCATGTGCCTAGAAGCACCACTATCCAGAATCCACTCCCGAGTATCTCCCGACAGTGAGACCAACCGCCTGCCTACTCGAAGAAGATGAACTCTGGTGTCCATAATCTCCAAGTGCACAAAAGCTAGAGTCTTCGCGGCTTCAACTGAGGAATCCGCACCTTTCTCGGGGCTCCGCTGAGGACATTTCCTCCAATAGTGACCCTTCTGGCCACAATGGCTACATGTCCGCTCGGTCAAGGCATCACGATCTAAGTCGAGCTTCTTCTCAGAAGACTTCGATGGTAAAGACTTCCCTTTGCCCTTCTTGTTGTTGTTGTTGCAGCCTTTCGACCGCTGGCCAGTCAAAGCCTCAGAAAGTTGTTCTGGATATTTATATAGAATTGCACTACTTATATGACTTGTAGCTCTCCTATTCTCGACTTTCAGAGTTCGCTACCAAAGTCACTAAATACAGTTGTACCGAAAAAACTTCACCAATAATACAAGTTGGGGTTGTAATACTGGAGGTGAGTATGGCGTTGGTGGTGGTATCAGGATAGGGGTGGTAATATCAAAGGTCGGTACCTCCGTCCTGTGGAGGATTCATAAACCGCTCCTCTTGGTCCAAAACCATCGGCACAAGCTCTTGGAGTCCCATAGTTCATAACATACGTTTAGCAAACGCATACGCATTCGGGTGTGTATACGCATTCAGGTTTGTAAGAATGTTTCGAGTATGTTTCAGGCCCAGGTCGAGTAGCATACATAACCAAATATAATACCTCATAGAAAGAATTAGATTTTGACAAATAGATACAAATATACATTGTAAACTCAAGTTCTCCAAGTTCCATTATAAAAACTTACAAAGTTACAACTTACAAGTTACATAAATGCGTAGCAAGAGTGAACTGATTTTCGATTAAAAAAACGTAGCAACTTTCAAAAAACGTAAAACCTTAGAAAAACATTTTTTTTAAGCACGTATAAAACACGAGTTTCAAACGCGTATGTTGCAAACGTTTGCTTCATGAAGCAAACGCAAATGTTATGAACTATGTCTTGGACCCAAGCAATGGTGATGAGTCTCCCACTAGTGATCAACGAAGAATAGCAAGCTAAGTACTAAGGGGATAGATGAGACAGTAAGGTGATGGCCATGTCCTCTAATGATATCTCCTTCCCAACCTAAAGAACCTCCTCCTAAAGAGCCTGGAGTTTGTTGATGTGCTCTCGCATCGTCAAAGATTTTGCAAGATTCATCACTCGCATC
Source organism: Cibotium barometz (assembly GCF_041138505.1). Classification (NCBI taxonomy): domain Eukaryota; kingdom Viridiplantae; phylum Streptophyta; class Polypodiopsida; order Cyatheales; family Cibotiaceae; genus Cibotium; species Cibotium barometz. The sequence continues at coordinate 22,265,792 of NC_141109.1, forward strand.
TGCACTTCCAAGAAAATTCTCTTCATGGGTGATTCCCGATTGTACAAAGAGGCCAAGTTCTACCAAATCCCTTGAGCCAACGTCATGTGTTTGATATGATTGATCACTTGGGATGTGCAATTGAGAAAGATGAAAGAACACACACGGGCATTGACACGATCCCACACCTGTGCATGGGCCTCCTGCTCTTTCTTAGTTGATAGTGAAAGTTCCTCCTCCTCAAGCTCTGGCCTTGGAACTCCAACCACAATGAAATCAACCAAGACTAACTCCATCATTACCTTCCAGATGCCATAGTTGTTCCCGTCCACCTGTCGGTCCACCGGGAACATCAGGGAGGTTGGGGATCTTGATATGTTTCTCCGCTATCTCGAGCAAATTTGCCATCTCAAGGGTTCATGTGGTCTTGTGAAGGGAGGGTGGGTAGGACAAAAAATTAAAGAAGAGGCTACACTTGCTTGCAAGGTGGCTGTCCAGCAATGACATCCGCCTTCTACCCACTTCTCCATGTCCTGTACAACCCAAATATTCCCCAATCAGCACCTAAAACAGCAACCCCGAAAGCTGTCACTGTCTCCAAAGATTCGAGCCACCTGAGGCTTTGATACTATGTCAGAATGTGCAACAGAAAAGAGACAAAAACCAAAGAGCAAAAAACTGCAGAATAGCTAGAGAGGGGAGATGGTGTCGAGCTCAACTATATACCAGAGTATATCCAGTACAAAACTGTGGCCCCAATATATATGGGCTGGGGCTATAGTTGGCCCTATAACACGTCGACAACCCAAAATATCTTACAACTAGGCATATTTCCACTCAGCCAGCAATAAATGTGGCTCCTCCTGGCATACAAGTCAACTAGGGAAAGACAGCATCCCCACGACTATAAAAAAAGGAAATGGACAATGGAGAAACATCACACGGGCGGGCACACCCACATCACTGGCCCTCACTCCCTACAGTGTAATATGGTATAGACAGGAGACGACTGCTACCAGAGATATCATTGATGCTTCTGTCACTTATTGATTGGAGGATTCGCATGGCACGGGAGGTGCACATGGCTAGACAGGAGACGACTGCTACCAGAGATACCATTGATGCTTCTGTCACTTATTGATTGGAGGATTAGCATGGCACGGGAGGTGCACATGGCTAGATCGCTCCCTTGCAGGATGCAATGGAGTTAGAAGGTAGCTATTTCCTTTGCGTGTTGGGTCTCACCATCTTCGCTCTGAAGGGGGGTTTGTTGAGTATTTGGAGCCTCATGTGTGTGTGAAACAGCCCATAGATGGCTTAGTGTATTTATGTGTGTGAACAACCTCTTATAGCTGTTTTATGTTTCATATGTTTAGCCATGTGTCATTGCCCTAGTGTATGTGATGTTTCAAAGATAAGGCTTTTAAGCCTATAAAAGGGATTGTACTCTGTTCAAGTTTGTCTCTAGCTTTCTCTCTACATACACTACCAAACAACATGGATTTATTTGATCCCCCATAGCTGTTGCTGCTAACAATAAGCCTACATATAGATGATGACGCTGAATATGATACCCCAAAGTTGTTAAATAGCCATTCACACCATTGCATATTAGAGTCGAGCATAGTTTCACATGGATTAAAATTTTTCCAGAGCATCATATCTAAGTAGAAAACACGGAAAATTTGATACTCGTAGGCAGCTACTCGAAATAGGCAAGAAGCTCATTAGTTCCATGAAAGAATTCTGGTGTCTGGGGTACTGTGTAAAAGAGGGATAGAAAAAAAGCATTATTCTAATTTGCGCTCTTAACAGAGACCAAGCACGTTTCAGTATGTGCCCACATACAGTATTTTACCGCTGACTACCATAATCAATACCGGGTAGTAAGTGGGTGGAGAAAAGAAGGCATGAAAATAGATTTTGAAAACTCAGAATTTAGGTTAAGTTACATTTGAATCCAACAAAACAAACTGCGGGGAAAATTCTTGCAAGATGGTTATCAGGGTTGACAAGATTCGAGAAAAAAATGGGGATAATTAGTAAACAATGGGGGCACAATTTCAATGTTAACCGAAAGTGAAACAAGAGCTCGTACCACAAGTTTGCGGTCCCTGAGGGAAGCGTATGGATCTGGAAACTCCATGCTTTCGTCTCTGCAACAGTTATTGGGAAAACCCTAAAACGAAATCCTGTCAAAAGTTGCGAACAACCAGAGTAGTGCTCATAAAGTTCCAATCGCGCATACCTCGGGCGGGCGGACGGACGGACAAGAGGCACCGAATTTTGTTTGAACACGGACGGGCTATAATCCATAATTAGGCGCCTTGTCACGTGACCAAGAATATATTTTTTGAAGAACTAGAAATGCGCAATCAAAAAGCATTGAGTTACGTAACCTCTAATTTTGTAAATGTTGTTTCCTTCCTTTCATAGCTTTGTAATCTACGGACTCCATTAATGGGTCACAAAAGTGAATACACACTTACTGTAAACACACAACTAGTACATGTACATGTGTGTGCGTGCATGCATGCACATGTGTGTGTAACCACACTTTTTAGATATTTGTACCCATTTGGTCTTGGAGGAGCCCTTTATAGATGTGCTAATCTATTTCCCAAGATTGTATGTTCACCTCTAGCCTGCAAAACCAAAAAAGGAAATTGCACAATCTTCAAATATATCCTAAAAACTTAGTAAAAGGTCAAGTGAGTACCCTCTTTTGGTTTGTGGTGGTGGGAGGAAGGAGGCAATGTGTTTGTGTAATCCCTTTTTCTACACCAGCGAACCAATCTCCACACCCAAATACCACCTCCACATTTGGAACAAGAAGGGTAAAAACTAAAACACCTGCAAAAGACCACAAATGATAAAAATCACCCTGGTTTAATAGCAATTACTAGATGTCAACGTGGATCCACCCTATTTTTATCATCACAATGAAGAAAGGTCTGATAGTCAACTTGTCATAGTACATTCATCGGCACTCCCTAGTGGCAGCATAAGTGCTACGACAACGACCTCTCCTACAAAATCCGCAGTGTGCAAGAAAGCCCCTTCAGAGACTTGGACCGAGAATCGAGTTTTATGTCTTCTTGACCTTTATGAGGCCAATTGGTTGTCTCTTAACAAAGGCAACTTCAAGAAAAAGCATTGGGTAAGTATCGTTGAGATGCTCAATGCAAAGTGTGGTAGCACCTTCTCTCAATCTCAATGCAAGAACAAGTGGGATAGCCTTCGAAAGACTTACAAGGCTGAGAAGGCCAAGGAGAGCACAACTAGAACTGCACCGTCCAACTGGGAGTTCTTTGATCGGTGTGCCACTATCTTGGCTACAACACCAAAGGTGAGAGGGCTTGTTGGTGGCTTTACAGGTGATGACTTCATTGGTGTGGCCGAGGTGCCAATAGAGGATGATGAAGACAATCAAGAATAGGATGTAGAGGACCAAGAAAAAAGCCCAACCCCTCAAGCTCAAAGAACACAATCTCAAAGCCAAGACAAGACTGGACCATCTCCCATGAATGATCCTAGTCTTAACATGGGTGTAGATGGAGAGCAAGTGCGAGGCCAACAGAACAAGAAGAAGAGAAGGATTTCGGCTAGCTCATCTCTTGCCCCGCGGAACTCAAGGAAGGCACGGTTTGCTTTATAGACACTATGAAGGAGATTGAGCTTCAATGAATTACTACCGAAACAGCACGGGCTGAAAAGGCTATGGAAACGCAATTGCAAATCGCTCGACTTTTGGCTGGGAATGGAGGCAACTAGAGTGTGAAGCTAATTAATTGTATGGATTTCTTTACATTCTTTCTCAAGGTTTTTTAGAATGCTTTTATCTCAAAAAATTAGTGTGAGAATTTTGGAATACATGCTTAGGATTTTGGAAGAGATAAACATCACATGTCTTCTCAGTCTTGCACAATTTATACACTTGAACTCCTCTTCCTCACCTCTCCCTTTGAAGCACTCCATATCTTGTGCGCCAGTCGATACAAAATGTTGCCATTCGCTGCCCGCATATACACTCTTGTCTTGCTGTACGAGGGGGCTACAAGTTGTTGAGATGGGGATTAATATGTTCCTCCCCTTCATCCTCACCCACATGTTCAAGTAGGAAATTATGTAGGACACAACATGCAATGACGTAAGTAGGTGTGCGATAAAAGTTGATCGGCATGTCTTGCAAAATTGCATGTTGAGATGGGGATTAATATGTTCCTCCCCTTCATCCTCACCCACATGTTCAAGTAGGAAATTATGTAGGACACAACATGCAATGACGTAAGTAGGTGTGCGATAAAAGTTGATCGGCATGTCTTGCAAAATGTGCCACCTATTTTTCATCATGCCAAATGTAATTTCAATTTTGACTCTTCCTCGAGACAAGTGATGATTAAAGGTGCACCAATCTCTCTCCATTTGGACAATTAGCCTCCTTATATGGAGTGACAAGGAGAGTTGATGATCCATATCCCTTATCAACAAGAAGATATGGGGATATGCGTGTTCCTTCTAACCTTATAATAGGGGATGTGAGCACTTGGCGTTTTCGCATCTTGTGGTATATACTAGCTGCTTTCCAATGAGCAGCATCATTGGTACCACAGGGACATTCACACAAACGTCCCATAACCGCTTTTGGGCGTCACAAATAGCTTGCAACAATATAGAGTAGAAACAATGGTGGCACCAAAACTCCGCTGGAGTATCTTCTTGCCTTGGTCTCCTAGACAATTGTACCATTAATCGCTCCAAATACATTAGGAAATAGCATAATAGTTTAAAAATCAACTATAGTATTGTGGAGCCTTGCTCCTCGTGGAATGGAGATGTACTTGCCTCTTAAGTTGACAGCCAAGATGTCAACAATGGCATTACAATACTTACGCACTATTGATTCCCCAACATCAAAAGTATCAACAATGTGCGTGGTGGAGTCATTGTGTGCTAGGCGAAGGAGCGTGAAGCTAAGTGCCTTCTTTGGATCTATGGGCTCCCTAAACAAAAGATTGAGTGTGTGCCGATGGCATGAAAGGCATTACCTCGTGGAGTAAAAGTTGGAAAGCTTGAAAGGGAGCCGATAACGTATGTGAAAGAGCTCGCCCCGATTATCAAGCTCTCGAAGCCACACACCATGCCGCCAAAACACACGTTGTCTTGGGTACACCCACCATTCGCGCTGTGTGAAAGCCATTTGAAGGAGCTGCTCCATGAGATGGGGGACGAACGACACGATCGGAAATAGGAGAACAAAAAAATAGAATAAACTCCTAGACTCTCCAGGGGCAAGAAAACCTGTGGCTTCCATCTATGTACATAGCCACAGTATTGCAAGGGAACCTTGCATTATGATGTGGGGTTTACAATGGAGAGAGAGAGAGAGATTATTTTTCTTCACCTTGCAGAAGCAGGAAGAAATCGTTGGAATTGTGAGTGCAAGGTGGCGCAAGAACGGTTGGCGCTCTTTTGTGCTGCTGATGTGTCAAAGCTAGCACATGTGGTAGAGGCCGTTGGAATTGTGACAGTGCATGTGCACATAACGGGCCTGGCGTCCAACTGGCGGGGTTGTTCATTGCACCCGCTGCTGAAAAATCAACCACCATGTGCACAAGCCTAGAGGGTACTGAATTTTAGAATCCAGAGGCTAGGTAGCACCAGACCTTGCGAACACATTCCAGAAGCACACGCAAACAGGATTTCGGGCGTCTGACCGGCCGCCCATCTTTTAGCATAGAGCTTGGAGGACAAGTCTGAAACATCCGGGAACCCATGTTAGGGTTTGCCCCTCTCCCATTTCATAGAGGGAAGGTTACAGCTTCTGCTTCTTTTGGGTTAAGTTTCTGCCCCTGATTGTGCAACCATGGTAAGATCACTAGCTCTCTCTCTCTGTCTCTCTCTCTGTCTCTCTCTATTCCGTGCAGATTGTTTTTTCTCTGAGCGTTCGTGGTTATGGGTTATATTTGCAGGCCCGCGGCCTCAAGAAGCATCTCAAACGTCTCAATGCTCCTAGGCACTGGATGCTTGACAAGCTCGGTGGCGCCTTCGTAAGATCCCGCCTTTCCTTCCCTGGCATTGTGAAATCTGTATATAATAATGTTTAAGTTACGATTTGTCTTGGGTTTGCCAAGCTTAACCTTCAGCAGGCTAGGGTTTGTCGTGGATTACCCTCCTTTGCTTGCTGAAAGTTACCGTTGATATACTTCTCTTGATAAGTATCTAGCGTTTGTTTGGGTTATTATGGAGTGTTGATTTAGGGTTAGTTGGAAAAGGGTAGACTGGTGGTTTGGTCATATGGCCTCTGCTTGATTTACTATAGTGCTTGTGCGTCTTGATGCCTTACTTAAATCAATTTGTTCTGTTACGTGAATGTGTATTTTGGTAGCTGGAATTGTATGTCTGATGCCGTGTTTAGGGTAACACGGGTTTCTTGATACTCCTCAATATAGATGTTTCTATTTCCTAGATCCGAGGCTTTTCTTACCATAGATCAGGCTTTATGCATGTAATTTGCTGTTGACTCTGTTTAGAATCTGTACCTTCTGTGCTGGTTGCATTTTTGCAGGCTCCCAAGCCCTCCGCAGGACCTCACAAGACCAGGGAGTGTCTGCCTATGGTTGTGCTTCTCAGGAACCGGTTGAAGTATGCACTCACGTACCGTGAAGTGGTTGCAATCGTCATGCAGCGGCTGATCTCTGTGGATGGCAAGGTCCGTACAGATAAGTGCTATCCAACCGGTTTCATGGGTAAGGACCTTTTCCAACTCTTCATTTTCTTTCATGTCGTTGATTTTCTTGGTTAGGCAGTCTATATGCATCTAGTCCTGCATCACAAGGTCATTGGGTTGTCAAACACAAATCAGTTTTGGTCTAGCTTGCTTTTAGTCACCAGTTTGTTATGCCACTAACTACAGGCTCCTTTATGGACTATAGATTGCTCAGGTTCTATGTGTTACTAATATGCCGTTGGTAAACTGTCTTTTTATTCCCATGCTTTACACCTAATGGTCTACTGCTAGTTACTAGATCTATCTAACAGTCTAGGTTGCATGCCATAGCTATTTTAAGGTATAAACATACATATGGTCGTGAATGTGTCAGTAGACCTGACCTCTTCTCTCTAATGCTGTCCTGTTGTTTATAATCCCTCACCTGATATTATTGAGATATGTGCATCTACTTTGCATCTGGTTGTCATTGAGTTTGTAATTCATGTTTTGGTTTTTCACCAAGTCCTTACATGTACTTGTTTCCAGATGTTGTGTCCATTGCCAAGACAGGAGAAAATTTCCGTTTGCTGTATGACAGTAAGGGAAGGTTCACTCTGCACTCTATTAGCCTTGAAGAGTCTAAGGTGCGAACATTATTTGGCACATTTTTCTGGTATTTGATCCATCGAAGTTTAATGTGGAGGCTCCATCAGCTGTTGCCTTGCGTGACAGACTTTCTTTTTTTGCAGTATAAACTCTGCAAGGTGCGAGCTGCATGCTTTGGTGACAAGGGCGTCCCTTACATCACAACCTATGATGGCCGAACAATCCGCTACCCAGATCCTCTGATCAAAGCCAATGACACCATCAAGATTGAGATTGAGACAGGAAAGGTTGTGGAGTTTATCAAGTTTGACATAGGTAACATCGTTATGGTGACTGGTGGACGTAACAGGGGAAGAATTGGTATCATTAAGCACCGTGAAAAACATAAGGGTAGCTTCGAAATCATCCATGTCCAAGATTCTGTTGGACAGGAATTTGCAACTCGTCTTGGTAATGTGTTCACAATTGGCCGAGGAAGCAAGCCCTGGGTAACTCTTCCCAGAGGAAAGGGCATCAAGTTGTCTATTGTGGAAGAAGCCAAGAAGAGAGCAGGGGGACTGAAGGCAGCAGCTTCTTGAGTATGTTCATCTCATTCTTCTATTTAGTTGAGTCTTGCAAGCACTGTTCTGAGCTGGTGAGTCCTCCTCAGTTTTGAATACCGAGTTTGAAAACCTGTAGAATCCTTTTTCTCAGTTTTTTGGATAGGAAAGTTTCAGATTGCAATGGTACACTTGAGATAACTAAGTATAGATTTGATATTTTATGTGGTATATCCTGCTCTTATTGTTCACTTTTAAGGTATGTTCGACTGGTTTAAGTACTAGTAGAGGTAACAAGAAAATTTATGATTCTCTCAAGACAGTCAGCTAATTTGTTCTCAGGTAGAGAAGTTTGATGTTCTGAAGTACACGGTCAAGTGTGATAAATGCGTACTCCACTCCTAGGGTTATCATGGTAGCTGTGTTTTGGTGATGTGATGTGCTTTTTTAGTGATACCAAACGGTCTGCTTTTCTTTGATTCCTAGATGGAAAATTTTCTTGATTTTTGAAATGCTTTATGTTACTGTGTGTGAATCTATATTCCCTGAGCTCATTATCCCTATCTCTTGTACAGACATGAACTTAGGGTAGGGGTGTGGGTCTATGCAGGTCTTGCGATTTATATTATATGTATTTGTATACTAGCACTCTGTAAAGGAGAGAGGGGTCCAGTGCTTTGTCTGTACATGAGATAGGGGTAGTGAGCTTAGGGTAGGGGTGTGGTCTATGCACGTCTAGTGATGTATATTATATGTATTTGTATACTACACTCTGAAGAGGAGAGAGGGGTCTAGTGTTTCATATAAATACCTCACAATCTGAACCTGAGTCACTTTTGACAGTCACTTCTCTCTTTACCCAGTCTTTTATTTAGTAGGTGTACATGCTTCCCCTTGTTAGTGGTTTATGTTTTCCGTATAAGTGGTCGTGGTTTACTATCTTACAGGTTGTCACCTACCACCTCAAAATACATGGGTCTGAATAAATTTTCATGCATTATTCTGTGTTTAGTGAAATGATAGAATCTTAGGTGGTGATGACATGGTTGTCTATGGTTGTGAATGGCACATAGTATATTCATGTATGTGTACTTTCAATCCATGTAGCTCTCTATCCAATCTCAACGTTGAAGCATGTGAACTTACCAAGTAACTTATACGAATATAACTTTGCCATATGCACCTACAAAAGCTTTAATAATAGTATAACAACATGGTGAACTCCCTCGTGATAGTTGGAAAATGTGGTCATCTGTAGAAAAGCTATTTGAACTCGTTGAAACATTTTCCAATTTTCTCTTTGGTCTTACTGGTTCATTTGCCTTTGCGTTTTACACTTGTATCTAACCGTATGCATGAATGATAAATTTCCTTATAAGCATTCACTCCATATCAAACTCTCAACTCCAACAGGTTTGTGAAATTCCCCTTTGGTTTCGTATTTACAGATTTGGAAAGTTTTCTACTCTCAGAACTATCAACACTCCGTTGCTTAACACATTCTCTTAAATTGACTGTTCATGAGTGGATGGCTTCAATACATTCTAGTTTACATACGTCAACTACTGTGTCTGAAGTTTTAAATTGATCACTAATAGACACCCTATGTATGCGTAATTTGACTGTTCATGAGTGGATGGCTTCAATACATTCTAGTTTACGTACGTTAACTACTGTGTCTGAAGTTTCAAATTGATCACCAATAGAGACCCTATGTATGCGTAATTATGAACAATTTCATTATCTCACTAGATACGGTTTTTAATCTTGAGAAGGTAAGTGTAGTCGATAGTATTATATGGTGTGTAATTTGGCTTTAATGTTTTGACGTGCAGTTTCCCTAGGAATCAGCAACTTCAAAAACAATACCATCTTGAACCAACCCGTTCCTCTGTACTTACACCTCCTTTGACACCTTGGCTCACCTTGAAATACATGGGTTTTAATCTTGACATAGAGCAACCCTCAATCGACCGTATAAAAAAAACCTGCCATAAAGCACACCATGTAATTTTAAGCAATTAGATCTCTTCAATTTTCAGGCACTTCGAAGCTTTGTTTTTTTTTTTAAGGGAGGCATAAGGATTTAGTACCGTGCAAGATTTAATGGATTTTAATGGTTTAGGTGGTTCTACAACCGGATAGAGAGACACGCGTCCGCCCTTGCAACAATATTTCCCTATTTCCCGATGACATGCTTGCAAGCATTCTCTTTTAACACCCCACAAAAATCACATTGGTTCGCAAGTGTTCCCAATGAGTGTATTGTTACATCTGAATAGACTAAAGACGACATAGTAGCATGCATATCTGTTACAGGTCGATATTCATGGACATGCTCTTTTGTATCTTGATCAACATATATCATTTCCGTATACTCAAAGATTCTCCCCTGTCACTCTGAGTAGATGATACTATGTCATGCTAGAAAGATGCTATAGCTATGTCATTATGAATATTTGTCATTTCCTCATCTTCTTGAAGATTATCCACTGTCTTCATATGGGTAGATACTGCTCTCTTGTTAAGAACATATGCTAATCCTATGTCATTGTCAACATTAACCCTTGTCAACACATGACCAAAAGGTTCTTCTCTCCCGTTCACAATTTCCTTGGCATTTCTTTCCAAAGAAGAGGTAAACTGTCAACTTTTATTGGTTGTAGCAAAGAGCTATGCTCATCCCCGTCCTCACAACACTCAGATGCATTCTCTCTAATATGACTCCCATGCATCACTGCATTAGCAATATTGCAACCATCATTAGCGGTCATTACTTTTGGAGAAGTTCTCTCCCTAGCAATTTGTTGTTGGTTATCTCTTCTAAGCTCTCATGACACTTGGATGCATTCTGTAAAATATCATTGCTAGTGACAAAGCGTTATGTCCATGTTCTTGTCTGTATATGCAGGAAACCTCCTTACTTTCAAAGAACTTCTGTTCCTACCAATGTCTCATCTATTACTTTTGCTAAGTTTTAGTCTTATTCCTAATGCTAAAGAGTTGTTTCTATCTTTGTCTCGACAATACCTTGATACATCCAGTACATTAGCAATATTGCAACAAACATTACTAGCCATTACTTTTGAAGTAGCTCTATCCCTAGCAATCTATCACATTTATTCCTAATAAGATTTAATCTCACTTGCTAGTGACAAAAGTGTTATGTCCATGGACTTTGTATGTAGGAAACCTCCTTGCTTTCAAAGAAGTTATGTTCCTTGTAGTTTCTTGTTGATTAAATTTATTCTTCTTTACTCTTATATTGGTAGTAATGGCAAAGAGTTGTGCTCATCACCTTCATGACAACATTTTCCCCAATATCCCTAATATGACCCCCATTCATCAACTGCCATATGCATCAATACATTACCAATGTTGCAAGAAACATTGCATAGACTTGCATCCAAGCAATTAGAAACACTATCTCCAAGAACATATACATTTATTGTTCTCTTAACATTAGTTCTCTCTCGATGTGTCCTATCCCTTGTAACATTCAAGGAGATTGTTTGAAGGCTGCCTCAAAGGAGATGACGTTATCATTGCTACCGACGAGACGAATGTTGAAATATACAAGTGAATAGGGTGTGTGTGGGAACAAGCTCTTGGATAGAGGCTGTAAAAGAGGAGATGTAATTGTGAAAGAACCTGTGAAAAGGTTAGGAGAATCTACTGGGAGAGAATAATGGGTAGCATGAGGGAATTTAGGAGTGTGGAGATATTCTGGGAAAAGAGAAGAGGTGGAGAGAATCAGGCAAAAGGTGGAGATATTCAGGGAGTGAATCATGGAGAAATCAAGGAGATTTGATGCTTGATGTAAACACTATAAATTGAGGCATAGCCCTAATGAGAATTTGCTGGTTTTTGAGTATCCATGCCTACATTAATCTATTTGCTAATTATTCACTAATTACGTCTTAATCATTTCTTAATCACTTTGTTAATCATGTTGATTCTAGTGTATGATCCACCATAGCTCATCATTTTGCTCAAATTTCAACATGGTATCAGAGCCATGCCTAGAATCAACCAGATTTATGAGCCCATTAGTGAATTAATCAGGATTAGTAAGATAATTAGCAAAAAATCAGTTTTTAGTGAGTTTTCACTCTTCCCCTTCACCCCCAGCCAGTGGAGGGTCTCTAGCATCTAGCACACTCAAAATTAGGGCATAAGATTCTTACACAAGCTAGCTAAGGTCTTTGGCTTCAAGCCTATCAAGAAATCGTAGCAAACCGCCGGCGCATTCAGGAGATCTACGCGTTTTTTTCAGCGCTGCATTTTCTGGGTATTCTGCAGATCTTGAGCTCATCTTAATCACTTTGTTAATCATGTTGATTCTAGTGTATGATCCACCATAGCTCATCATTTTGCTCAAATTTCAACAACGAACACCTATTGTTACATGTGAAGTCTAATCTTAACTATCGAACTTTTCTTCTTCTTATTCTTCTTCTTCTCTCTCTCTCTCTCTCTCTCTCTCTCTCACTCACACACACACACACACACACACACAAAATATATATATCAAAATGATTATTATTTATGCTCTCAAAAGAGGAAACAGGTGCAAAAAGATAATATCACCATAAAAATGATTATCATTTTTGCTCTTAAAGAGGCTAAAGGAATAAAAGGTAAAAAAAATATCATTTCTTTTCTTAAAGGAATAAAAGGAACAAATACATGATTACACAACATTCACGCATGATGTGTCACTAATTTACGATTAATATTTGTGATTTGAGCTTTAAGGCTATTCAAAGCCAACTTAACACTTGTCATTTCTCTTCCCAATTCCTCCACATGAGCCCCTAATTTTTCTTACTGTTGCTTTATAATAGCATTTGTCTTCTGACCCCCACAACTAGAACTATGAAGTCCACCTTCCTATGAAGAACCAAAACATGTATTGGTTACATGTCTTCAATAATCCCTTTGATGCAGCGATTGTCACTTAGAATAGTAGCAAGGGATTCTCGAGCAATGTTACTTTCACCACATTCACTTGTAAAGTGAGTAAACCAAGGTCACCCAACATACTCTCCACATTAGAAATCGGAGAGTTCGTATTGTTGACCAAATGAAATAAGCTCTTGGAAGTTGGGATAACATTCTCCTTCATCATCTTCGTAATACGTGGAATGCACTTTGCCGATCTTTTGACATTTCTTGCTTTTTTTAAAACAACATGTTTGTACACACACAAGATTGATAGTGAACTCCTCCTACGATTCTTCATTCATCTATATTGAGATTTAGAAACAACTATATCAACATCTTTATCCTTCACTAGTAAAGAACATTCGACAACACAATCCGCGCCATCCATATTGTTGAAGAATATTACTATTGAGATTTAGAAACAACTATATCAACATCTTTATCCTTCACTAGTAAAGAACATTCGACAACACAATCCTCGCCATCCATATTGTTGAAGAATATTACTATTATATTTAGAACAATATTCTCCAATGTATATCACTTTCATTAATATCAAAATATTAAAAAACAAACAAGTTTAGATAGATATACTATATATACTATTAAATTATCAAAATATTATTTATTATAAAACGTTCATTTATTATAATCGTAAGTAGAGTAATGCACAGACGTATGTGTGTGTGTGTGTGTGTATTCTAATAATATGTATGTATACATGAAATAGATTCTCATACAACCATATTATGAGAAATATATATATACATACATATATATATATATATATATTCTAATATGTATGTATATAAAATAGATATCAAGTTTTGATCACAAATATATTAGATATAATAAATAATAAGAATTCAGAACACAAACTTCTCATGCAACATAATAGGAGAAATAGAACAACTAAGAGAAGAATACAATTAAAACACACAAATCAAATCACAATTTTAATAATTTCAATGCGAATTAAATTATTTAGATCATAACATTATCTTAAAAATTATTTAGACTAAAACAATGTGCTCCTCATGAAGATTATGAACATAACTCAAACCTCTCAATAAACCATAACCATATTAGACAAATACACATAAACATTGATATAAGGGAAAACAAAATGACCACGACAGGGTTTGATACCCTTTCTTAAAATACCGAGAGAGGCAAAACTATAATGGAGTTTGATAGTATCTGACAACAATCACGTGGTGTACTTGGTGTGGGCGAGTGGAGTGCTAAGGGGTAGGAAGTCGGCGAGTGAAGCTCTCTTTCTCTGTCTGGCAACAAAATGTAAAACAAAACAAAACATTTTTCCCATTTAAAACAAAACAAAAACCTTAAAAGAAAACTAATTCTACTATCTCTCCTCCTCCTCCTTTCTTTCTCTCTTTCCCTTCCTCTATTTCTACTCTCTCTCTCCCTTCTCCTCTTATTTAGAGTTCTCTCTATTTCTATACTCTCTCTCTCCCTTCTCCTCTCATTTAGAGTTCTGTATCTTTCCCTTCCTCTCTTCTCTCTCTTTCCATTTGTCTCGCTCCCTAATCAAACAAAACAAAAACCTTAAAAGAAAACTAATTCTACTCTCTCTCCTCCTCCTCCTTTCTTTCTCTCTTTCCCTTCCTCTATTTCTACTCTCTCTCTCCCTTCTCCTCTTATTTAGAGTTCTCTCTATTTCTATACTCTCTCTCTCCCTTCTCCTCTCATTTAGAGTTCTCTCTATTTCTATACTCTCTCTCTCCCTTCTCCTCTCATTTAGAGTTCTCTCTATTTCTATACTCTCTCTCTCCCTTCTCCTCTCATTTAGAGTTCTGTATCTTTCCCTTCCTCTCTTCTCTCTCTTTCCATTTGTCTCGCTCCCTAATCTCTATCCTAGCCTTCCAAGTTTATAACTCAAGGTAATTCAATGCCAGTCATATTTAGAGATACAAATGCTTGCATCTAGAAATGCAAGTTAAAATGCAACATAAATAAATTAAATGCAAGTCAAATTCGATAAAATAAAATACCTACAATTAAAAACTTGGCATCCAAAAATGCAAGTTAAAGCAATAAAATAAAAAACAAATTTGAAATCTAGGTGTGGACATGCATATTGTTGAAATATACTAGTGACTAAACTACATATGTGGATGAGGAAGGTAACATATACATCCAAAGAATGGCTCAAGAATTGAGGAGTTGGATAGGGGGAGAGCCATCCCATCCGATATAAACCTAGAGCATAGAATTTTGAGCCCAAGAAGGTTTATTTTCTTGAAACCCTTTGGCTTTCCGCATTCTCGGGAAACCTTTTGGCTTTCCGAATTCTGGAAAACCTTTTGACCTTTCGGATTCTGGAAACTTTTGACCTTTCACATTCTGTTTTTTTTTTTTTGTCTTTTCATTTTCCCGAAAGTGTTGGCATTCTATATTCCGGGAAGACCGTTGGGATTCCAAAATTTTTTGATCGTTCGTATTCTAAATGCAAATTCTATGAAATTAATGAAAAATTAGACAAAGGTTATTTTAAATTTCTAAAAAATGTGGGGTTGGTGATTGGCATGTGGTGTGTCCATCCAGGCGCCCGTGACCATTCAAATTCCTTTAAAAACATATTTTTAGACCCAAAAAATGAGAAAATCCATTAAAATTATAAATTTTCATTGGATTTGAGAATTATCGGGCGGAATAATGGAAATTTTGTGAATGATGGGATTCTCAAAAAAATTAGGAATTTTCTAGAAATTATTTTTTAAAATCCTAAAAATTGATATTTTTAAAATATCAATGGTATTTTGGTAAATTTAATTGCTAATTTTTTTTGGAAAAATATAGTTTTGGAATGCCATAAGATAGGTTTGGTAGAATTCAAAATTATCGTATTTTGAGGCCCTATAAAATTAGGAAAAATTAGAAAAAAATCATGATAATTCTTTTTCTCGAGAATTTATTATTTTCGAGGGTTATTTAATGTTGAAGTATATTTTCTCGTGCTGACATTAGATAGATGCGGGTTATTTACATATTATTAATACGATTATATCTCGTATTAGTAGATATTTTTGTTTGGATTAATTCTAAATGATATTTTCATGATTTTTTTACCATTGTTTAGCCATTCTTTTTGGACATGTTCCTTAATTGTTTCAATGATGGCTATAATCTGCGTTCAAAGTGTGTCTCACCTTTGACACTTTTCCATGATAATTTATTTTGCACTTATTTAAGTGTGGTCTATGCTTAATTTCTTAAGCCTAAGATAAATTCTATCATGAGTTAGTTGATTGGTTTATTTTGGTGGATTTTATTGGATGTTTTCCAAGTTTTATATGGACTCATCAGGTTTTGCCTAGATCACTTGTGTCTAGGGGGTTTTTTAATGAGTGTTACACCACACGTGTTTCACTTGCTTACTTTGGAGTTTTGCTTGAACGACACCACATTTATATACTTCGAATTGATGAGTTGGCCACCACCACCAATTTTAATGCTTCTTTTGGCATGATTAATGACCATTAGATGGTATGCATGATTTTTATGATCAACTATGGTTTTTATGGATTTGAGGAGCTTCTATGCTTTTATCCATGGTTTTATAAGGATCTTTTGATCTTTTGGATAATATCATGTGCTTTGAAAAGGTAGCATTTGCCTTCGTTTTTTGCATGTAATTTTGGAGTATATTTCTTATACTCTTGTACATATTCCAACTTGGATACCTGGTTGCTTATGTATCTAGGTGAGTTATTTTTCTACCCTAGCTTTATTGTGTCATATATTCCAAAGTCATGATGACTCGAGATCTAAGAAGGTGTGGCCATTGATGGAGAATTTATATCATCTAGTTGGGTTAAATCCAACATGTAATACCTAGGGATGTTAGTTTGGATAAGAGGATAAAATCATACATCCTTAGGTGCCGTTATTCCTTATATAAACAAAGCAATAATTAGTCATTGACAACAACCTCTCCCAAAGTTTACATTCAGAGTTTAGATGTTTTAATCGAGAGACACAATCTCACATCGACTCATTCTCTTATTGCTTTATATTATGGAGTTGTGCCATTCGGCTCCATTTATCACCACTTCATGTAAAACTTAGCACGAACACATTTTCAAGCTGAGTGAAGTTAACTATATCCTTAGGCTTCAAGGTTCTATAACATGTGATAAGCCTTCCCATCTAACGTTATGAAAAAATAGTGAATCTTGGTTTGATAATCTATGGGCCCACACATTTTACAGGTTGCCTCAAAGATTTGTATATGTTAAATCGGGTATCCTATTTGTAACATGATGTGGCTTTGTGTTGGCCTTGGTGCATGAAATGTTTGCAACCAAAAGGTATGTTGAGATAGTTGTGACCATTGGAAAGGTTGGTATTGGGAGACACTATAGCTCTGTTTGGTCTTCTTATTGGATTAAACACCTCCCTTTCTTGTCCTATCCCCCTTATTGGGGTCAAACATATATGGAGGTGTAGGCCCATGATTGGATACAATAGAGATGTGTTCTATTGGTTCTTGGAATTCCTCTCTTGATGGGAGTTTTTATGTGATTTTGTGATAAAAATATCTACATGTGTGCGAGGAATCTAGGTTTAACACTAGGTTATTGGTGTCTTCCTTTATGTACTATTAGTGAGTTTATCCTTTCATCATGTTAGGATTAGACTTTACAACATCAGTGTATGTAGTTGTCTCCCAACTCTCCCTAGAGTATTCTAAAATTGGCTCTCTAAAGCCACTCTAAGGCTACATACCCTTCTCTAAGCTTCCTCTAAGGCTTAGGCTAAACCATGGGCTTGTGTAACTACATCTTCTTGAAGCTTAAGGTGAAACCCATTTAATTATAAATTTTATAATATCTCATTATTTCTCCACTCAGCATTAGCTTGTCCCACATCCAATCTTTACTTTCTATATTTGCAGTTGAGCTTCTCTAGTTGCTTTGTCCATTTCCTCTATGGTACAAAAGAGTAGAAAAGCATGCTTCTCTAGATTCTTTGTTAACTCCCATTTCCTCCATAGTAGAGAAGAGTAGAAAAGTATGCTTCTCTATTTTCTTTGTTAACTCCCATTTCCTTCACGGTAGAAAAGAATGCTTCTCTAGTCCTAGTTGTCATCGTCTCTCTTGTACGGTGAATGAAATGTGAGAGGTTCTAGCAAGAGTCTAATACTAATGGGGGTGGTACTATTTGAGTAACTATCCTCAAGCTTCTCCTCTCATCCACTTGCTCCTCAATTCTCAGAGTGTTTTCCATGGATTCCTTGATGTGCTAGTTTCAATAACTTCTAGTCCTCTCCAAGAAAACATACTCATTGGGTGCTTGCTGAGGAGTAACTACATCTTCTTGAAGCTTAAGATGAAACTCATTTGATTCTAGAGTTTATAATATCTCATTATTTCTCCACTCAACATTAGCTTGTTCCACATCCAAGCCTTACTTTCTGCGAGTAAGCATCTATATTTGCAGTTGAACTTCTCTAGTTTTTTTGTTAACTCCCATTTCCTCCACGGTAGAAAAGAGTAGAAAAGAATGCTTCTCTAGTCCTAATTGTCATCGTCTCTCTTATACGGTGAAATGTGAGATGTACTAACAAGAGTCTATCTTGACAAAAATAGAAAAGAGTAGAAAAGAATGATTCTCTAGTCCTAATTGTCATCGTCTCTCTTATACGGTGAGTGAAATGTGAGATGTGCTAAAAAACAAGAGTCTATCTTTACAAAAATACTGATGGGGGTGGTACTGTTTGAGTAACTATCCTCAATCCTCTCCTCTCATCCCACAATACTGAAATGTGAGAGGTACTTTACATAAATACTGATGGGGGTGGTATTGTTTGAGTAACTATCCTTAATCCTCTCCTCTCATCCACTTGATCCTCAATTCTTAGAGTGTTTTCCATAGGTTCCTTGATACTAGTTTCAATAACTTCTAGTCCTCTCCAAGAAAACATACTCACTGGGTGCTTTTGCTGAGAGTGACAAGACTCAATATACTTAACTGTTGATTGGATGATCTTGGGTCGTTAGATACACTATCTTCTAGAGTGAGATCATCATAAACCACTTTCCCATATTTTAAGCACATGAGAATTGGTCTAAACAAGTTAAATTCCACTCACCATCTCCAAAAAAACATACTCATTGGGGCTTGTGAGTGATCAGATCCGATACTTAATAGGCATAATGATCATAGGTGGTTAGATGCACTATCTTTAAATGTGAGATCATCACTAACCACTCTTTCATATGAGAATTAGTCTAAAGAAGCCAAATTCCACTCACCACACAATGCTTTATCAACTTTTTGGCTTCCATTGGAATAAGTTTTCTATGGGGATGAAAAACTACCTAGTTTTTCACGATTGTAAAAATCTAGAGTTTTTCATGGTGAAAACTCTACTTTATAACTTGTGTTTTTCTAGTGCAGGAAGCATGTGCTATACTTTAATGATCCAAAAATGGACTTAGTGTTTTTCTAGGGTAGGAAGCATGAACTATACTTTAATGATCCAAAAATGGACCTAGTTCACGAGACGATATAAAAAATTACCTCATTTTCATGGGTTTGAAAAACTATGAACTCCTCTTGAATTTTATTTTGGAGATTTTTTATAATGGATTCTATTATTGTCCTTTGATGTGTTCAATGATGATTCAAATCATCATTGGAAAACTTAGATTTTTTAGGCTAAGGATTTGTAAATAAGGACTCTATATCTGGCAAGGTAATCCCTTCAATCATGTGATGAAATTTCTAAGAGTTTTTCGCAAATGTGAAAAATGGTTTTCATGGGTGTGAAAAACTAGAAGACATGAAAACCAATAAACAATTATTTATAGATTTGGAGGGTTGGATGAGTGTGTTTAGGTCTAAATTTGAGTCTTTTAAGCATTTATGTATTTCAAGAGGGCTTAATTTAACATCATTCTTATGATTCTTGCTTTTTTTTAAAAAAATATCAAATAGATGTAGGGATTAAAATATGTTAAAATGTATAAAAATGCAATGTTTTCTTACCTTAAGGTTTATACAGGAGTACTACTAAGCCTAAACAACAATTAAAAAACATAAAAACAAAAATTCCTTTCTTATTTTTCTCACAAAACTCTTCTTCTTAACCTACACACAACACTACTCAAAAAGCAGGCTAAGAGAAAAGGTACTTACATAAGGGAGAAGAGGCTCTAAAAAGAGTAGAGGAGGTAAGTCTATCTCCCCATTGGTGGTGTCGAAAATGTTATGGCTTGTTTTAGCTCTCTCCCAAATTCTCAGATTCACAAGCAAGAGCAGAAATAAGTAACAACAATTATGGGAACTTACCTTACTTCCAAGAGCAGAAACAAGTAACAACAATTATGGGAACTTACCTTACTTCCAAGCTTAGACAAATAAGAGCACAAACAAGTAACAACAATTATGGGAACTTACCTTACTTCCAAGAGCAGAAACAAGTAACAAAAATTTTGGGAACTTACCTTACTTCCAAATGTTATGGCATGTTTTAGCGCTCTCCCAAACTCTTACATTCACACACAAGAGCACAAACAAGTAACAACAATTATGGGAACTTACTTTACTTCCAAGCTTAGATCTCTTGGAGCCATCCAAGCTTGATGGGAAATTTTGAACTCCTCTCCTTCAAGCTCTCTCTTCTTCTCTATCATGAAGCTTCGTAGATGCTTTACTTTTCTGAAAATACCCACACACCTCTCACTATCTACTCTCTCACACCAGGCATAAACAGGAACATAAAAGCTAAGAAATAATCTAATCTCTACCCTCAATTCTCACATAAAAAGAGAAAAATTAAGTAGAAGACTAGAGAACTTGTTTAACACAAGGAATTTTGTACATTCATTATGAGATAATACCTTATATACAATTGGCCCTTAGTTACATTGGGGCGCCCAAAGCTCCTAAGTCAATTATTTAAGTTTGGGTATGGCTAGCTTTCTCATAAATGTTACAACGTTTTTAGTGCCTTTTCATGACACTTATTCTTCACTCTCATGTATGATGTAGATTGTCTAGCTAACCCAAAATGGGCTTCAACACCACTACTTTTAAAGATAATTAATAACATATGTGAAGACTACATGCGAAATTTAACAAAACTAATACATTATTAGTGGATGGCCCCACAAAGGTTTGATCTTGAGGTGAGAAAGCATTCATAAGAGCCCCTATCCTTAAGCATGTGGGTGGCTTTGTTATTTACCTACCTACATTATTTTAGAATATAACTGTGTCTCTTTCTTGTTTCCTACCTAAAATTGTCATCTTCTCAATGAGAAGATTATTGAGAAAATCTTCACATTCCTTGTAGATAGATTTAACAATTAAACTGTCATTGACACATCCTCAATACGTTAGAGGATATATGTCTAGTTTTAGACATGAGACTTACTAGTATTCGATTTTTGGAGAAAGAAAATTTACGGTATCTGAAATCCGAAATATGATCCTTCATTGGTTTCTGTCCCATCGAAGAGGGAACTCCTCAGGGATCGCAAGCCCCATCCATGTGGTGAAAATCCTCGTTTATGGAATCAATTACGAAGATCGTCGATCAAAGACAGGTTCCAACTTCACACACACAATTTTGTGCTTGATTCAACTGCTTCGGGTTGGTTAGCCAATTGGCTCATTTAGCTCGGATTCGTTCATTTCGGCATCGAATTGCGCTTCGCGCTCCAAGAAACAACCATTATAATGGACTTCGACATCATCTTTTTGGCGATATCCTAACCTCAGAGCCTCGTTATTTATGACAAATTTGTCATTATAACTTTTTCAAGCCCATATCTACATGCATACATGCGTAAAATTTACTTTGCTCTTATTTTTTTGGAATCTTGCTTAGCAAAACCACACATGCTATGCATGCATTGAGACCCTTTCACCATTACAAATCTCCATGTGATGGACTTTTCTATGTTTATAACCTTAATCTCCTTAAATAATTGTTTGACATCTCCTTAGCAAAACCACACATGCTATTGGATTGAGACCCTTTCAATATTTCACAACATCTCCATGTGACAGACTTGCCTATGTCTATCCTTAATCCCCTTAGATAATTGTTTGAAATCTCTTTCCTTTAAAAAGGATAGCAGCTTCTTGCTTCATTGCTCAATGTTTCTTGTCAACATCTATTGCATTCCTCAACACATTAGTGCCATCCACTCTACCTCTACACCATCATGCTCTTGCTTATCTTGGCTTGATTAAAAAAATCCATGTCATATCTCCACATTTGTTAGCCCAAAGTATCTACTTATAAAGTAGAATGGCCTAGCTACCTTAAAATGTGAAGCTACCTTCAATGCTTTGTGAAGTAAATATCTTGATCAGGTGTCATGTTTTGTCATCTAAAATGTAAAAATGCATCTCCTTGATTATAGAATTATCCTTTTATATCCTGCATGTCTATGAGATTGTCGTATAGGTAGAAGCATTTCACCAATTTACCATCTTCATCTTCTTCTTCTTTTTGGAAGGAGAGGGGTTACTATAGTATTTTCCTTTCTCTTTTTTAATGCTAGAAAAGAAACTAGAATCATCACCATCCCTACTCTTTTGATGTTAGCCTCCTTCTCCCCCACGTGCATGGCACTAAACTATTCAAAATTATAGGAGGATTCCTCACCTGAGTGTTTAATTTGGTGACCAAGCTACCATACTTGTGTGGCAAGATCCTGATGCACCTCCATGCCAGAATCTTCACTTGAATTATTGATCCCAATTGCATCCATCTGATCTCAAAGGATCCTTGATCCACATAATAAATTATGTGACTTTTTATTTATAAACCCTTGTTCCACATTAGGAAATTTTTGAGGTCATTTTGGGGCACTGTAAGGAAGTTTGACTGAAATATTCTCTTGATGCTAGAAAAATAGATTGAGCACTAAGCTTTGTTTTAACACTCACATAGAATAGCACTAGACAAAAATTTTTTATTAGCACATCATGAAATTAACCATGATGAATGAGACTAAGCATAATGATTAAATCATAAATACAAGAATGCAAATAGTTTCCACCAAAGATCACACAATGAATATATTAACCAAACTAGGTTACTACATCACATATATTACATCTCTAAACATGCTAGAGTGAGTGAGAGTGAGATGAATTTATAGGCCTCCATTGCTAGGTGCCTAGATCCACTTTCTTCTCCACCTTTCTTAAACATACTCCACCTCTCCTACACAATAGAGAGGTTTCTTGATTAGTGGATATTCATGCCACCCTAGGAGAGCCACCTAACCCTTGATGTGTCACCATTCTAGCCTAATACTAGAACCTTAGATCTAAACCATTATCTAATAATCCACCCAGGAGAGCTGATGTGTCACCATTCTAGCCTAACACTATAACTTTAGAGCAAGACCATTAACTAATAATCCAGTAAGGATTAATGTGACATTACACCATAAGTGTGTACCTTACACTAATCCTCAAGATTAGTTCCTATAATATGGGCGGGGTTAGGAAGTTAGGGGGAAGGCTGTAGGTGGCTAGGGTTCATTATTATTGGTAATCCATGGTTATTGGCTATTTATGATCATTGGATGGTTATTTATAGTGGCAATAGTCATTATAAGTGACTTATGGGTTATTGTGTTAATGCTTGGACTAGAGTAGTCTTACTCATGCAATGGACATGGTTGTTCACAAGCGATCTTGCCAAAGGGGGCTGATTGGCTTGGCCTATGGGGAGTAGAACCTTATCCCTTATGGGATACTAGGGTTGATTGGCTTTGCCCCTCAAAAATGACAATTGGTATTTGGCTAATTTGTCTTATGGTAAAAATGCCATTGGTACAAAGTGGGTTTATAAGCTTAAGCATAAAGCTAATATAGTAGCATTGATTGCTACAAGGCAAGGCTTTTTACAAAGGGTTATGCTGAGGACAAAGGCATAGATTATGATGAGATCTTTTCCCCCATGTCTTGTATACAATCAGGTGTATTTATTGCATCGATAGTGCATCATGGATGGAATGTACATTAGTTGAATATTAAGACTACCTTCTTGAATGATGATTTGTAGGAGGAGGGTTACATATCTCATCCTCATGGTTTTGTTCAAAAGGGATACCAATCTAAAGTATGAAGGTCAAGAAAAAATTGATTATAGCAAATAACCATAATGATAAAGAGGGAATAAAAATTGATTAATATAAGACCAACTAAGCCTAATAAAAAGTATATTTTGTAGCCTGTAAATTTGAAAGTTTGAAATGAAATGTGTTTTTAATAGAGCATTTATATAGAAAGACATAGGAGAAAGAGTACACTTCCATAAGAAGCCCAAACCTTCTCAAAATAATGGGGTAGCAACTTGCAAAAATAGACCCTGCCTGAGTGGTCGCCCATACTTTATGATATGATGTGAGTGGCAACCAATTTGGGCTATGCATAAAGGGAGAAGCCGCAAGCGCCAAGGAAAATCGTGCATTTTGATAGGCTTCTCCAAAAGTTATGGAAGGACGGAGACTCTTTGTGATGCACTCTCTACAAAATCATATTTTTTAACCAATCAAAATAAAAACAACTCTTAAATCTATCGGTTTTTGTTTCCAAATCTTTCGTAATTGTGGCCCAGTTATACTCGAAAAAAAAAGTTATTTCAACCCTTAAAATTAAAGGCCATGTTGAAACCTAATTGAGGTTTAGACCTAAAAATCTTTAAAAACCATACTAATTCCGAGATTTATAACTAAAACATGTAAATTTCTTCCCTTAAAATTAAAGACAATGTTGAACTCCAACCATGATTTTTAAATTTCAACCAAGAAAATTACACTACAAACAGGGTTATGTGACCACTGTTATGACTGGTGGTACACTACAAACTGGGTTATGTGAGCACTATTCTGGCCGATACAAGTGCACTAGAATATCCATTTTTTTCGTGTACCCCTACCTTACTAAGGTATAATTATGATTGCTTCTTCGGTTGTGCAGTTACCTTTGCCCCGA